>NC_041389.1:10971042-11031967 GCF_002162155.2 Triticum dicoccoides
GAGAGGGCGAGGGAGAGGGAAGGCGAGGAGAGGGCGAGTGAGGGAGAGGGCGAGGGCGAGGGCGAGCAGTGGGTCAGGACAGCGGCGGCGGCAGCGGTGGATCGAGAGGGAGAGGGAACTGGCGAGGGGGAGAGGGAAGGGGGGATCGGGCGAAGGGGGAGAGGGAAGGGGGGATCGGGCACAATACTAATGGCGCACCTCACCGTGGTGCGCCATTAGTATGGATATACTAATGGCGCACCTCACCGTGGTGCGCCATTAGTATTTTTTTTATTTCAACTCCAGCCAACAGATTATGTACCACCAGAACTGATCCACATCAAGTCCCCTCTACTAGCTTGATTGGTCAGCAGCCAGTTCTCACACCAGGAGGTCCTGGGTTCGACTCCCAGGCTCCACAAATTTTTTTTAGCATTTAAAAAGCTGTTTGATACTTATTTGTGTTTAAATATGTTCAAACTTGTTTAAATAATAACAGTAATATTTTTTTATAAGACAGTAACATTTAAAAAGCTCTTTGATACTTATTTTTTTTATAAGACGGTGTGCGGGGTGCGGGGGGTCGGCGGCGGCGGTTGAGTAGGGGAATCGAGGGTGCGGGGGGTCGGCTGCGGCGGCCGGTGGACTGGGGGGTGCTCGGCGGCGAGGGGGACCAGATCTGGCGAGGTGGGATAGCGATCGAGATGGAGGGGGATCGAGATCGAGTGTCCATGAAATTTAAAAATATTCATGATAGTTCAAAAAGTACCCATGAAATACAATCGAGAAATGAAGGCTACGATTTAAATACAATCGATCTTAGCTAGCTATCTGTTCACAATCTTCTTGCCCTTCTTTTTCGCAAATGGAGTTCTTCTGTGGAACGGACGTCCTTTAGGTAGGGTGGTCCTGCTTCTTCTTGTGGTGTATGCTGCTACTTCATCATCGTCGTCATGTTCGATCCTCGGGTCGCCGTACTTGTCGAAGTCTTGCTCATTGGCTACTCCATCCATTCTGATTATCTTCCTTTTGCCTCTCCTCACGACAACATGACTGGGCTTTGGCGGGTCGGTAATGAAGAAGCATTGGTCCACTTGGGAAGCCAGTACCCATGGCTCATTTTTCGCGGTGACGTTTGCGCCCGCGGTCTTGGATTTGGCTTCGGGTATAACCATGGTGGTGAAATACCGGTCTTCTTTTATGACGTTCTTGGCCCATCTGACACGGAACATCGGGACCTTCTCTCCAGCGTAGCTCAGCTCCCAGATCTCTTCGATCCTTCCGTAGTATCTGTCCTTGTCGTTACCTGTGTAGGATTCCATCGTTACCCCGGAGTTCTGATAACCATCGCTCTTCATGTCCTTGGCCTCGGTGTAGAATGTGTAGCCGTTGATACCGTACGCCTCATAGGTCATCAGGTTGTGCTTGGCGCCCTGTGACAAGGCGAATATGAGTTGTTCTTCCGCGGAAGAATCCTCATGTAAAGGGTACGACAGAAGCTTCTGCTTGAACCAACGCGTGAAACATGAGTTGTGCTCTTTGAGTATATATCCGTCCGTCCTCTGTTGGCCTCGGTCATTGTACGTCTTCTTAATAAAGGTTTTGTGCTCTACCACCCAAGGATCGACCACGTCTATGTGTTGTAGCGCGACTAGGTTTGCTCTTTCAAAGTCGGCGAGTCGACCCTCGAAGTCGACATGCATTTCGCGGCGACCCTCACGGTGACCCCATCCAGCGAGCCTGCCGAGGTGCCTGTTGACGGGCAGACCAACGGGGTTCTCGATGCCTAGATAATTCATGCAGTAGGAGATGCACTCTTCGGTCAGAAAGCCCCTGGCTATGCTTCCTTCTGGACGTGACATGTTGCGAACGTATCCTTTGATGACACCATTCATCCTTTCGAACGGCATCATGCTGTGTAGGAACGTCGGCCCGAGTTGGATGATATCCTCCACTATATGGACCAGCAGATGCACCATAACGTCGAAGAATGCGGGCGGGAAGTACATCTCAAGCTCGCATAGTATCACCACGATCTCTTCCTGTAGCCTTCTGAGTTGCCTCACGCCAATCGACTTCCGAGAGATGACGTCGAAGAAGTTGCATAGGCCAAATAGCGTTTCACGGACGTGCGCGTCCATGATCCCACGGATTGCAACTGGAAGTATCTGCATCATCAGCACGTGACAGTCGTGAGACTTCATCCCGCTGAACTTCTGCTTCGCTGGGTCTAGGTATCTGCTTATCTTCCCCGCGTAACCGTAAGGAAGTTTTACTCCTAGGAGGCAGGTGAAAAACTGCTCGATCTCCTCCTGACTTAGAGTGAAGCACGCGGGAGGGTAGTCATTTCCGGTCTTCTTGGCCTTTTTGCCTTTGCGACGACTTTCTGTGTCCTGCTTCGCCTCATCATCATCATCATCATCATCATCATCATCATCATCATCATATATAGCCTGAAGCTCCTGCCTGATGCCCACTGATTTCAAGTCTGCCCTTGCTTTCGGCCCATCTTTGGTCCTCTCTCGCATGTTGAGCAGGGTACCAAGCAGACTCTCGCACACGTTCTTCGTGATATGCATGATATCAAGGCTGTGAGGCACACGGTGGATCTTCCAGTACGGCAAGTCCCAGAAAACAGACCTCGTTTTCCATACCTTCAGCAGCGGCTCTGGCGCCTTTCACTTCTTTCCCGGCTCTGGCGCCTTTTGCTTCTTTCCCGGCAGTGGGCAGTCTTTCCAATTTTTCAACAGCTTGTCTATTTCCTCGCCGCTCCTCGTACACGGGCGTTTTCGGGGTTCGGTTTCACCATCGAACAGATCCTTGCGTTTCCTCCACGGGTCATCGTCGTGAAGCCACCTTCGAAGTCCCATGAACACGGTTTTCGAAGACCCGGGATCTCTATCTAGCTGGCGATACGTTGTGTCATCCATGCACCTTACGCATCCAGAAAATCCGTGGACTACCTGCCCCGCAAGATATCCGTAACCGAGATAGTCGTGCACCGTCGTGAGCAGTGCGGCTCTCATAGGGAAATATTCTTTCTCTGCGGCGTCCCACGTATTGGCTGGCATTTTCCACAGCGTGTCAAGCTCCTCTTTCAGCAGCCCCAGATACAGATTGATGTCGTTCCCTGGTTGTTTCGGCCCTTCAATTAGCATACTCATGTGAATGTACTTCCTCTTCATGCACAACCAGGGGGGAAGGTTGTACATCCACACAAACACAGGCCAGGTGCTAAGTGTGCTTCTCTGGATGCCAAACGGATTGACTCCATCGGTGCTCGCGCCCAGCACGATGTTCCTTGGATCGTTCCCAAATTCTGGGTATTTGAAGTTCAACGCTTGCCACTGGCTCGCATCCTTAGGATGACTCAGCATCTTGTCTTTTTTATCTATCTCCGGATCATTTGCGTCATCTTCTCGCTTCTTCTCCTCCCTATCCGCGTGCCAACGCAGGAGCTTTGCTACCTTAGGATCCGCGAAATACCGCTGCAGACGAGGAGTGATCGGAAAGTACCACACCACTTTTCGAGGAGCTTTCTTCCTCTTCTTGTATCGAGTGACACCGCACACCGGACATATGGTAGACTCCGCGTGCTCGTCCCGATAAATGATGCAATTGTTCATGCACACATGGTATTTCACGTGCGGTAAATCCAGAGGACACACGATTTTCTTCGCCTCCTCCAAACTGGTCGGGCACTTGTTCCCCTTGGGAAGACGTTCGTGCCAGAATGACATGTTCTCGTCAAAGCATGCGTCGGTCATTTTGTGTTTTACCTTCATCTCCAGAGCCATGAGCGTTACTTTCAGGCGGGTATCCTCGGGCCTGCATCCTTCATACAATGGAGTAACCGCGTCTAACTCAAGTTGATCCATCTTGGCTTTCTCTCGGGCGGCAGCTCTTGCGTTATCCGTCTGCTTGAGAAGCAGCTCTTGAATATGAGGGTCCTGCACCCAGCCCATCGATGGTCCAGCGTCGTCTGCTCCGCCGGCATCATCATCATGTCCTGCATCTTCTACATGATGATTGTGTACAGCATCACCGTCGTGATCATCTCCTGGGGATTCTTTGTCTTCTCGCCCCCCCGAGCCACGGTGGTTGTCTTGCTGCCCTTCCTCATTTCTTGCCCGGCCCCCATGGACGACTTCGTAGTCATCTTCATCACCTTGCCACCGATAGCCATCCATGAAACCACGCAAGAGCAGGTGGTCCCGCACCTGCCCGGAATCCGGGTCCGCAATAAGGCTATTCAGCTTGCATCTTCGACACGGACATCTTATCTCCGTCTCGTTCTTTTGAAGCATCTCGGCCTTCGCGGACCTCAAAAACCTATTCACGATGCCTTCGGTCATCGTGCGGACCATGGTCGCCTGCGGGGTAGAGCAAAACGATATTTTAGAACCAAGAAAAAATTTGGCATGACTTTCCCTAAAAATAGGACCAAAAAGAATGCTTAATGTCAAAATTCTCGCCGAAACGGAAATGAATCAACATTCCGGCAAAATATTGGCAACTATCGCATTTCAAATACCGGTACACCTCCAAACACAAACACATATGCAACACCACAAACATATGCAACACCACGAACATACATAGATCTAGCTAGGCCATAAAAAGTGCATGTGCACATTGTTGTAGGGAGAACAACATAAATATAGCTTCCCCCCTTACTTACCTAGCAAAACAAGGTAACTTAACCACTTAATTTGAATGAATCTATGGTGGAAATGAGGTGAAAAAGAGGAGGCACCCGAGACAAGGAGGAGGCGGTGGAGAGAATGAAGTGGGGAGAAAGTGAGTGTGGGAGGAGAGGCTGTCCAAAATATCTTGTTGCTGCCCACTTACTAATGGCGCACCAGCAACAAATGCGCCATTAGTAATCCAGGTTACTAATGGCGCACCCCATGGTGGTGCGCCATTAGTAGTTTTGCAAAAAAACACACACACTAATGGCGCACTCTGCCACGGTGCGCCATTACTAGTTTGAACTAGTAATGGCGCACCGCGTGCGAGTGCGCCATTAGTACTTTTGCAAAAAAAGGAATAAAAACAATAATAAAAAAATAACATTAGTGGCGCACCTTCTGGCTGGTGCGCCATTACTAGTTACAACTAGTAATGGTGCACCACCAGTGGATGCGCCATTAGTATGTTTGGACAGGCGCACTAGTTCAAAAAAAAATTGGTACTAATGGCGCATCGTGGGCAGGGTGCGCCACTAGTAGTTTTAACACTAATGGCGCATCAGAAGGTGGTGCGCCATTAGTATATACTAATGGCGCACCACATGTCTGGTGCGCCATTAGTGTCAATTCCATCTATAGCCCTTTTCCTAGTAGTGATCTATGCATGCAGCCAAACCGGGTTGCCACCTTTTTGCGCCACCAACAAACCTCCAGCGGTAATTATAACTTAATGCTCGCTGTTTTGCCTGTGCTTTAATAATATGCTAATACTCTTTTTCCTTTAATTTTTTCAGGCCAACAGCTCTTTCTGGAAACGGACTAAACCGGCGAGGGCTCGTGCAATGACCAAAGTTACCAAGAAGGTGGGCAAGAAGAAAACCACCGAATCTTCTGATCCACCGAAAGATGTTGATGAACCAGATGCAAAGGTAGAACTTGATTCACTTGGTTCCTTTTTCATACACCTTATTGACAATAACTATTCCCAGGATGATGCGGCAGCCAGTCGTGCCGACCATGTTGAGGTAATCTCTCTTTCTTCCGATTCAGATCTTGTGCCGGTTCAAAGATTTTGTTGTACAGTTCGGAAAGTGAAATACTCTCACCCTCTTGCTTATTTGGATCCAAAATTTTCTGTGAAGACACAACAAGCTGAAGAGCATCGCACAACCCGGCATAGTTGCCAGTAGATCACCTCTTCCGGTTTACCGGATACGCCAAATCGGAAACGTCGCCCAGAGGTTACTTATTCTCCTGAAAAACTTTATCCTTTGAAAGGTTTCTTCAGAGACCCACTCAATCCGTCTGATCCGAATCAGGCATCTTCCAACTCGTCTAGCGGTTCATCAACCACTCAGTTGCCTCCCCTCAAGACCATCGCTAGGTAAGTATACTTTCTCAAGTTATTTCTTCATGCGTCGGTTTATCATATTCTAACTTTGGATGTTGTAGCGCCAAGGCCCGATTGAGTAAAAAAGCCAAGACCAGCGGCCATACTGACGATGTTGATCCGGAGAAGACCCCAGAAAATGAGGGCAAAAATCCTGAGATTGCCATAGACCACTCTGCTCCGCAAAATCCAGGCGCTGATGCTAATCTGCCAGAAGCTGAACCAGAGACATAGGTTGATACATCAACTCCTGATGCCACCCCTCCAAGTCCAACTATTGATCCGCCAAGCCCTATTACCAAACCGCCGAGCCCTGCTGCCAAAGTGCCAAGCCCTGATAAGGAGAATGTCAATCCATCAAGCCCCGCCAAGGATGATGACGTTGTTATTACTGGCACGGCATATACCACCCCAGGAAATCCAGTTGCTTTATCCAAGCATTCTGCCAAGGATGAATTTGCGTTTATGAACAAGGGGAAAAGCAAAACCGACTTGTCAGATATGCTGATTTATCTGCTCAGGACCTTCATTCCCGCTTCTTAAACCGTCTCTTCACCAGCCGAGACTATGAGGCCGGTTTGGTAAATTTGATGAAGGAGCGTTATGAGGTAAACCGTTTGATCCTTTACTCTGTACCTTCATTGCATTGTAGCCCCCAAGGGCCGTTTTGCCTTTAGAAAGTCAAACTGGGACTTTGTACATTCCATACTGTACTTTGTTGATTTTCCTTGTGTATTTTTGATCAAACACACATTAGCCCCCAAGTGCCATGATTAAAACTTGTATTAATCCGTGGGACTTCAATAATTAGTAGAAAAAAGTGATCCACATTAGCCCCCAAGTGCCAAGTGTATAACTGGTTATATGCTTGGGACTTTCAAAAAGGTATTGACATGCTCTTCTTACTGTTGCAGAGTGAGATAAATCAACAAGTCTCTCAGATTGCCGATCTTCAAGAAAATTTGAAATCCCAACAAGCAGAAACCACCAAGGCCAGGGATGAATTGAAAACCGCGCTAACCACCATGGAGCAGCTCAAAGAGTGGTTCAAGTCTGAGCAGGCCAACTGGAATTCCGAAAAGGCTGGATTGCTGAAGCGGGCGGAAGACGCTGAATCGGCTCTTAAACCGGTGACGGAAGAGCTTACTGGATTAAAGCGCCAAGTCAATGCCATGACTTCTGCAATATTTGGTAAGTACTATTTGCCAAAGCTTTATGAATATCCCGTTTAGAAACTTTGCCGGTTTAACGTGAAATCCTTAAACCGTTGTAGGTAACCGTATTGCTCATCTGGGCTCTGATATGCGGATGAATCTCAAGGCCGCCTATACGCTGATTGAATAGCTGTATACCGGCGCCCAATGGGTTATCTGCGCAACTTCTTATGACAACGTGGCCTCGACACTGATCAAGGACACTATGGCTAGGTTATCTATGACGCCAGCTCAGATAGAAGAGGTGAAGCAATCCGCCGCCAGGGCTGGCGCTTTGTTAGCACTCACCCGAGCCAAGGCATGGATAGCTGACCTTGATTCGGTCGATATTGCCAAGGGCTTTCCCAGTGAACAAGAAAATGGGGCAGTGTTTGATTACGACGCCCTCAAACATGTGACAAAGGAGATGCGTCCTCTGGCGAGTCAGTTGGCAGAAGAAGCAAACTTGACGGTTCATCGGTCCTTCTATGATGCTGATAACAAACGGGTTGAGGCTGTCATTCCAGAATTGCAAAATCTTATTCCGCCAATCCGTAAGCACACTTATGCCCCTGACGTTGATTCGACTAATTTTATAAGTGAAGAGGCTGTCTTTCAGGCCTTAACCCGGATTGACTGGACCACCGCTGACTTCCAACAACTGGATGGGGATGAGGAGGTTGAACCGACGCCAGATGACCCATCTACTTCACGTCAACATGGCAATGATGCTTGATCCGGCAATTCGGTTGATATTGCACAAACTGTCTGGTTTAAGACAATTCCATATTTTGGGCCGTTTAGGCGCCTTGTAATAGGGTAGCAAAAATACTTTGATCTGCTGCCATCGTGCAGTGGGAAATACTTTATGTGATCTGTCATGAAAATTTCAATGTTGGCTCATATATCATAATATGCAATCCCTATGTCTGCATAAAAAGAATTGTCCTGGCGGTTTACCGCCGGACGGGTCATAATGCCCAAGATAAAACCTGATTGATAATCAAACTTTAAGAAATATGAAATAACTCATACCTGTGATGTGATATCACGTTAGTTGGTTTACCAACTTTGATTGTAATAAGGGTGAAGACCCAAATCTTGAATTTTGAACAACTCCATCATGTGTTGATGGCGTATAATAAGTCATACCGGGTTATAATAAACCTCAGATGACCAAAACTGGCGACAAGTTGTTAAAGCCAGGCCGGGTTATGAAACTCCGGTTTGATAGTAAGGTGAGGCAACAAGTAGTCAAAGCCAAGCCGGTTTAAGAAACACCGGGCTAATAAGATGACTGAAATGCCATACCAGGCTAAAGATACCGGTTTAACCGTGAAATTTATCAAAAGAAAAACTGAAACGCAAATAAAACCATGTAGTCGACGCTTTTCGAGGGCTTCCAGGCCCAAATTCGAGGCTTTTCATGGGCTGCCAGGCCGCTGAGTTAAACCATTTGACAAAGCCTTTTAAGATGGGCCTCCAACTAACCAATCACCGTTTTAACTTTGACAAGTTCAGGGTCTCAATGAGAGTAACTGTCAAACGTTCGAAGGGTCATGCCAGGATTACCTGGATAGGAGTGGCTTACTTGATGAAGGCAGGTTAACCCGGGGTTTTAGCTGAATACACCAGGCTTCCAAGCCGTGGGTCGATACCCAGCTACAAGGGTCCTTTCAAACTCTTTGTTACTTTACACAAAGAGCCCCCAAGTAACATGATGAGTTGTGCTCATTAGGTGCCTATGTTTGAGCTGTGCGAAGCATCCAGACTCTCTTTGGCCCCTTGGGTGTGAAGCTCCCAAGCTGTATTGTTGCATGATAGCCGGTTTAACAGGTAGTACTCCGCTTTGTCAGCTGAAGCCCCCATGTAACTCAAAGGATATTTGAGAAAAAATAGCAGAGGCCCTGCTTATAGCAAGGATGCTGGTTTATTTTATTGATCATAATATATACATTGTCGAAATATGTACATAAGAAAAGCCTATGGCTCAAGTGTAGTAAGGCCGTAGGAGAGCTATGTTCCATGGCCGCCGGGTCTCCTCCTCATAAGCGCGTGAGTTGTCTCGAACGTCAATGAGGTAGTATGATCCGTTGTGCAAATTTTTGCTGACCACAAAGGGCCCTTCCCAAGGTGGGGATAACTTGTGCATGTAGGTTTGATCCTGGATGAGCCGGAGCACCAAATCGCCTTCTTGAAAGGTCCGTGTCCTGACCCGGCGGCTGTGATAATGCCGCAGGTCTTGCTGATAAACCGCCAAATGGGCTAAAGCCATATCCTGTTTTTCATCTAACAGGTCCAACGCCTCCTGGCGTGCTTGCTCATTGTCTGCTTCAACATAATTAGCAACCCGGGGCGAATCGTGACGAATATCACTTGGGAGGACCGCCTCTGCCTCGTACACCATGAAGAAAGGCGTGTAACCCGTCGATCTGTTGGGAGTGGTGTTGATGCTCCATAACACAGAAGGCAATTCCTCCACCCAACAACCCGGCATCCGCTTTAGAGGGACCATAAGCCAGGGTTTAATACCTTTCAAGATTTCTTGATTAGCTCTCTCCGCTTGACCATTGGTCTGGGGGTGCGCCACTGATGCTAAGTCAAGTCGGATGTGTTCTCTCTGACAAAAATCTTACATATCACCATTAGAGAGGTTTGTGCCATTATCCGTGATGATGTTGTCTGGAAAACCAAAGCGGAAGATAATCTTTTTGAGAAATTGAACCGCTGTAGCCGCATCACACTTGCTGATAGGCTCCGCTTCAACCCAGTTGGTAAACTTGTCAACCGCCACCAGCAGGTGGGTCTTCTTATCCTTGGAGCGTTTAAAGGGTCCCACCATGTCAAGCCCCCAAGTGGCAAATGGCCAAGTGATGGGAATCATCCTTAATTCTTGAGCCGGAACATGAGCTCTGCGTGAAAACTTTTGACAAGCATCACATTGCTTTACCAGATCCTCTGCATGAGCATGAGCTGTCAACCAGTAGAATCCATGATGAAAAGCTTTTGCAACCAAGTACTTTGAACCAGCGTGATGACCACAATCCCCTTCATGAATTTCCTGTAGTATCTCTTGGCCTTCTTCCGGAGAAACACAACGCTGAAATACGCCTGAAACGCTGCAGCGGTGTAACTCGCCATTGTGAATAACCATGGACTTGGACCGCCGGACTATCTGCCGAGCCAGGACTTCATCATCTGGTAACTCGCCCGGTTCATATATGCCAAATACGGAACTGTCCAATACGGCACAACATGCAAAGCGGCCACTAATTGAGCCTCTGGATCAGGAACAACCAAATCCTCCTCTGTAGGCAACTTAACAGACGGGTTATGCAAAATATCTAAAAAAAGGTATTGGGAGGTACCGGTTTACGCTGAGATCCAAGCCGGCTTAAAGCATCTGCTGCTTCATTTCTGCGCTGATCGATATGCTCAACCTGATACGCTTTGAAATAACCCGCCACAATATCTACCTCACGTATGTAAGCCGCCATGAGTGGATCCTTAGAATCCCAAGTGCCAGAAACTTGCTGAGCCACCAGATCAGAGTCTCCAAAGCATCGTACCCGGCTTAAGTTCATCTCCTTGGCCATGCGGAGCCCATGGAGCAGAGCCTCGTACTCAGCTGCATTGTTAGTACAGGGGAACATTAAAGGAGGACATAACGAATCTTATCACCTCGAGGGGAAGTAAGAACAACTCCAGCCCCCGAGCCCTCCAATTGCCTGGACCCATCGAAGTGAATAGTCCAGTATGTATTATCCGGTTTGTCCTCTGGCGCTTGTAACTCGGTCCAGTCATTGATGAAGTCCACAAGTGCCTGATATTTTATGGCTGTTCGGGGCACATACTTCAGACCATGTGGACCAAGTTCAATTGCCCATTTTGCAACCCGGCCAGTTGCTTCCCTGTTCTGAATTATATCACCCAACGAAGCTGAACTGACAACCGTAATGGGATGGCCTTGGAAATATTGTTTGAGCTTCCGACTTGCCATAAAACCCCATATACAAGCTTCTGCCAATGCGGATATCGTTGCTTTGACTCGATAAGCACTCCACTAATATAGTAAACCAGCCGTTGAACCGGGTACTCCTTACCAGCCTCCTTGCGCTCCACCACAATTGCCACACTGACAGCACGGGCATTAGCAGCCACATACAACAACAAGGGCTTCCTATCAACCGGAGCAGCAAGGACCGGCGGTTCAGCCAACTGTCGCTTCAAGTCTTCAAACGCCGCATTAGCCACATCACTCCAGACAAAGGTGTCTGTTTTCTTCAACATCTGATATAGAGGGATCACCTTCTCTCCCAAACGGCTGATAAATAGGCTTAAGGCTGCAATTCGCCCTGCTAGACACTAAACATCATTGATGCACGCCAGTTTAGCCAAAGATGTAATCGCTTTGATCTTCTCTGGATTAGCCTCAATGCCTCTGTTGGACACCAGAAAGCCTAAAAGCTTGCCTGCCGGAACACCAAAGACACACTTGTCCGGATTGAGCATCGTGTTGTAAACCCGCAGATTGTCAAAGGTCTCCTTGAGATCATCTATCAGTGTCTCCTTCTTCCTGGATTTTACCACAATGTCATCAACATAGGCATGAACATTGCGCCCAATCTGAGTACGAAGACAATTATGCACACAGCGCTGATAAGTTGCCTGGTCACTCTTGAGCCCAAAGGGCATAGAAACATAGCAGAAGGCTCCAAAGGGAGTGATGAAGGCGGTCTTCTCCTGGTACTTAACTGCCATTTTGATCTGATGATAGCCTGAATAAGCATCCAAAAAACTCAAACGCTCATAACCCACCGTCGCATCAATGATCTGATCAATACGCGGGAGAGCGAAAGGATCGGCCGGACAAGCTTCGTTCAACTCTGTGTAATCCACACACATGCACCAAGTGCCGTTTTTCTTAAGAACAAGCACTGGATTAGCCAACCACTCAGGGTGAAACACTTCAACGATAAACCCAGCAGCCAGCAGTCGGGCTACCTCTTCACCAATTGCCTTGCGTCTTTCCTCGTTAAAGCGACGAAGAAATTGCTTGACCGGTTTAAACTTGGGATCAATATTGACAGTGTGCTCAGCGAGTTCCCTCGGTACACCTGGCATGTCAGAAGGCTTCCATGCAAAAATGTCCCGGTTCTCACGGATGAACTCGATGAGCGCGCTTTCCTATTTCGGATCCAGATTTGTGCTGATGCTAGATGAATCGCCAGGAACAAAATCAACAAGTTTAGTCTCATTAGCTGGTTTGAAATGCAGGGTTGGGTCATGCTCAGTGGTAGATTTCTTCAGAGGGGTCATGTCAGCCGGATCAACATTTTCCTTATAAAACTTCAGCTCCTTTGATCACAAACCGACTCAGCATAGGCCGCATCACCTTCCTCGCAGTTCAAAGCGATTTTATGACTTCCGTGAACCGTAATGGTCCCTTTATGACTCGGCATCTTTAGCTGCAAGTAAATATAACAAGGCCTCGCCATGAACTTCGCATAAGCCGGTCGCCCATAACAGTGCGTGGTACGGGCTCTGGATCCTCACCACTTCAAAGGTCAATGTCTCAGACCGAGAATCATGTTCATCACCAAACAGAACTTCCAAAGCGATCTTACTAACAGGATACGCCGATTTACCTAGTACCACACCATGGAAAACAGTATTGGACGGTTTAAGACTCTTGTCTGTCAACCCCATGCGATGGAAGGTCTCATAATACAGAATGTTGATACTGCACCCTCCATCCATGAGTACCCTGGTGAACTTATAACCTCCCACCTGAGGTGCCACCACCAATGCCAGGTGACCCGGATTGTCAACCCTGGGCGGATGATCCTCTCTGCTCCATACAATAGGTTGCTCGGACCACCGCAGGTAACGCGGTACCACCGGTTCAATAGCATTAACAGCCCTCTTGTAAAGATTCTGATCACGCTTGCACAAACTAGTGGTGAACACATGATACTGCCCACCATTCAACTACTTCGGGTGACTCTGGTAGCCCGACTGCTGCTGATTTCCTTGATTACTCTGTTGGTTATTACCACCTTGGTTGTTCTGATTGCCCTGATTATTCTGAAATCCAGAGTTTGAACCGCCGCCACCAAGAAAACCTGGGCCTGAACCGCCCGATGGACCCTGATCATACCGGAAAAGATCAGAGTTTTTGAACTCCTTCATAATGTGACAATCTTTCCAGAGATGCATTGCGGGAACCTCCTTGGTCCCATGCTTTGGGCATGACTGATTCAACAAACGCTCCAGATTCATTCCGCCGCCTCGCTGGGGCGGTTTACCCTTACGACGCTGCACATTAGCATTAGATACAAAATCTGAATCTGCTTTACGCTTACCATTATTCCCATGGCCTCCTTGGTTGTGTTACTGTCCCTTTGCACCGCCATTCTTCTTTCCCTTCTCCGGTTTCTCCTCATCAGAATCGGGATCCTTGGTATTATCAGATATCGGCATACTTGACCAACGCGGCCATAAGGGTGCCCCTGTCATTGCAGTGATGCTTGAGCCGTCCCAACTTCATCTTCAGTGACTTAAACCAGCAATTACGCTCCAAGGTGATGATTACCAAGCCAGCATTAATACGGTCTGATGAATGCAAGACTTCTGAAACCCGGCGCACCCAATGAGTTGTTGACTCGTTCTCCCCTTGCACACAGGCATCAAGATCCACAATGGACATAGGCTTCTTACATGTGTCCTTGAAATTGGCTATAAACCGGGCCTTCAACTGGTCCCATGACTCGATGGAGTTAGGTGGTAAGTTTTTCAACCAAGTGCGGGCTGTCCCCTCCAACATCATCGTGAAGTACTTTGCACAAGCCGCTTCATAAACGTCCAGCATCTCCATTGCCATCTCATAATTTTCCACCCACGCCTCGGGTGGCTGATCATCGGTGTAATTCGGCACCTTACGTGGACCCTTGAAGTCCTTAAGCAAATCGTAAATTACGGAGAGCCGGAATAAGGCACGGCACTCCCCACGAACTAAAAGCAACTCCGACACCTCGGTCCACTGACGTTGCTGGTTGAACCGGGATGGGTTGGTATCGGCCCGTATGTTGTGCTGCTAAAGCGGCCTCCCTTCATGCTCTGCCATTATCCACCACGTCCTGAGCGTTCATATCACCATGCACCAGATTAGGCCCTTGAGGGACAATGCGGTGTCGCGCACTGCTAGACACCTCCGGTTCATCTATATGCCTACTATAGCTTTTGCTTGGTCGTGGGGTTGAGTGAACCCTGTCTCGGCTATATGAGTAGGCTTGCTGCTGTGTAAAAGCTGTTTGAAGAAGATCCCTAGCCCACCGTGTCTCAACCGCTGCCGGTGATTCACCTTCAATCGGAATAGCGGCCAACCGAGATGCTGCCGCTATCATATTGTCCAACGGGGTAGAGAAGTGACCCGGCGGCGGTGTGGTATACCGCGGCGGGTTGTCCGTACGCTGAGGTGGACCCATCACCTGAGGTTGATCCGGCGGCCCGGTCCTTGGATCGGTATTCCGGTTTACTGCTGGCGGGTTACTAGTTCCTGCACCTGGCGTTCCAAAGAGATTCATCACATTGTAATCCTCCGGCAAGCGAGACTGATGTTTCCTCCTGGATACTTGATTTAAAGCGTTCTGATCCATCAAAAGCCGATAATTCTCAGCTTAAATCCTTTGCGCCTGGGCATCTAAAGCGGCCCGTTCCTCCGCCATCCTGGTTTCCTCAGCCACTAAGTCCGCTTTGGCTTGCGTTATCTGATCTTTTAGACTCGCAATGTCCGCATTGTGTTGATCCTACATCGCTGGTGTAACTGTCGTGGTCAACAAGGCCACCCAAGCATCCATCAAACCGGAGAGAACTTGAGCCGGCCGGCGCACGGAGCCTCCTGCCCCTGTTACCGGTCCACACGCCGCCGCCGTAGAGTTTTGCAAAGTTGGCTGTGTTCCGGCCATGAAGATACCAACATGGTTCGGCGTTTCAAGAAATTCCGGAATACTGGTGCCATCGGAATACCCTTCAAACACGCCATCCTGAACTTGGTACAAGGATTCGGTTTCACCAGTGGATGATTCACCGTCGGAATAAGCGACCGTTTCGTCCTCAGACACCGGTTCAGATCCGATCCTGTGGACACATCCCACGAACGCATGCTTCATGGCAGGCTGAATCCGGGCGGGACTTGCACGCTGAGCCGTTTCGACGAGGTTGGTGCAGATGTCCGGCTCAGGACCCGGTTCGCCGATCTTGCCGATGAAGACGTGAATTCCGCCGAAGGGGACCCAGTACCCGTACTCGATTGAGCCGGCCTCGGGGCCCCAGCCTGCATCATTGATGTAGAGCTTGCCGCGACGACTCTTGGTCATCCGGCCCGCCACGTATCCTTTGAGTCCTTCAAAGCTGCCCTTCAAGAACTCGAAACCATCGTGTGATAGCCCCACGGTGGGCGCCAACTGTCGTGGAAATATCACGTCAGATGTCCTCGTGTAAGGACTTAGTCGTGGAGCCATCGCGACGGGTTAGCTTAAAGGGGTTAAACCGGACAAAGGACACGAGGGATTATATAGTAGTTCGGACCCTTCGATGAAGGTAAAAGCCTACGTCTAGTTGTGATGGAATTATTGGGGTCTCGCTAACCAGGGAGCTAAACAAGCTATGACTGGCTATCGAGTTGTGTTTCTTGTCCCTGAACCGCCACCGGGTCGTCCCCTTATATACACGGGTTGACGCCCGGCTAGTCTACAGAGTCCCGAGGCCGCCTCATACAAGTGTTCGGCTCGGTCTCTCCTTTCCTTATCTTACAACACAAGTTACATGACTATGGCGGTTTACCACTATGGGCCCTAATCCGCCTTTGGGCTCCGGGCCTCTAAGTTTTTGAGTCTTCGTGGGCTTCAATATAGTTGAGGGTGAACCGGCCCCTCCTGGGAGGTTTATACTCAGTAGTTATATCCCCAACAGGCATGTAGTTTTCCTCCTCCGGATACCCGTCCGTCACCTGTTCATCTAGGCTGTCATGCCCGTCTTCCTGTTCGGCCTGCTCGAAGGCGGGCTGTTCGGGGTTGTATTCATCGTCGGCACCATCCGGATTATTATCGTCTCCAGTGCCGGTATTGCCTTGGTGGGGCTTGGAGCAGCGTTGGCGACGCCCATGCTTTGCTTTCTTCTTGGAGGGGTTATCCTCCGTTGCCTCATCACCATTGGTTTCTTTCAGAGTGTCCACCATATATATATCATATGAAGAGGTGGCTTTCCACCGCCCTATGAGCGATGGCTCCTGTATGTCTCCTGCATCATCGTCCATACCGTTGATGTCTTCAAAGTCAAAGTCGAGCATGTCGGTTAAATCATTGATCGTGGCGACAAAGTGGGTGGTGGGTGGGCAGCGGATTCCTTCGTCGCTTGCTTCCCACTCCAGCCGGACATAGTTCGGCCCAGAGTCTCCTGACAAAGAGAGAGACTTCAATGAGTTCAGCATGTCGCCAAAGGGCGAGTGCTGAAAGATGTCCTTAGTGGTAAACTCCATTACCGGAGCCCAACCTGGCATGGCTGGCTCGAGAGTGAGCGGACCAGGACCAACAGCCGGATATGAGTCCGGGGGTCCAGGGTTACAGGCCTCCAAAGAGGTGAGACCCGTGTTCGGCTCCACCGCCGATAAGTGTGTGGCCTGCGGGGCGGGGTCCAGCCCTCCGTCCATAGGCAACGCAACCTGCCCTGGATTTAGATCCGGGGCTGCATCGGGGATGATGTCCCGGGCACTGTCCGACAGCAGGTCTAGGCCGTGCTCGTCGTGGCTGTCCGGCGCTCCTGGCGCAGGCTCGAATCCGTCGAAGATCAAGTCTCCGCGGATATCTGCCATGTAGTTCAAGTTTCTGAACCTGATCTAGTGGCCAGGGGCGAAGCTGTCGATCTGCTCCAACTGGCCAAGCAAATTGGACCGCAGTGCGAAGTCGCCGAACACAAAGATCTGCCCGGGGAGAAAAATCTCACCCTGGACCGTGTTGTTGACGATTGAAGATGCCGTCAAGCCTCGAAGCGATGACACAGAGGAACTCTCAATGAAAGCACCAATGTTGGTGTCAAAACCGGCGGATCTCGGGTAGGGGGTCCCGATCTGTGCGTCTTAGGCTGATGGTAACAGGAAGCAAGGGACACAATGTTTACCCAGGTTCGGTCCCTCTCGATGGAGGTAAAACCCTACTTCCTGCTTGATTAATATTGAAGATATGTGGAATACAAGAGTAGATATACCACGAGATCGTAGAGGCTAAACCCTAAGAGCTAGCCTATGATGGTATGATTGTAATTGTGATCGGCCTTCTATGGACCATGCTCTCCGGTTTATATAGACACCGGAGAGCTAGGGTTTACATGGAGTCGGTTACAAGGAATAAAACATATTATCCGGATTGCCAAGCTTGTCTTCCACGCAAAGGAGAGTCCCATCCGGACACGATCCAAAATCTTGAGTCTTGTATCTTGACGCTTCTATAGTCCGGACGATGAATATAGTCCGGCTGTCCAGATACCCCCTTATCCAGGACTCCCTCAGCGGAGCATGACCATAAAACATATCTCTCATATAAATAGAATAACCATTATTCTCGGATTTAAATGAGTAGCCATCTCGTATTAAACGAGATCCAGATACAATGTTCATGCTCAAAGCTGGCACTAAATAACAATTATTGAGGTTTAAAACTAATCCCGTAGGTAAATGTAGAGGTAGCATGCCGACGGCGATCACATCGACCTTGGAACCATTCCCTACGCGCATCGTCACCTCGTCCTTCGCCAGTCTCCGCTTATTCCGCAACTCCTGTTTTGAGTTACAAATATGAGCAACCGCACCGGTATTAAATACCCAGGAGCTACTACGAGTACAAGTAAGGTACACATCAATAACATGTATATCACATATACCTTTCGCGTTGCCGGCCTTCTTATCCGCTAAGTACTTGGGGCAGTTCCGCTTCCAGTGACCGTTCCCCTTGCAATAAAAGCACTCAGTCTCAGGTTTGGGTCCGTGCTTTGGCTTCTTCCCGGCAACTGGCTTACCAGGCGCGAAAACTCCCTTGTCGTCCTTCTTGAAGTTCTTCTTACCCTTTCCTTTCTTGAAACTAGTGGTTTTATTGACCATCAACACTTGATGTTCCTTTTTGATTTCTACCTTTGCTGATTTCAGCATTGAAAATACCTCAGGAATAGTTTTCACCATCCCCTTCATATTGTAGTTCATCACAAAGCTCTTGTAGCTAGGTGGGAGCGACTGAAGGATTTTGTCAATGACCGCGTCATCCGGGGGGTTGACTCCCAGCTGAGACAATCGGTTGTGCAACCCAGACATTTTGAGTATGTGCTCACTGACAGAACTATTCTCCTCCATCTTACAACTGTAGAACTTGTCAGAGACTTCATATCTCTCGACCCGGGCATGAGCTTGGAAAACCATTTTGAGCTCTTGGAACATCTCATGTGCTCTGTGCTGCTCAAAACGTTTTTCGAGCCCTGGTTCTAAGCTATAAAGCATGCCGCACTGAACCAGGGAGTAATCATCACTACGCGACTGCCAGGCGTTCATAACGTCTTGAGTTGCTGGGAAAACGGGTGCTTCACCTAGTGGTGTATCTAGGACATATGCTCTTTTGGCAGCTATGAGGATGATCCTCATGTTCCGGACACAGTCCGTATAGTTGCTGCCATCGTCTTTCAGCTTGGTTTTCTCTAGGAACGCGTTGAAGTTGAGGGCAAAATTAGCATGGGCCATTTGATCTACAAGACATATTGCAAAAAATTTATACTAAGTTCATGATAATTAAGTTCATCTAATCAAATTATTTAATGAACTCCCACTCAGATAGACATCCCTCTAGTCATCTAAGTGATCCATGATCCGAGTCAACTAGGCTGTGTCCGATCATCACGTGAGACGGACTAGTCATCATCGGTGAACATCTTCATGTTGATCGTATCTTCTATACGACTCATGTTCGACCTTTCGGGCTCTTGTGTTCCGAGGCCATGTCTGTACATGCTAGGCTCGTCAAGTCAACCTAAGAGTTTTTGCATGTGTAAATCTGTCTTGCACCCGTTGTATGTGAACGTTAGAATCTATCACACCTGATCATCACGTGGTGCTTCGAAACAACGAATTTCGCAACGGCGCACAGTTAGGGGGAACGCTTTGTTGAAATTATTATGAGGGATCATCTTATTTACTACTGTCATTCTAAGCAAATAAGATGCAAAAACATGATAATAATCACATGCAATCAAATAGTGGCATGATATGGCCAATATCATTTTGCTCCTTTTGATCTCCATCTTCGGAGCGCCATGATCATCATCGTCACCGGCGTGACACCATGATCTCCATCATCGTGTCTCCATGAAGTTGTCTCGCCAACTATTACTTCTACTACTATGTCTAATGGTTTAGCAATGAAGTAAAGTAATTACATGGCGTTATTCAGTGACACGCAGGTCATACAATAAATAAAGACAACTCCTATGGCTCCTGCCGGTTGTCATACTCATCGACATGCAAGTCATGATTCCTATTACAAGAACATGATCAATCTCATACATCACATATATTTCATTCATCACATCCTTTTTGGCCATATCACATCACAAGGCATATGCTGCAAAAACAAGTTAGACATCCTCTAATTGTTGTTGCATGTTTTTACGTGGCTGCAATAGGGTTCTAGCAAGAACGTTTCTTACCTATGTCAAAACCACAACGTGATATGCCAATTTCTATTTACCCTTCATAAGGACCCTTTTCATCGAATCCGATCCGACTAAGGTGGGAGAGACAGACACCCGCTAGCCACCTTATGCAACTAGTGCATGTCAGTCGGTGGAACCTGTCTCACGTAAGCGTACGTGTAAGGTCGGTCCGGGCCGCTTCATCCCACGATGCCGCCGAAACAAGATAAGACTAGTAGTGGCAAGTAAATTGACAAAATCTACGCCCACAACAAAATTGTGGTCTACTCATGCATAGAAACTACACATAGACCTAGCTCATGATGCCACTGTTGGAGATCGTTGCAGAAAATAAAAAAATTCCTATGCATCACCAGGATCAATCTATGGAGTAACTAGCAACGAGAGAGAGAGGAGTGCATCTTCATACCCTTGAAGACCGCGAGACGGAAGCGTTACAAGAACGCGGATGAGGGAGTCGTACTCGAAGCGATTCAGATCGCGGTGGACTCCGATCTTAGCGCCGAACAACGGCACCTCCGCGTTAAACACACGTGTAGCCCGGTGACGTCACCCGCGCCTTGCTCCAGCAAGGAGGAGGGAGAGGTTGAGGAAGAGAGCTCCAACAGCAGCCCGATGGCGTGGTGGTGCTGGAGAGGCTGTACTCCGGCAGGGCTTCGCCAAGCTCTTACGGAGGAGGAGAGGTGTTGGGGAGGGGAGGGGCTGCGCCTTGGATGTGGTGTTGCAGCCCTCCCCTCTCCCCTCTATTTATACGAGGAGGGGGAAGGGGGCCGGCCCCCTCTAGATGAGATCTAGAGGGGGGCGGCGGCCACGGGGAGGGGGCTTGCCCCCCAAGCAAGGAGGGCGCCCCCTTTAGGGTCCCCCCCCCAACCCTAGGCACATGGGCCCAAGGGGGGATGCGCCCAGCCATCCAAGGGCTGGTTCCCTTCCCACTACGGCCCATGAGGCCCTCCGAGAGAGGTGGCCCCGGTACAATACCGTATGCCCCCGAACTTTTCCGGTGACCGTACGACAACTTCCCATATATAAATCTTCACCTCCAGACCATTCCGGAACTCCTCTTGAGGTCCGGGATCTCATCCGGGACTCCGAACAACATTCGGTAATCACGTACAAGTCTTCCTAATAACCCTAGCGTCATCGAACCTTAAGTGTGTAGACCCTACGGGTTCGGGAATCACGCAGACATGAACGAGACAGCTCTCCGGCCAATAACCAATAGCGGGATCTGGATACCCATGTTGGCTCCCACATGTTCCATGATGATCTCATCGGATGAACCACGATGTCGAGGATTCAAGTAATCCCGTATGCAATTCCCTTCATCAATCGGTATGTTACTTGCCCGAGATCCGATCATCGGTATCCCAATACGTTGTTCAATCTCGTTACCGGCAAGTCACTTTACTCGTTACATAATGCATGATCCTGTGACTAACCACTTAGTCACATTGAGCTCATTATGATGATGCATTACCGAGTGGGCCCAGAGATACCTCTCCATCATACGGAGTGACAAATTCCATTCTCGATTCGTGCCAACCCAATAGACACTTTCGGAGATACCTGTAGTGCACCTTTATAGTCACCCAGTTACGTTGTGACGTTTGGCACACTCAAAGCACTCCTACGTATCTGGGAGTTACACAATCTCATGGTCTAAGGAACTAATACTTGACATTAGAAAAGCTTTAGCAAACGAACTACATGATCTTGTGTTATGCTTAGAATTGGGTCTTGTCCATCACATCATTCTCCTAATGATGTGATCTCGTCATCAATGACATCTAATGCCCATAGTCAGGAAACCATGACCATCTGTTGATCAACGAGCTAGTCAACTAGAGGCTCACTAGGGACATGTTGTGGTATGTATTCACACATGTATAATTGTTTCCGGTTAATACAATTATAGCATGAATAATAGACAATTATCATGAACAAGGAAATATAATAATAATCATTTTATTATTGCCTCTAGGGCATATTTCCAACATGTTGTTATGCAGTTTGACCGATAAAGATCTTCATATTATATGTGGTAACCAATATGAGCATCCAGGTTCCGCTATTGGCTATTGACCAGAGACGTGTCTTAGTCATGTCTACATAGTTCTCGAACCTGTAGGGTCCGCACACTTAATGTTTGATGACGATTGGTATTATGATTTATGTGATATGATGTACCGAAGATTGTTTGGAGTCCCGGATGTGATCACGTACATGATGAGGAGTCTCGAAATGATCAAGACATAAAGATTTATATATTGGACGATTATATTCGGACACCGGAGGTGTTCCGGAGAAGTTTCGGATAAAACTGGAGTACCGGAGGTTTACCGGAACCCCCCCTGGGGATTAATGGGCCTTAGCGGGCCTTAGTGGGGAAGAGAGAGGGCCGGCCAGTGGTCCCCCCCCCCCCTTGCTCAGTCTGAATTGGACAAGGGAAAGGGGCGCCCCCTCTCCTTCCTTCTCTTCTCTCTTCTTTCCCTCTTTTCCTTCTTGGACTAGGAAAGGTGGGAGACCTACTCCTACCGGGAGTAGGAGTCCTCCCTCTTGGCGTGCCCCTTGTTGGCCGCCGGCCTCCTCCTCCCCTCCTTTATATACGGGGGAGGGGGCACCCCAAAGACACAAGTTGACAATTGTTTTAGCCGTGTGCGGGGCCCTCCTCCACAGTTACTATTGGGGAACGTAGCAATAATTCAAAATTTTCCTACGTGTCACCAAGATCAATCTAGGAGATAATAGCAATGAGAGAGAGGGAGTGCATCTTCATACCCTTGAAGATCGCTAAGCGGAAGCGTTACAAGAACGCGATTGATGGAGTCGTACTCGTGGCGATTCAAATCACGGAAGATCCGATCTTGCGCCGAACGGACGGCGCCTCCGCGTTCAACACACATACAGCCCAGGGTTGTCTCCTCCTTCTTGATCTAGCAAGGGGAGAGGAGAAGTTGAGGGAGAGCTCTGGCAGCACGATGGCGTGGTGGTGGAGCTTGCAGTTCTCCGGCAGGGCTTCGCCAAGCACTATTGAGGAGGAGGTGATGTATGAGGAGGGAGGGGCTGCGCCAGGGGAAATGTGTGGCTGCCCTCCCACCCCCTCACTATATATAGGAGGAAGGGGAGATGGGGCGGCCCCTCTAGATCCCATCTAGATGAGGGGGCGGCAGCCAGGGGAAACCCTTGATGGGTTTGGGCGCCCCCACCCCCTAGGAAACTCACCCCCCCCCCAAGCAGGGAGGGGTGACTGCCCTAGGGGGGCGCCCCAACCTCTCCAGGTTACGTGAGATGGGGTGGGAGGGGCGCTCAGCCCCTTAGTGGGATGATGTGCCCCCTCCCCTTGGCCCATAAGGCCCCCAACGCTTGTCAGGGCCTCCAAAACCCCTTTCGGACACGTTGGTCGTCACCCAGTACCCCGGGAACAATTCCGGACTCCAATACCCTTCATCCAATATACCGATATTCACCTCCGGACCATTCCAGAGTTCCTCGTCACGTCCAGGACCTCATCCGGGACTCCGAACAACCTTCGGTAACCACATACTATTCCCATTACAACTCTAGCGTCACCGAACCTTAAGTGTGTAGACCCTACGGGTTCAGGAACAATGCAGACATGACCGAGATACCTCTCCGGCCAATAACCAATAGCAGGATCTGGATACCCATAGTGGTTCCCACATGTTCCATGATGATCTCATCAGATGAACCACGATGTCGAGGATTCAATCAATCCCGTATACAATTCCCTTTGTCCATCGGTATGTTACTTGCCCGAGATTCGATCGTCGGTATCCCTATACCTTGTTCAATCTCGTTATCGGCAAGTATCTTTACTCGTTCCATAAGGCATGATCCCATGACTAACTCCTTAGTCACATTGAGCTCATTATGATGATGCATTACCGAGTGGGCCCAGAGATACCTCTCCGTCATACGAAGTGACAAATCCCAGTCTTGATTCGTGCCAACCCAACAGACACTTTCGGAGATACCTGTAGTGTACCTTTATAGCCACCCAGTTATGTTGTGACGTTTGGTACACCCAAAGCATTCCTACGGTATCCGGAGTTGCACAATCTCATGGTCTAAGGAAATGATACTTGACATTAGAAAAGCTTTTAGCAAACGAACTACACGATCTTGTGCTATGCTTAGGATTGGGTCTTGTCCATCACATCATTCTCCATCCCATTATCAATGACATCCAATGTCCATGGTCAGGAAACCATAACCATCTATTGATCAACGAGCTAGTCAAGTAGAGGCTCACTAGGGACATGTTGTTGTCTATGTATTCACACATGAATTACGGTTTCCAGTTAATACAATTATAGCATGAACAATAGACAATTATATGAACAAGGAAATACAATAATAACCATTTTATTATTGCCTCTAGGGCATATTCCCAACAGTCTCCCACTTGCACTAGAGTCAGTAATCTAGTTCACATCACTATGTGATTGTAATGAATCCAACACCCAGGCGGTTTGATCATATCTCGCTTGTGAGAGAGGCTATTAGTCAACGGGTTTGAACCTTTCAGATCCCTGTGTGTTTTACAAATCTCTATGTCATCTTGTAGATGCAGCTACCATGCGCTATTTGGAACTATTCCAAATAACTGTTCTACTATATGAATCCGGTTTACTACTCAGAGTCATCCAGATTAGTGTCAAAGTTTGCATCGACGTAACTCTTTACGACGAACTCTTTTACCACCTTCATAATCGAGAAAATTCCTTAGTCCACTAGTTACTAAGGATAACTTTGACCACTGTCATGTGATCCATTCCTGGATCACTCTTGTACCCCTTAACTGACTCATGGCAATGGCACACTTTAGGTGCGATACACAGCGTAGCATACTATAGAGCCTACGTCTAAAGCATAGGGGACGACCTTCGTCCTTTTTCAATCTTCTGTCGTGGTCAGGTCTTGAGTCTTACTCAATACTCACACCTTATAACACAGCCAAGAACTCCTTCTTTGCTGATCTATTTTGAACTCCTTCAAAATCTTGTCATGTATTTATTCATTTGAAAGTACTATTAAGAGTTTTTGAACTATCCTTATAGATCTTGATGCTCAATGTTCAAGTAGCTTAATCCAGGTTTTTATTGAAAAACACTTTTCAAATAACCCTATATGCTTTCCAGAAATTATACATCATTTCCGATCAACAATATGTCAACAATGTATACTCATCAGAAATTCTATAGTGCTCCCACTCACTTCTTTGGAAATACAAGTTTCTCATAAACTTTGTATAAATCCAAAATCTTTGATCATCTCATCAAAGCGTATATTCCAACTCCGAGATGCTTACTCCAATCCTTAGAAGGATTGCTGGAGCTTTGCATACTTGTTAGCATCTTATAGGATTGACAAAACCTTTTGATTGTATCATATACAACCTTTCCTCAAGAAAATCATCGAGGAAATAATGTTTTGACATCCTATCTGCAAGATTTCATAAATAATGCAGTAACTGCTAATATAATTCCAACAGACTCTTAGCATCGCTACGAGTGAGAAAATCTCATCGTAGTCAACTCCTTGAACTTGTCGGGAAACATCTTAGTGACAAGTCGAGCTTTCTTAATGGTAACACATACCATCATTGTGTGTCTTCACTTTTAAAATCCATCTGTACCTAACAGCCTTATGACTATCAAGTAGTTCTTCCAAAGTCTACATGGATCCTCTCTTGGATTTTATGGCCTCAAGCCATTCGTCGGAATTTGGGCCCACCATCGCTTCTCCATAGCTCGTAGGTTCATTGTTGTCTAGCAACATGACCTCCAAGACAAGATTACCGTACCACTCTGAAGCAGTACGCGTCCTTGCCGACCTACGAGGTTTGGTAATGACTTGATCCGAAGTTTCATGATCACTATCATCAGCTTCCACTTCAACTGGTGTAGGCGCCACAGGAACAACTTCCTGTGCCCTGCTACACACTGGTTGAAGTGATGGTTCAGTAACCTCATCAAGTCTCCGCCATCCTCCCACTCAATTCTTTCAAGAGAAATGTTTCCTCGAGAAAGGACCCGTTTCTAGAAACAATCACTTTTGCTTCCGGATCTGAATTAGGAGATATACCCAACTAATTTGGGTGTTCTATGAAGATGCATTTATCTACTTTGGGTTCGAGCTTATCAGGCTAAACCTTTTTCTCATAAGCGTCGCAGCCCCAAACTTTTAAGAAACGATAGCTTAGGTTTCTCTAAACCATAGTTCATACGTTGTCATCTCAATGGAGTTACGTGGTGCCCTATTAAAGTGAATGCGGTTGCCTCTAATGCCTAACCCATAAACGATAGTGGTAATTCAATAAGAGACATCATGGTATGCACCATAACCAATAGGGTGCATTTATGATGTTTGGACACACCATCACACTATGGTGTTCCAGGCGGTATTAGTTGTGAAACAATTTCCACAATGTCTTAATTGTTTACCAAAATAGTGTTGGAGATCATTGCAGAAAATAAAAAAATTCCTACGCATCACCAAGATCAATCTATGGAGTAACTAGCAACAAGAGAGAGAGGAGTGCATCTTCATACCCTTGAAGACCGCGAGACGGAAGCGTTACAAGAACGCGGATGAGGGAGTCGTACTCAAAGCGATTCAGATCGCGGTGGACTCCGATCTTAGCGCCGAACAACGGCACCGCCGTGTTAAACACACGTGCAGCCCAGTGACGTATCCTGCGCCTTGATCCAACAAGGAGGAGGGAGAGGTTGAGGAAGAGAGCTCCAACAGAAGCACGACGGCGTGGTGGTGATGGAGAGGCCGTACTCCGGCAGGGCTTCGCCAAGCTCTTATGGAGGAGGAGAGGTGTTGGGGAGGGGAGGGGCTGCGCCTTGGATGTGGTGCTGCATACCTCCCCTCGCCCCTCTATTTATAGGAGGAGGGGGAAGGGGGCCGGCCCCCTCTAGATGAGATCTAGAGGGGGGCGGCGGCCAAGGGGAGGGGGCTTGCCCCCCAAGCAAGGGGGGCGCCCCCTTTAGGGTTCCCCCCCCCCCCAACCCTAGGTGCATGGGCCCACGGGGGGGATGCGCCCAGCCCTCCAAGGGCTGGTTCCCTTCCCACTACAGCCCATGAGGCCCTCCGAGAGAGGTGGCCCCTCCCGGTGGACCCCCCGGAACCCCTTCGGTGGCCCCGGTACAATATCGGTATGCCCCCGAACTTTTCCGGTGACCGTACGACAACTTCCCATATATAAATCTTCACCTCCGGACCATTCCGGAACTCCTCGTGATATCCGGGATCTCATCCGGGACTCCGAACAACATTCAGCAATCACATACAAGTCTTCCTAATAACCCTAGCGTCATCGAACCTTAAGTGTGTAGACCCTACGGGTTCGGGAATCACGCCGACATGACCGAGACAGCTCTCCGGCCAATAACCAACAGCGGGATCTGGATACCCATGTTGGCTCCCACATGGTCCACAATGATCTCATTGGATGAACCACGATGTCGAGGATTCAAGTAATCCCGTATACAATTCCCTTTGTCAATCGGTACGTTACTTGCCAGAGATCCGATCGTCGGTATCCCAATACCTCATTCAATCTCGTTACCGGCAAGTCACTTTACTCGATACATAGTGCATGATCCCTTGACTAACCACTTAGTCACATTGATCTCATTATGATGATGCATTACCGAGTGGGCCCAGAGATACCTCCCCGTCTTACGGAGTGACAAATTCCAGAATCGATTCGTGCCAACCCAACAGACACTTTCGGAGATACATGTAGTGCACCTTTATAGTCACCCAGTTAGGTTGTGAAGTTTGGCACACCCAAAGCACTCCTACGGTATCCGGGAGTTACACAATCTCATGGTCTAAGGAACTAATACTTGACATTAGAAAATCTTTAGCAAACGAACTACACGATCTTGTGCTATGCTTAGGATTGGGTCTTGTCCATCACATCATTCTCCTAATGATGTGATCTCGTCATCAATGACATCCAATGCCCATAGTCAAGAAACCATGACCATCTGTTGATCAACGAGCTAGTCAACTACAGGATCACTAGGGACATGTTGTGGTCTATGTATTCGCACATGTATCATTGTTTCCGGTTAATACAATTATAGCATGAATAATAGACAATTATCATGAACAAGGAAATATAATAATAATCATTTTATTATTGCCTCTAGGGCATATTTCCAACAGTCTCCCACTCGCACTAGAGTCAATAATCTAGTTACACTGTGATGAATCGAACACCCATAGAGTTCTGGTGTTGATCATGTTTTGCTCGCGGAAGAGGTTTAGTCAACGGATCTGCGACATTCAGATCCGTGTGCACTTTGCAAATATCTATGTCTCCATCTTGAACATTTTCACGAATGGAGTTGAAGCGATGCTTGATGTGCTTGGTCTTCTGATAACCCGCAAGTATACGGGATAGTTGTAGCCCCTTTCGATAAGAGTGTCGAACCCAATGAGGAGCTAAAGGTAGAACAAATACTCTATCAAGTCCTATCGGCCACTGATACAACTCTACGCACGCTTGACGTTCGCTTTACCTGGAACAAGTATGAAACTAGAAGTACTTTGTAGGTGTTGTTGGATAGGTTTGCAAGATAATAAAGAACACGTAAAGAAAAAGTAGGGTCTGTTTAGATAAAGATGCAATAAAATAAATATAGCGAGTGCAGAAAAGTGGCGGTAGGAGTTATGGAATTGTCCCTAAGCAATTGACTATGTTACTAGACCGGTAATCACTATTGCAATTCTATTTGAGGGAGAGGCATAAGCTAACATACTTTCTCTACTTGGATCATATGCACTTATGATTGGAACTCTAGCAAGCATCCGCAACTACTAAAGATTCATTAAGGTAAAACCCAACCATAGCATTAAAGCATCAAGTCCCCTTTTATCCCATACGCAAGCAACCTACTTACTCGGGTATGTGCTTCTGTCACTCACGCCACCCACCATAAGCAAATCATAAACATATTGCAAACCCTACAGCGGGAATCCCTCACGCTTGCGCGACACGGAGGGCACCATAGGACAGAACCAATAATAAAACATGCAACTCAAACCAACCATAGCAATTCATCAATCACCGATAGGACAACGAAAATCTACTCAGACATCATAGGATGGCAACACATCATTGGAAAATAATATGAAGCATAAAGCACCATGTTCAAGTAGAGGGTACAACGGGATGCGGGAGAGCGGACCGCTGAATATAGATGGGGGAAGGTGATGCAGATGTTGGTGAAGATGACGGCGGTGTTGGTGAAGATCGCAGTGATGAGGATGGCCCCCGACGGTGTTCCGGCGCCACCGGAAGCAAGGGGGAGAGGGCCCCCCTTCTTGTTCTTCTTCCTTGACCTCCTCCCTAGATGGGAGAAGGGTTTACCCTCTGGTCCTTGGCTCCCATGGCATGGGAGGGGCGAGAGCCCCTCCGAGATTGGATCTATCTCTTTGTTTCTGCCTTCTGTGATTCTACCCCTTCACCGTTTCTTGAATATCCGGAGATCCGTAACTCCGATTGGGGTGAATCTTTCGCACAGATTTTTCTCATAAAATTAGCTTTCTTGCGGCAAAAGAAGGGCATCAACCGCCTTACGGGTGGCCAGGGCGCGCCTGCCTCCCTAGGGCGCGCCCCCTATCTCGTGGCCACCTCGGACACCGTTTCGCGTTGATTCTTCCTCCGAAAAATCCCAAATATTCCAAAATAATTCTCCGTCCGTTTTTATCCCGTTTGGACTCGTTTGATAATGGTTTTCTGCGAAACATAAAACATGCAACAAACAGGAACTGGCACTGGGCACTGGATCAATATGTTAGTCCCAAAAATAGTATAAAAAGTTGCCAAAAGTATATGAAAGTTGAAGAATATTGGCATGGAACAATCAAAAATTATAGATACGACGGAGATGTATCAGCATCCCCAAGCTTAATTCCTGCTCGTCCTCGAGTAGGTAAATGATAAAAAAGATAATTTTTGATGTGGAATGCTACCTAGCATAATCTTGATCATATGTCTAATCATGGCATGAATATTAACACACGAGTGATTCAAAGCAATAGTCTATCATTTGACATAAAAACGATAATACTTCGAGCATACCAATAAAGAAATCATGTCTTTTCAAAACAACAAGGCAAAAGCAAGCTTATCCCTACAAAATCATACAGTTTGGCCATGCTTCATTTTCGTCACACCAAATGCTCCCATCATGCACAATCCCGATGACGATCCGAGCAATTGGTTCATACTTTTTAACGCGCTTCAGCTTTTTCAACCCTCACGCAATACATGAGCGCAAGTCATGGATATAGCACTATAGGTGGAATAGAATATAATGATGGAGGTTATGTGGAGAAGATAAAAAAGGGAGAAAGTCTCACATCAACGCGGCTAATCAACGGGCTATGGAGATGCCCATCAATTGATGTCAATGCGAGGAGTAGGGATTGCCATGCAACGGATGCACTAACAGCTATAAGTGTATGAAAGCTCAAACTAAAAACTAAGTGGGTGTGCATCCAACTTGCTTGCTCATGAATACCTAGGGCATTTGAGGAAGCCCATCGTTGGAATATACAAGCCAAGTTCTATAATGAAAAATTCCCACTAGTATATGAAAGTGACAACATAGGAGACTCTCTATATGAAGAACATGGTGCTACTTTGAAGCACAAGTGTGGAGAAAGGATAGTAACATTGCCCCTTTTCTTTTCTTTTTCTTTTTTCTTTTTTTTCTTTTTGTGGGCTTCTTTGGCCCCTTTTTTATTTAGGCTTCTTTGGCCTTTCCCTTTTTTTTCTTTTTTTATGGGGCAATGCTCTATAATGCTGATCATCACACTTCTATTTACTTACAACTCGATATTACAACTTGATACTAGAATAAAGATATGACTCTATATGAATGCCTCCGGCGGTGTACCGGGATGTGCAATGATCTAGCATAGTAATGACATCAAAAAACGGACAGGCCATGAAAACATCATACTAGCTATCTTACGATCATGCAAGGCAATATGACAATGAATTCTCAAGTCATGTATATGATGATGATGGAAGTTGCATGGCAATATATCTCAGAATGGCTATGGAAATGCCATGATAGGTAGGCATGGTGGCTGTTTTGAGGAAGATATAATGAGGCTTATGTGTGATAGAGCGTATCGTATCACGGGGTTTTGATGCACCGGCGAAGTTTGCACCGACTCTCGAGGTGAGAAAGGGCAATGCACGGTACCGAAGAGGCTAGCAATGATGGAAAGGTAAAAGTGCGTATAATCCATGGACTCACATTAGTCATAAAGAACTCATATACTTATTGCAAAAGTGTATTAGCCCTTGAAGCAAAGTACTACTACGCATGCCCCTAGGGGGATAGATTGGTAGGAAAAGACCATCGATCGTCCCCGACTGCCACTCATAAGGAAGACAATCAAAGAAACACCCCATGCTTTAAATTTGTCACACAACGGTTACCATACGTGCATGCTACGGGACTTGCAAACCTCAACACAAGTGTCTCTACAATCCACAACCACCCACTAGCATAACTCTAATATTACCATCTTTATATCGCAAAACTATTACAAGGAATCAAACATATCATATTCAGCGATCTACAAGTTTATGTAGGATTTTATGACTAACCATGTGAATGACCAATTCCTGTCATCTCTCTAAATAGATATAAATGAAGCAAGAGAGTTTAATTCTTTCTACAAAAGATATGCCCACGCTCTAACAAATATAAATGAAGCAAAAGAGCATTCTACAAATGGCGGTTTTCTATGTGAAGAGAAACAGGCAATCCAAACTTCAAACGATATACGTGAAGCACATGAAGCATTCTATAAAGCCAACCAAGGACTATCTCATACCAGCATGGTGCATAAAAGAAAAGTTAAAACTAAATGCAAAAGACACTCCAAGACTTGCACATAATGCATGAACGAAACGAATTCGAAAACATACCGATACTTGTTGAAGAAAGAGGGGATGCCTTCCGGGGCATCCCCAAGCTTAGACGCTTGAGTCTCCTTGAATATTTACTTGGGGTGCCTCGGGCATCCCCAAGCTTGAGCTCTTGCCTCTCTTCCTTTTCCTCATATCGAGACATCCTCGATTAGACACTACATCCACACAAAACTTCAACAGAAAACTCGGTAAGATCCGTTAGTATAATAAAGCAAATCACCACTCTAAGTAATGTTACAAACCAATTCATATTTTGTTTTTGGATTGTGTCTACTGTAATATAGCTTTTTAATGGCTTAATCCACTAATATAAATTTGATAGTTTCATCAAAATAAGTAAACTATGCATCAAAAACAGAATCTATCAAAAACAGAATAGTCTGTAGCAATCTGAACATTCACCATACTCCTGGTACCCCAAAAATTCTACCAACATTAGGAAACATAAAAAAGTTGGATAGCAAGACACTGCAAAAGGAATCAGAACTATTTGACATTCCAGTTAAAAATATAAAATCGCGCACTACAGACAAAGTTTCTGTCCTGCACCGTACAAACCAACAAGCATTGTAAACATCCTAAAGGCAAACCTTGGCACATTATTTTTATAATACAATGGAATTATACAAGGGGATGATTATTTTTGATGAAAAGTTTCTATAATTAAGATTCACAAACTTTCCATGAGCATGAACAAAGTTCAAGGAGCTCTCCCACTTCAACAATGTTTGTCTCTCTCACTTTCACTTTCCTTTTTGATAAGTTTTTAGGTTCCCCTCTTTATTTTTTTTGTTTTTAAACTATATGAAAGCACTCAACAGAAATAAATGACTCTCTAAAACTTCCGGGTTGTCTCCCTGGCAGTGCTTTCTTTAAAGCCATTAAGCTACGCATTTAGTGCTCAAGTAATGAATCCACCCGATCCCAAGGTATATCAAAGCCAATTTTAATTAACAATGATTTGTAATTTAGTAGTGAGCACAAGGTAACATATATCATGCAACAACGAAGTCTAACCCTCTTCCTATGCATCGGCATGTCATAAAATAACAATTCATGCACACATATTAAAGGCCAATGCATAGTATAAACAGTTTCTTGCAATTTTATCGTATTGGAAACATAGAGAGGTGGAGATATAGTTCCTATCTCATAATAATTGCAAGTAGGAGCAGCAAGAACATGCATATTACATTCATCAAAATCATCATGTGCAATGGTAAAAGGCAACCCATCAATATAATCCTTAATAAGCACAAACTTCTCCGATATAGTGTAGTAGGGAGAATTCAAAAAGGTAATAGGACTATCATGCGTGGGTGCAATAGCAACAATTTCATGTTTAACATAAGGAACTATAGCTAGTTCATCTCCATAAGCATAATTCATATTGGCATATTGGCCACAAGCATAGCAAGCATCATCAAAAAGGGATATTTCAAACAAATTCAAGGGATCATAGCCATCATCATAGCAATCATCCTTCAGTAAGCACGAAGGGGAATTAAACAATGTATGAGTTGAAGATTTACTCTCATTAGAAGGTGGGCACGGGTAGCTAATCCGCTCTTCCTCCTTTTGTTCTTCGCTCTCCTCATCATCTTTTTCATCCAATGAGCTCACAGTTTCATCAATTTCTTCTTCCATAGCTTCCTGCAAAATATTAGTCTCTTCTTGGACAGCGGAGACTTTCTTCATAAAAGCATTAATATAATAATTGTATTCATAATTTTCATAGCAATATCTAAGTATAGCAAGATTTTCAGGCCTATAACCATCATCATCAAAAGCTTCATACTTTTCAAACAAAGCTTCAATTTCATAAGCAGCGTTAAAAGCAACAAATTCTTCTATTTGTTCCACATCATAGTAATCATATATACCATTAGCATAAGAAGCTAAGGTTTCATTATCATTAAATTTGCATGAAAAGGGAAGGTGTGGAGCCTCCATCCTAGAGTACCAAGTAATATCATATCTCAAGCAGAGATTCCAGGCATACCAACGCAACATAATAAATTGATCCCATAATAGTTTCCCTTTTTGTGTCGAGCGATAATCCCTAAAGTATTCACGTTGATCAACGTGTCTCCCATTATAAAGTTGAATGGGTTTTTCTCAGGATTATCAAAGTAGTACATAATATCTTAATGAGAATCGGGGGTTTTAGGAGTTACCCCATCTACATGAGTAGCGAGTACATCTAATTTTTTGGTATTTTGCGTTCCATATCCATAACTAAAGATAGAGAACAACTAAGAACAGCAAATAAAAATTACTTAGTGATAAAGCAAACAAGCACACACGAGAATATTCACCCCATGCTATGACTCCCCGGCAACGGCACCAGAAAAAGGTCTTGATAACCCGCAAGTATACGGGATAGTTGTAGCCTCTTTCAATAAGTAAGAGTGTCGAACCCAACGAGGAGCTAAAGGTAGAACAAATACTCTCTCAAGTCCTATCGGCCACTGATACAACTCTACGCACGCTTGACGTTTGCTTTACCTAGAACAAGTATGAAACTAGAAGTACTTTGTAGGTGTTGCTGGATAGGTTTGCAAGATAATAAAGAACACGTAAAGAAAAAGTAGGGTCTGTTTAGATACAGATGCAATAAAATAAATATAGCGAGTGCGGAAAAGTGGCGGTAGGAGTTATGGAATTGTCCCTAAGCAATTGACTATGTTACTAGACCGGTAATCACTATTGCAATTCTATTTGAGGGAGAGGCATAAGCTAACATACTTTCTCTACTTGGATCATATGCACTTATGATTGGAACTCTAGCAAGCATCCGCAACTACTAAAGATTCATTAAGGTAAAACCCAACCATAGCATTAAAGCATCAAGTCCCCTTTTATCCCATACGCAAGCAACCTACTTACTCGGGTATGTGCTTCTGTCACTCACGCCACCCACCATAAGCAAATCATAAACATATTGCAAACCCTACAGCGGGAATCCCTCACGCTTGCGCGACACGGAGGGCACCATAGGACAGAACCAATAATAAAACATGCAACTCAAACCAACCATAGCAATTCATCAATCACCGATAGGACAACGAAAATCTACTCAGACATCATAGGATGGCAACACATCATTGGAAAATAATATGAAGCATAAAGCACCATGTTCAAGTAGAGGGTACAACGGGATGCGGGAGAGCGGACCGCTGAATATAGATGGGGGAAGGTGATCAGATGTTGGTGAAGATGACGGCGGTGTTGGTGAAGATCGCAGTGATGAGGATGGCCCCCGATGGTGTTTCGGCGCCACCGGAAGCAAGGGGGAGAGGGCCCCCCTTCTTGTTCTTCTTCCTTGACCTCCTCCCTAGATGGGAGAAGGGTTTACCCTCTGGTCCTTGGCTCCCATGGCATGGGAGGGGCGAGAGCCCCTCCGAGATTGGATCTATCTCTTTGTTTCTGCCTTCTGTGATTCTACCCCTTCACCGTTTCTTGAATATCCGGAGATCCGTAACTCCGATTGGGGTGAATCTTTCGCACAGATTTTTCTCATAAAATTAGCTTTCTTGCGGCAAAAGAAGGGCATCAACCGCCTTACGGGTGGCCCACGAGAGGCCAGGGCGCGCCTGCCTCCCTAGGGCGCGCCCCCTATCTCGTGGCCACCTCGGACACCGTTTCGCGTTGATTCTTCCTCCGAAAAATCCCAAATATTCCAAAATAATTCTCCGTCCGTTTTTATCCCGTTTGGACTCCGTTTGATAATGGTTTTCTGCGAAACATAAAACATGCAACAAACAGGAACTGGCACTGGGCACTGGATCAATATGTTAGTCCCAAAAATAGTATAAAAAGTTGCCAAAAGTATATGAAAGTTGAAGAATATTGGCATGGAACAATCAAAAATTATAGATACGACGGAGATGTATCAGCATCCCCAAGCTTAATTCCTGCTCGTCCTCGAGTAGGTAAATGATAAAAAAAGATAATTTTTGATGTGGAATGCTACCTAGCATAATCTTGATCATATGTCTAATCATGGCATGAATATTAACACACGAGTGATTCAAAGCAATAGTCTATCATTTGACATAAAAACGATAATACTTCGAGCATACCAATAAAGAAATCATGTCTTTTCAAAACAACAAGGCAAAAGCAAGCTTATCCCTACAAAATCATACAGTTTGGCCATGCTTCATTTTCGTCACACCAAATGCTCCCATCATGCACAATCCCGATGACGATCCGAGCAATTGGTTCATACTTTTTAACGCGCTTCAGCTTTTTCAACCCTCACGCAATACATGAGCGCAAGTCATGGATATAGCACTATAGGTGGAATAGAATATAATGATGGAGGTTATGTGGAGAAGATAAAAAAGGGAGAAAGTCTCACATCAACGCGGCTAATCAACGGGCTATGGAGATGCCCATCAATTGATGTCAATGCGAGGAGTAGGGATTGCCATGCAACGGATGCACTAATAGCTATAAGTGTATGAAAGCTCAAACTAAAAACTAAGTGGGTGTGCATCCAACTTGCTTTCTCATGAATACCTAGGGCATTTGAGGAAGCCCATCGTTGGAATATACAAGCCAAGTTCTATAATGAAAAATTCCCACTAGTATATGAAAGTGACAACATAGGAGACTCTCTATATGAAGAACATGGTGCTACTTTGAAGCACAAGTGTGGAGAAAGGATAGTAACATTGCCCCTTTTCTTTTCTTTTTCTTTTTTCTTTTTTTTCTTTTTGTGGGCTTCTTTGGCCCCTTTTTTATTTAGGCTTCTTTGGCCTTTCCCTTTTTTTTCTTTTTTTATGGGGCAATGCTCTATAATGCTGATCATCACACTTCTATTTACTTACAACTCGATATTACAACTTGATACTAGAACAAAGATATGACTCTATATGAATGCCTCCGGCGGTGTACGGGGATGTGCAATGATCTAGCATAGTAATGACATCAAAAAACGGACAGGCCATGAAAACATCATACTAGCTATCTTACGATCATGCAAGGCAATATGACAATGAATTCTCAAGTCATGTATATGATGATGATGGAAGTTGCATGGCAATATATCTCAGAATGGCTATGGAAATGCCATGATAGGTAGGCATGGTGGCTGTTTTGAGGAAGATATAATGAGGCTTATGTGTGATAGAGCGTATCGTATCACGGGGTTTTGATGCACCGGCGAAGTTTGCACCGACTCTCGAGGTGAGAAAGGGCAATGCACGGTACCGAAGAGGCTAGCAATGATGGAAAGGTAAAAGTGCATATAATCCATGGACTCACATTAGTCATAAAGAACTCATATACTTATTGCAAAAGTGTATTAGCCCTTGAAGCAAAGTACTACTACGCATGCCCCTAGGGGGATAGATTGGTAGGAAAAGACCATCGATCGTCCCCGACTGCCACTCATAAGGAAGACAATCAAAGAAACACCCCATGCTTTAAATTTGTCACACAACAGTTACCATACGTGCATGCTACGGGACTTGCAAACCTCAACACAAGTGTCTCTACAATCCACAACCACCCACTAGCATAACTCTAATATTACCATCTTTATATCGCAAAACTATTACAAGGAATCAAACATATCATATTCAGCGATCTACAAGTTTATGTAGGATTTTATGACTAACCATGTGAATGACCAATTCCTGTCATCTCTCTAAATAGATATAAATGAAGCAAGAGAGTTTAATTCTTTCTACAAAAGATATGCCCACGCTCTAACAAATATAAATGAAGCAAAAGAGCATTCTACAAATGGCGGTTTTCTATGTGAAGAGAAACAGGCAATCCAAACTTCAAACGATATACGTGAAGCACATGAAGCATTCTATAAAGCCAACCAAGGACTATCTCATACCAGCATGGTGCATAAAAGAAAAGTTAAAACTAAATGCAAAAGACACTCCAAGACTTGCACATAATGCATGAACGAAACGAATTCGAAAACATACCGATACTTGTTGAAGAAAGAGGGGATGCCTTCCGGGGCATCCCCAAGCTTAGACGCTTGAGTCTCCTTGAATATTTACTTGGGGTGCCTCGGGCATCCCCAAGCTTGAGCTCTTGCCTCTCTTCCTTTTCCTCATATCGAGACATCCTCGATTAGACACTACATCCACACAAAACTTCAACAGAAAACTCGGTAAGATCCGTTAGTATAATAAAGCAAATCACCACTCTAAGTAATGTTACAAACCAATTCATATTTTGTTTTTGGATTGTGTCTACTGTAATATAGCTTTTTAATGGCTTAATCCACTAATATAAATTGATAGTTTCATCAAAATAAGTAAACTATGCATCAAAAACAGAATCTATCAAAAACAGAACAGTCTGTAGCAATTTGAACATTCACCATACTCCTGGTACCCCAAAAATTCTACCAACATTAGGAAACATAAAAAAGTTGGATAGCAAGACACTGCAAAAGGAATCAGAACTATTTGACATTCCAGTTAAAAATATAAAATCGCGCACTACAGACAAAGTTTCTGTCCTGCACCGTACAAACCAACAAGCATTGTAAACATCCTAAAGGCAAACCTTGGCACATTATTTTTATAATACAATGGAATTATACAAGGGGATAATTATTTTTGATGAAAAGTTTCTATAATTAAGATTCACAAACTTTCCATGAGCATGAACAAAGTTCAAGGAGCTCTCCCACTTCAACAATGTTTGTCTCTCTCACTTTCACTTTCCTTTTTGATAAGTTTTTAGGTTCCCCTCTTTATTTTTTTGTTTTTAAACTATATGAAAGCACTCAACAGAAATAAATGACTCTCTAAAACTTCCGGGTTGTCTCCCTGGCAGTGCTTTCTTTAAAGCCATTAAGCTACGCATTTAGTGCTCAAGTAATGAATCCACCCGATCCCAAGGTATATCAAAGCCAATTTTAATTAACAATGATTTGTAATTTAGTAGTGAGCACAAGGTAACATATATCATGCAACAACGAAGTCTAACCCTCTTCCTATGCATCGGCATGTCATAAAATAACAATTCATGCACACATATTAAAGGCCAATGCATAGTATAAACAGTTTCTTGCAATTTTATCGTATTGGAAACATAGAGAGGTGGAGATATAGTTCCTATCTCATAATAATTGCAAGTAGGAGCAGCAAGAACATGCATATTACATTCATCAAAATCATCATGTGCAATGGTAAAAGGCAACCCATCAATATAATCCTTAATAAGCACAAACTTCTCCGATATAGTGTAGTAGGGAGAATTCAAAAAGGTAATAGGACTATCATGCGTGGGTGCAATAGCAACAATTTCATGTTTAACATAAGGAACTATAGCTAGTTCATCTCCATAAGCATAATTCATATTGGCATATTGGCCACAAGCATAGCAAGCATCATCAAAAAGGGATATTTCAAACAAATTCAAGGGATCATAGCCATCATCATAGCAATCATCCTTCAGTAAGCACGAAGGGGAATTAAACAATGTATGAGTTGAAGATTTACTCTCATTAGAAGGTGGGCACGGGTAGCTAATCCGCTCTTCCTCCTTTTGTTCTTCGCTCTCCTCATCATCTTTTTCATCCAATGAGCTCACAGTTTCATTAATTTCTTCTTCCATAGCTTCCTGCAAAATATTAGTCTCTTCTTGGACAGCGGAGACTTTCTTCATAAAAGCATTAATATAATAATTGTATTCATAATTTTCATAGAAATATCTAAGTATAGCAAGATTTTCAGGCCTATAACCATCATCATCAAAAGCTTCATACTTTTCAAACAAAGCTTCAATTTCATAAGCAGCGTTAAAAGCAACAAATTCTTCTATTTGTTCCACATCATAGTAATCATATATACCATTAGCATAAGAAGCTAAGGTTTCATTATCATTAAATTTGCATGAAAAGGGAAGGTGTGGAGCCTCCATCCTAGAGCACCAAGTAATATCATATCTCAAGCAGAGATTCCAGGCATACCAACGCAACATAATAAATTGATCCCATAATAGTTTCCCTTTTTGTGTCGAGCGATAATCCCTAAAGTATTCACGTTGATCAACGTGTCTCCCATTATAAAGTTGAATGGGGTTTTCTCAGGATTATCAAAGTAGTACATAATATCTTTCACGTAATGAGAATCGGGGGTTTTAGGAGTTACCCCATCTACATGAGTAGCAAGTACATCTAATTTTTTGGTATTTTGCGTTCCATATCCATAACTAAAGATAGAGAACAACTAAGAACAGCAAATAAAAATTACTTAGTGATAAAGCAAACAAGCACACACGAGAATATTCACCCCATGCTATGACTCCCCGGCAACGGCACCAGAAAAAGGTCTTGATAACCCGCAAGTATACGGGATAGTTGTAGCCTCTTTCAATAAGTAAGAGTGTCGAACCCAACGAGGAGCTAAAGGTAGAACAAATACTCTCTCAAGTCCTATCGGCCACTGATACAACTCTACGCACGCTTGACGTTTGCTTTACCTAGAACAAGTATGAAACTAGAAGTACTTTGTAGGTGTTGCTGGATAGGTTTGCAAGATAATAAAGAACACGTAAAGAAAAAGTAGGGTCTGTTTAGATAAAGATGCAATAAAATAAATATAGCGAGTGCGGAAAAGTGGCGGTAGGAGTTATGGAATTGTCCCTAAGCAATTGACTATGTTACTAGACCGGTAATCACTATTGCAATTCTATTTGAGGGAGAGGCATAAGCTAACATACTTTCTCTACTTGGATCATATGCACTTATGATTGGAACTCTAGCAAGCATCCGCAACTACTAAAGATTCATTAAGGTAAAACCCAACCATAGCATTAAAGCATCAAGTCCCCTTTTATCCCATACGCAAGCAACCTACTTACTCGGGTATGTGCTTCTGTCACTCACGCCACCCACCATAAGCAAATCATAAACATATTGCAAACCCTACAGCGGGAATCCCTCACGCTTGCGCGACACGGAGGGCACCATAGGACAACACCAATAATAAAACATGCAACTCAAACCAATCATAGCAATTCATCAATCACCGATAGGACAACAAAGATCTACTCAGACATCATAGGATGGCAACACATCATTGGAAAATAATATGAAGCATAAAGCACCATGTTCAAGTAGAGGGTACAACGGGATGCGGGAGAGTGGACCGCTGAATATAGATGGGGGAAGGTGATGGAGATGTTGGTGAAGATGACGGCGGTGTTGGTGAAGATCGCGGTGATGATGATGGCCCCCAGCGGCGTTCCGACGCCACCAGAAGCAAGGGGGAGAGGGCCCCCCTTCTTCTTCTTCTTCTTCCTTGACCTCCTCCCTAGATGGGAGAAGGGTTTACCCTCTGGTCCTTGGCTCCCATGGCATGGGAGGGGCGAGAGCCCCTCCGAGATTGGATCTATCTCTCTGTTTTTGCCTTCTGTGATTCTACCCCTTCGCTGTTTCTTAAATATCCGGAGATCCGTAACTCCGATTGGGGTGAATCTTTCGCACAGATTTTTCTCATAAAATTAGCTTTCTTGCGGCAAAAGAAGGGCATCAACCGCCTTACGGGTGGCCCACGAGAGGCCAGGGCGCGCCTGCCTCCCTGGGGCGCGCCCCCCTATCTCGTGGCCACCTCGGACACTGTTTCGCGTTGATTCTTCCTCCGGAAAATCCCAAATATTCCAAAATAATTTTCCGTCCGTTTTTATCCCATTTGGACTCCGTTTGATATTGGTTTTCTGTGAAACATAAAACATGCAACAAAACAGGAACTGGCACTGGGCACTGGATCAATATGTTAGTCCCAAAAATAGTATAAAAAGTTGCTAAAAGTATATGAAAGTTGAAGGATATTGGCATGGAACAATCAAAAATTATATATACGACGAAGACATATCATCTTCTTGTGAAACCTGGGCTCCTTGGCAAGGGCAATAGCTCAAGTGTTGTCACAGAAGAGAGTGATCGGCCCCGACGCATTGGGAATAACTCCTAGGTCGGTGATGAACTCCTTCATCCAGATTACTTCATGCGCTGCCTCCGAGGCTGCCATGTACTCCGCTTGACATGTAGATCCCGCCATGATGCTTTGCTTGCTGTTGCACCAGCTTACTGCCCCACCATTCAAAATATACATGTATCCGATTTGTGACTTGGAGTCATCCAGATCTGTGTTGAAGCTAGCATCGACGTAACCCTTTACGACGAGCTCTTCATCACCTCCATAAACGAGAAACATATCCTTAGTCCTTTTCAGGTACTTCATGATATTCTTGACCACTGTCCAGTGTTCCATGCCGGGATTACTTTGGTGTCTTGCAACCAAACTTGCGGCAAGGTTTACATCAGGTCTGGTGCACAGCATGGCATACATAATAGACCCTATAGCCGAGGCATAGGGGATGACACTCATCTTTTCTTTATCTTCTGCCGTGGTCGGGGATTGAGCCGAGCTCAATTTCACACCTTGCAACATAGGCAAGAACCCCTTCTTGGACTGATCCATATTGAACTTCTTCAATATCTTGTCAAGGTATGTGCTTTGTGAAAGACCTATGAGGCGTCTCGATCTATCTCTATAGATCTTGATGCCTAATATACAAGCAGCTTCTCCAAGGTCCTTCATTGAAAAACACTTGTTCAAGTAGGCCTTTATGCTGTCCAAAAGTTCTATATCATTTACCATCAAAAGTATGTCATCCACATATAATACGAGAAATGCTACAGAGCTCCCACTCACTTTCTTGTAATCGCAGGCTTCTCCATAAGTCTGCATAAACCCAAATGCTTTGATCACTTCATCAAAGCGAATGTTCCAACTCTGAGATGCTTGCACCAACCAATAAATGGATCGCTGGAGCTTGCATACCTTGTTAGCATTCTTAGGATCAACAAAACCTTCCGGCTGCATCATATACAACTCTTCCTTAAGATAGCCATTAAGGAATGCCGTTTTGACGTCCATTTTCCATATCTCATAATCATAGTATGCGGCAATTGCTAACATGATTCGGACGGACTTCAGCTTCGCTACGGGAGAGAAAGTCTCATCATAGTCAACCCCTTGAACTTGTCGATAACCCTTAGCAACAAGTCGAGCCTTATAGATGGTAACATTACCATCCGCGTCCGTCTTCTTCTTAAAGATCCATTTGTTTTCTATCGCTCGCCGATCATCGGGCAAGTCTGTCAAAGTCCATACTTTGTTTTCATACATGGATCCTATCTCGGATTGCATGGCTTCAAGCCATTTGTTGGAATCTGGGCCCGCCATCACTTCTTCATAGTTCGAAGGTTCACCATTGTCTAACAACATGATTTCTAGGACAGGGTTGCCATACCATTCTAGTGTGGAACGTGTCCTTGTGGACCTACGAAGTTTAGTTGTAACTTGATCCGAAGTACCTTGATCATCATCATTAACTTCCTCTCCAGTCGGTGCAAGCACCACAGGAACATCTTCCTGAGCTGCACTACTTACCGGTTCAAGAGGTAGTACTTCATCAAGTTCCACCTTCCTCCCACTTACTTCTTTTGAGAGAAACTCTTTCTCCACAAAGGACCCATTCTTGGCAACAAAGATCTTGCCTTTGGATCTGAGGTAGAAGGTATACCCAATTGTTTCCTTAGGGTATCCTATGAAGCCACATTTTTCTGACTTGGGTTCAAGCTTTTCAGGTTGAAGTTTCTTGACATAAGCATCGCATCCCCAAACTTTTAGAAACGACAGCTTAGGTTTCTTTCCAAACCATAATTCATACGGTGTTGTCTCAACGGATTTAGACGGTGCCCTATTTAAAGTGAATGTAGCTGTCTCTAAAGCGTATCCCCAAAATGATAGCGGTAAATCGGTAAGAGACATCATAGACTGCACCATATCCAATAGAGTGTGATTACGATGTTCGGACACACCGTTACGCCGAGGTGTTCCAGGCGGCGTGAGTTGTGAAACGATTCTACATTTCCTTAAGTGCGTACCAAACTCATGACTTAAATATTCTCCCCCATGATCTGATCGTAAGAACTTTATTTTTCTGTCACGTTGATTCTCTACCTCATTCTGAAATTCCTTGAACTTTTCAAAGGTCTCAGACTTGTGTTTCATCGAGTAGACATACCCATATCTACTTAAGTCATCAGTGAGGGTGAGAACATAACGATAGCCACCATGAGCCTCAACGCTCATTGGACCGCACACATCAGTATGTATAATTTCCAATAAGTTGGTTGCTCGTTCCATTGTTCCGGAGAACGGAATCTTGGTTATTTTGCCCATGAGGCATGGTTCGCACGTGTCAAATGATTCGAAATCAAGAGACTCCAAAAGTCCATCTGTATGGAGCTTCTTCATGTGTTTGACCCAAATGTGACCAAGGCAGCACTGCCACAGATATGTGGAACTATCATTATCAATTTTACATCTTTTGGTATTCACACTATGAATATGTGTAACATCACGTTCGAGATTCATTAAGAATAAACCATTGACCAGCGGGGCATGCCCATAAAACATATCTCTCATATAAATAGGACAACCATTATTCTCGGATTTAAATGAGTAGCCATCTCGTATTAAACGAGATCCAGATACAATGTTCATGCTCAAAGCTGGCACTAAATAACAATTATTGAGGTTTAAAACTAATCCCGTAGGTAAATGTAGAGATAGCGTGCCGACGGTGATCACATCGACCTTGGAACCATTCCCGACGCGCATCATCACCTCGTCCTTCGCCAGTCTCTGCTTATTCCGCAGCTCCTGTTTTGAGTTACAAATATGAGCAACCGCACTGGTATCAAATACCCAGGAGCTACTACGAGTACTGGTAAGGTACACATCAATAACATGTATATCACATATACCTTTGGTGTTGCCGGCCTTCTTATCCGCTAAGTACTTGGGGCAGTTCCGCTTCCAGTGACCGTTCCCCTTGCAATAAAAGCACTCAGTCTCAGATTTGGGTCCGTGCTTTGGCTTCTTCCCGGCAACTGGCTTACCGGGCGCGGCAACTCCCTTGTCGTCCTTCTTGAAGTTCTTCTTACCCTTGACTTTCTTGAAACTAGTGGTTTTATTGACCATCAACACTTGATGTTCCTTTTTGATTTCTACCTTCGCTGATTTCAGCATTGAAAATACCTCAGGAATAGTTTTCACCATCCCCTTCATATTGTAGTTCATCACAAAGCTCTTGTAGCTAGGTGGGAGCAACTGAAGGATTTTGTCAACGACCGCGTCATCCGGGAGGTTAACTCCCGACTGAGACAAGCGGTTGTGCAACCCAGACATTTTGAGTATGTTCTCGCTGATAGAACTATTCTCCTCCATCTTACAACTGTAGAACTTGTCGGAGAATTCATATCTCTCGACCCGGGCATGAGCTTGGAAAACCATTTTCAGCTCTGGGAACATCTCATGTGCTCCGTGCTGCTCAAAACGCTTTTGGAGCCCCGGTTCTAAGATGTAAAGCATGCCGCACTGAACCAGGGAGTAATCATCACTACGCGACTGCCAAGCGTTCATAACGTCTTGAATTGCTGGGAAAACGGGTGCTTCACCTAGCGGTGCATCTAGGACATATGCTCTTTTGGCAGCTATGAGGATGATCCTAAAGTTCCGGACCCAGTCCGTATAGTTGCTGCCATCGTCTTTCAGCTTGGTTTTCTCTAGGAATGCGTTGAAGTTGAGGGCAAAATTAGCGTGGGCCATTTGATCTACAAGACATATTGCAAAAGTTTTAGACTAAGTTCATGATAATTAAGTTCATCTAATCAAATTATTTAATGAACTCCCACTCAGATAGACATCCCTCTCGTCATCTAAGTGATCCATGATCCGAGTCAACTAGGCCGTGTCCGATCATCACGTGAGACGGACTAGTCATCTTCAGTGAACATCTTCATGTTGATCGTATCTTCTATACGACTGATGTTCGACCTTTCGGTCTCTTGTGTTCCGAGGCCATGTCTGTACATGCTAGGCTCGTCAAGTCAACCTAAGTGTTTTTGCATGTGTAAATCTGTCTTACACCCGTTGTATGTGAACGTTAGAATCTATAACGCCCGATCATCACGTGGTGCTTCAAAACAATGAACTTTCACAACGGCGCACAGTTAGGGGGAATGCTTTCTTGAAATTATTATGAGGGATCATCTTATTTACTACCGTCATTCTAAGCAAATAAGATGCAAAAACATGATAAACATCACATGCAATCAAATAGTGACATGATATGGCCAATACCATTTTGCTCCTTTTGATCTCCATCTTCGGGGCGCCATGATCATCATCGTCACCGGCGTGACACCATGATCTCCATCATCGTGTCTCCATGAAGTCGTCTCGCCAACTATTACTTCTACTACTATGGCTAACGATTTAGCAATGAAGTAAAGTAATTACATGGCGTTATTCAGTGACACGCAGGTCATACAATAAATAAAGACAACTCCTATGGCTCCTGCCGGTTGTCATACTCATCGACATGCAAGTCGTGATTCCTATTACAAGAACATGATCAATCTCATACATCACATATATTTCATTCATCACATCCTTTTTGGCCATATCACATCACAAGGCATATGCTGCAAAAACAAGTTAGACGTCCTCTAATTGTTGTTGCATGTTTTTTTACGTGGCTGCAATAGGGTTCTAGCAAGAACGTTTCTTACCTACGTCAAAACCACAACGTGATATGCCAATTTATATTTACCCTTCATAAGGACCCTTTCCATCGAATCCGATCCGACTAAGGTGGGAGAGATAGAGACCCGCTAGCCACCTTATGCAACTAGTGCATGTCAGTCGGTGGAACCTGTCTCATGTAAGCGTACGTGTAAGGTCGGTCTGGGCCGCTTCATCCCACGATGCCGCCGAAACAAGATAAGACTAGTAGTGGCAAGTAAATTGACAAAATCTACGCCCACAACAAAACTGTGTTCTACTCGTGCATAGAAACTACGCATAGACCTAGCTCATGATGCCACTGTTGGAGATCGTTGCGGAAAATAAAAAATGTCCTACGCATCACCAAGATCAATCTATGGAGTAACTAGCAACGAGAGAGAGAGAGGAGTGCATCTTCATACCCTTGAAGACCGCGAGACGGAAGCGTTACAAGAACGCATATGAGGGATTCGTACTTGAAGTGATTCAGATCGTGGTGGACTCCGATCTTAGAGCCGAACAATGGCACCTCCGTGTTAAACACACGTGCAGCCCAGTGACGTCTCCTGCGCCTTGATCCAGCAAGGAGGAGGGAGAGGTTGAGGAAGAGAGCTCCAACAGCAGCACGACGGCGTGGTGGTGATGGAGAGGCAGTACTCCGACAGGACTTCGCCAAGCTCTTACGGAGGAGGAGAGGTGTTGAGGAGGGGAGGGGCTGTGCCTTGGATGTGGTGCTACAGCCCTCCCCTCGCCCCTCTATTTATAGGAGGAGGGGGAAGGGGGCCGGCCCCCTCTAGATGAGATCTAGAGGGGGGCGGCGGCCAAGGGGAGGGGGCTTGCCCCCCAAGCAAGGAGGGCGCCCCCTTTAGGGTTCCCCCCCCCCCCAACCCTAGGCGCATGGGCCCAAGGGGGGATGCACCCAGCCCTCCAAGGGCTGGTTCCCTTCCCACTGCGGCCCATGAGGCCCTCCGAGAGAGGTGGCCCCTCCTGGTGGACCCCCGGAACCCCTCTGGTGGCCCCGGTACAATAACGGTATGCCCCCGAACTTTTCCGGTGACCGTATGACAACTTCCCATATATAAATCTTCACCTCCGGACCATTCCGGAACTCCTCTTGACATCCGGGATCTCATCCAGGACTCCGAACAACATTCGGTAATCACATACAAGTCTTCCTAATAACCCTAGCATCATCGAACCTTAAGTGTGTAGACCCTACGGGTTCAGGAATCACGCAGACATGACCGAGACAGCTCTCCGGCCAATAACCAACAGCGAGATCTGGATACCCATGTTGGCTCCCACATGTTCCACGATGATCTCATCGGGTGAACCACGATGTCGAGGATTCAAGTAATCCCGTATACAATTCCCTTTGTCAATCGGTATGTTACTTGCCAGAGATCCGATCGTCGGTATCCCAAGACCTCGTTCAATCTCGTTACCGGCAAGTCACTTTACTCATTACATAATGCATGATCCCCTGAATAACCACTTAGTCACATTGAGCTCATCATGATGATGCATTACCGAGTGGGCCCAGAGATACCTCTCCGTCATACGGAGTGACAAATTCCAATCTCGATTCGTGCCAACCCAACAAACACTTCCGGAGATACCTGTAGTGCACCTTTATAGTCACCCAATTACGTTGTGACGTTTGGCACACCCAAAGCACTCCTACGGTATCCGGGAGTTACACAATCTCATGGTCTAAGGAACTGATACTTGACATTAGAAAAGCTTTAGCAAACGAACTACACGATCTTGTGCCATGCTTAGGATTGAGTCTTGTCCATCACATCATTCTCCTAATGATGTGATCTCCTCATCAATGACATCCAATGCCCATAGTCAGGAAACCATGACCATCTGTTGATCAACGAGCTAGTCAACTAGAGGCTCACTAGGGACATGCTGTGGTCTATGTATTCACACATTTATAATTGTTTCCGGTTAATACAATTATAGCATTAATAATAGACAATTATCGTGAACAAGGAAATATAATAATAATCATTTTATTATTGCCTCTAGGGCATATTTCCAACAAATAGCAACTCATATATTCATCTCTATGATCATATCATAGACATTTTATCCTCTTGTCACGAAGATCTTCAACTTCACTCTAAAATTACTTGAACCTTTCAATAATTCAGACTTGTGTTTCATCAAGTAAAAATACTTAGAATCTACTCAACTCATCTGTGAAGTAAGAGTATAACGATATTCACTGCGTGCCTCAGCACTCATTGGATTGCACACATCAAATGTATTACTTCCAACAAGTTGCTCTCTTGTTCCATCTCACTGAAAACGAGGCCTTTCAGTCATCTGGCCCATGTGGTATGATTTGCATGTCTCAACTGATTCAAAATCAAGTGAGTCCAAACGATCCATCTGCATGGAGTTTCTTCATGCGTATATACCAATAGACATGGTTCGCATGTATCAATCTTTTCAAAAAAATGAGTGAGTCCAAAGATCCGTCAACATGAAGCTTCTTCATGCATTTTATACCAATATGACTCAAATGACAGTGCCACAAGTATGTGGTACTATCATTACTATCTTATATCTTTTCGCATGAACATGTGTATCACTACGATCGAGATTCAATAAACCATTCATTTTAGGTGCAAGACCATTGAAGGTATTATTGAAATAACCAGAGTAACCATTATTCTCCTTAAATGAATAACCGTATTGTGATAGACATAATCCAATCATGTCTATGCTCAACGCAAACACCATCACAATTATTTAGGTTTAACACCAATCCCGATGGTAGAGGGAGCGTGCGATGTTTGATCACATCAACCTTGGAAACACTTCCAACACATATCATCAACTCACCTTTAGCTAGTCTTCATTTATTACGTAGCCCTTTTATTTTGAGTTACTAACACTTAGCAACCGAACCGGTATGTAATACCCTGGTGCTACTAGGAGTACTAGTAAAGTACATATTAATATACTCATCTATCAAGTATCTACGGTAGTTCTGCTTCAATGACTGTTCCCCTCATTAAAGAAGCACTTAGTCTCGGGTTTGGTTTCAACCTTGGGTTTCTTCACTAGAGCAGCAACTGAATTGTCGTTTCATGAAGTATCCCTTCTTTCCCTTGCCCTTCTTGAAACTAGTGGTTTCACTAACCATCAACAATTGATGCTCCTTCTTGATTTCTACTTCCGCGGTGTCAAACATCACGAATAGCTCAAGGATCAGCATATCTATCCCTGATATGTTATAGTTCATCATGAAGCTCTAGTAGCTTGGTGGCAGTAACTTTGGAGAAACATCACTATCTCATCTGGAAGATTAACTCCCACTCGATTCAAGTGATTGTAGCACTCAGACAATCTGAGAACATGCTCAACGATTGAGCTTTTCTCCCTTAGTTTGTAGGCTAAGAAACTCGTCGGAGGTCTCATACCTCTTGACGTGGGCACGGGCCTGAAATCCCAATTTAAGCCCTTGAACATCTCATATGTTCCACGATGTTTCAAAAATCGTCTCCCGCACCCCAATTCTAAACCGTCTAACATTACTAAACTATCACGTAGTCATCAAAACGTGTATGTCAGATGTTCGCAACATCCATAGACGACGTTCGAGGTTCAGCACAATGAGCGGTGCATTAAGGACATAAGCCTTCTACGCAGCAATGAGGACAATCCTCAGTTTATGGACCCAGTCCGCATAATTGCTACTATCAACTTTTAGCTAAATTTTCTCTAGGAACACATCTAAAATAGTAGAACTAAAGCGCGAGCTTACGACATAATTTGCAAAGACCTTTTGACTATGTTCATGATAATTAAGTTCATCTAATCAAATTATTTAATGAACTCCCACTCAGATAAACATCCCTCTAGTCATCTAAGTGATACATGATCCGAGTCAACTAGGTCGTGTCCGATCATCACGTGAGACGGACTAGTCATCATCGATGAACATTTTCATGTTGATCGTATCTACTATACGACTCATGCTCGACCTTTCAGTCTCTTGTGTTCCCAGGCCATGTCTGTACATGCTTGGCTCGTCAAGTCAACCTAAGTGTTTTGCATGTGTAAATCTGGCTTACACCCGTTGCATGCGAACGTTAGAATCTATCACACACGATCATCACGTGGTGCTTCGAAGCAACAAACTTTCGCAACGGTGCACAGTTTAGGGGGAACACTTTCTTGAAATTTTAGTGAGGGATCATCTTATTTATGCTACCGTTGTTCTAAGAAAATAAGATATAAACATGACAAACATCACATGCAAATCATAAAGTGACATGATATGGCCATTATCATCTTGCGCCTTTGATCTCCATCTTTGAAGCGCAACATGATCACCTTCGTCACTGGCATGACACCATGATCTCCATCATCGTGTCCGTGAAGTTGTCTCTCCAACTATTACTTCTACTACTATGGATAATGGTTAGCAATAAATTAAGTAATTACATGGCATTTTTCATTGACACGCAGGTCATACAATAAATTAAGACAGCTCTTATGGCTCCTGCCGGTTGTCATACTCATCGACATGCAAGTCGTGATTCCTATTGCAAGAACATGATCAATCTCATACATCACATATATCATTCATCACATCCTTTTGGCCATATCACATCACATAGCATACCCTGCAAAAACAAGTTAGACGCCCTCTAATTGTTGTTGCATGTTTTACGTGGCTGCTATGGGTTTCTAGCAAGAACGTTTCTTACCTACGCAAAAGCCACAACGGTGATATGCCAATTGCTATTACCCTTCATAAGGACCCTTTTCATCGAATCCGATCTGACTAAGGTGGGAGAGAGACACCCGCTAGGCACCTTATGCATCAAGTGCATGTCAGTCGGTGGAACCTGTCTCACGTAAGCGTACGTGTAAGGTTGGTCCGGGCCGCTTCATCCCCCAATACCGCGAAAAAAGATAGGACTAGTAACAGTAAGCAAATTAAACAAACCAACGCCCACAACTACTTGTGTTCTAATCATGCATAGAATCTACACATAGACCTAGCTCTGATACCACTATTGGGGAACGTAGCAATAATTCAAAATTTTCCTACGTGTCACCTAGATCAATCTAGGAGATAATAGAAACGAGAGAGAGGGAGTGCATCTTCATACCCTTGAAGATTGCTAAGCGGAAGCGTTACAAGAATGCGGTTGATGGAGTCGTACTCGCAGCGGTTCAAATCGCGGAAGATCCGATCTAGCGCCGAATAGACGGTCCCTCCGCATTCAACACACATACAGCCCCGGGACGTCTCCTCCTCTTGATCCAGCAAGGGGAGAGGAGAAGTTGAGGGAGAGCTCCGGCAGCACGACAACGTGGTGGTGGAGCTTGCAGTTCTCCGGCAGGGCTTCGCCAAGCACTACTGAGCAGGAGGTGATGTATGAGGAGGGAGGGGCTGCGCAAGGGGAAAGGTGTGGCTGCCCTCCCACCCCCTTACTATATATAGGAGGAAGGGGAGAGGGGGCCGGCCCCTCTAGATCCCATCTAGAGGAGGGGGCGGCAGCCAGGGGAAACCCTAGATGGGTTTGGGCGCCCCCACCCCCTAGGAAACTTCCCCCCCCCCCAAGCCGGGAGGGGTGGCTGCCCTAGGGGAGGCGCCCCAACCTCTCCAGGTTACGTGAGATGGGCTGGGAGGGGCGCTCAGCCCCTTAGTGGGCTGATGTGCCCCCTCCCCTTGGCCCATAAGGCCCCCCAACGCTTGTCGGGGCCTTCGAAACCCCTTTCGAACACGCTGGTCGTCACCCGGTACCTCCGGAACAATTCCAGACTCCAATACCCTTCGTCCAATATACCGATCTTCACCTCCGGACCATTTCGGAGTTCCTCATCACATCCGGGATCTCATCCGGGACTCCGAACAACCTTCGGTAACCACATACTATTCCCATTACAACTCTAGGGTCACCGAACCTTAAGTGTGTAGACCCTACGGGTTCGGAACCATGCAGACATGACCGAGATACCTCTGCGGCCAATAACCAATAGCGGGATCTGGATACCCATATTGGTTCCCACATGTTCCACGATGATCTCATCGGATGAACCATGATGTCGGGGATTCAATCAATCCAGTATACAATTCCCTTTGTCCATCGGTATGTTACTTGCCCGAGATTCGATTGTCGGTATCCCTATACCTTGTTCAATCTCGTTACCGGCAAGTCTCTTTACTCGTTCCGTAACGCATGATCCCGTGACTAACTCCTTAGTCATATTGAGCTCATTATGATGATGCATTACCGAGTGGGCCCAGTGATACCTCTCCGTCATACGGAGTGACAAATCCCAGTCTTGATTCGTGCCAACCCAATAGACACTTTCGGAGATACCTGTAGTGTATCTTTATAGCCACTACTAGGAAAAGGCCTACTAATGGCGCACCGGTTTTACCTACTAATGGCGCACTACCGGTGCGCCATTAGTAGCACGCCACTAGTATTTTTTACTAATGGCGCACCACTGGTGCGCCATTAGTATCTGGTATACTAATGGCGCACCAAGCAGTGCGCCATTAGTATGTAACACCATGTGCCATTAGTATGCCTCCCGGGGGGGCATATGTAACCATGTGCTTTGTCATACTAATGGCGCACTCTGCCTTGATGCGCCATTAGTATCCTTTGGCATACTAATGGCGCACCTTGTGGTGATGCGCCATTAGTATGAATATTTGGTTTGTTTCTTTTTTTGCTTTTCTGATTTTTGCACAGGTTACAAAATATATTATTGGACAGAATATAGACAACAGCACACAGCAACAGCAGATTCATCGAATACAATAGAAGATTAGTCTCCAAATACAATTCATCATATTAGTCTCCGAATTCAAAAGACCGAACAAAGATAAAACATTACAAGTCCCAAGACCACGAGTATCGAGTTTGTCTTCACATTACAAGTCGATATCAATCATCTAAACTACCATCACATAAAAGAGAGCTACGGTCATCATGATGAGCATCATCGCGATCAAACTGGTCTTCATCCGGTTCCTCCAACGCTCCCTCCTCTCTCCCGCTAGATAGCGGGCGTATCTAGATTCGGCCTCCACCCTAGTGGTGTACCCTTTGTAATTGTTACCGCTGAAACGGTGAACCTGTCGCCGACACTCCTCCCAGTCGTCTCAGACTCCGGAACCTTACCCTTGTACACGACATATGACGACATCTCTATGCACAAGCCAAACAACAGACAACAGACAATACATAAGCAATATGTAAGTATGCAACAAAAGGATCGGAAGAGAAAAGCAAGACATTAATAGCATGATTCATGATCCTACTAATAAATAGCATCGATTACATCTAAGTTGAATGACTGTCCAAACCAAAGAGACATACGAATTCATTAAAGTTTAATTACAACATGAGCCAATCAATGTTTCAGAACTACACATCACTACTTTCGACTCGACTCATCGGACAGGAGCATGGATGAAGCTGTCGTCTGTCGTGATGGTCATGAAATCGCGGTCGTTGTCACCCTGCATTTGTAGCGTTCCATCTATCTCATTGTTGGACGGTTGATATTTGAGGTAGAACTGCCCCGAGGTATGAAGGACATCTTGATGGATGATGTCCGCAAACTCCGACTGGATGCGAAAGAATTCTTGTCTGAGGTCCGCGTCCTGGGTTGCCGACAACCTCGCGGGCCAATCTTTGAGACTATCTGGTAGCAGAAGGTGATGATGGTCCCTTACGATCGCCCGCATGTGATGGAGGGCGTAGTAGGCATCCTTCTGACCACCAGGCGGCTGCTTGACGCAGCAGAAATTCGTATTGTGTGAGAAGGTGTGCTTGTCGTACTTACGAACTGCCCTGGTGAAGGTGCCTCCAGATTTGGCGTAGCCGGGGAGAACATCATCAAGAACTTTCTTGACATTTGTGTAGTCTATCTTGGAGTTACGGTTCGGGTCGAAATACGTGGCCATGGAATATTTCGCGCTTAAGAGGATGAGTGTGCAATGTGTGTCACTGCACAGAACACGGAATGTTAGAAAAAAAAGAATGATCAAAATCTAAGAAATCATATGTTACAGGGCGGTTAAGGGATGACTTACTCGGGAAAGTAAGCCACAAGGAAGTTATCCTTATCTGGGTTTGCCAGAATGACGCCTTCAAGGTGTGAACTCGCAACTTGGTGGTCCCTAGCGCTGCTCAAGTGCTTGGCACGCATGTAGAAGGGGGTCGACTATCACGATGTCCGGGGTCTTGTCTCTAATGATCCGCATCTCCATACTCAGCGAAAATAGCAGAACGAAGGTGTAGTGCAGCGGATGAAGGTTAAACATAGCAAAGATGTCATCAAACCGCAGGACGATCATACCCCCGATGTCGCCATCCACAAAGCCCTTGCCCTCTGGCACCTTGGCCACGAAAACTGGGTATGCCACATCATTCTCTCTGAGACGCCGCTTCTCCAAAGAAATAACAATGTCGTGCAGACTCCACATAGCACCGGATGCAGCATTGAGCATATTTGGCGGTAGCATCGCCCTACCCGCCACATGCACCCTCCTCGAGATATCCTTAGGTGAAGGTGGCCCGTCCTGAGCACGGATCGAACTCGGTGCCGGCTGGCTTGCACCGGCGCCCTTGTTAGTCTTTCGTTTCTGTCCCTTCTTCTTGATCTCCTGTAATGGGACCGAGTTCTACTCACAGACCGCCTTCTTGAGCGTGTTGGGGCTGATAATATTTCGCACCTCGGCTATCTGAGGCTCGGTGAAGGCGGGAGCTGGAGGCGTCTCCTGAGAACCGAATGCCAGACGACGCCTGTTGCAATTGGATTTCTCCGCCGTACCAGCTAGATTGCGGTCGTCTTGGTTGGGTTCTTGAGAAAGAGGCCCGCAGAACTCGTCAGCGTACCCATGTTCGGCAAAGTACTTATCGACTTTGGTAAATGTATCGTCATCGTTGTCGTCGTCGTCCGGATCCTGTGCCATAGGGATGTCTCTATCCTGTGCCATAGGGATGTCCGGCACAGGGATGTCCGACAGGTCCGGTAGCGTTGCGGTATTCTTGCCATGGCTTGGCGCCAGCACGACTGGCGGTCTTGTCTGCGGGGTGGTGTCCCCCGCCCCCAAACGAATCCGGATCTTCAGCCAAAGAAGGGGCCAGTTTACGCAGGTGCTGAGGGTCATCTCATCTTCTTCGTCGGCCCCAGCGGGTCGAATCGGAGGTAACAGCTCGTCGCAGCCTGGCAGCACCCGAACCACTTCAACCCTATACACTGTGGGTAGCATCGGATTACCGTGGAACATGGGGTTGCCCGGTTGAACGATTCTGCCCTTGGCGACATCGACCAACTCGGCGCCCACGAAGTGCAGAAGAGTGCAAGGAACATCGACGGCGCCCTACGAAAACATGTACAGGGCATCAGGGATGACCAGTCAAAGGCAAGGAGATGAAGTCATCGACCGAGAGGCTTAGTTACCGTGATGCCGTCGAGCTCGGCTAATGTCGAGGCACCGCCAACGGCGGGCATGCAACTGACGGAGGGGGCGCTTGCTGGCGAGGTGCCGGCCGGCGTACACCCGGGTGCATTAAGCTCCAATGCCCGTGTCGGCGCCGGAGACACGAATACTGCCTCTGTCGGAGACACCAATGGCGCCGCCACCGGAGACAACAATGGCGCCGCCTGCGCGCTGTGCGAGTTGCTGGCCGTGAAGCTGGGAACCGGGGGAGGCCTCTGTTGGCCGCCCGCAATCCACGTCGTCAGCCCATGAATCAATGTAGGCACCATGGCGTTAAGCTTCATTCCCAGTTGTTGTTCCACTTGCTCTTGGACAAGCTCCGGAATCTGCGCCACTTGTGCCTTGAGTGCTTCAACCTCGCGCGTCTGGCTTTCCGAGCTGGTCTTTTTCTCCTTCCGCACACCAGCGGTATAGTATGAACCCCATTTTGTGGACAAGCCTTTGCCGGCCACACGACCAGCTGACGTCGTCTTAGTGAGCTCATCCTTCTTTTTCATTACGTTCAACGCCCTATTTAAAGGGGTGTCGAAAGGGGAGCTCTGAGACGACCCTGCGCTACTGCTTTCAGTTTCCTGCGGAAGGAACATGAACCATTTAGAAATATTGGGGATTATTTAGAGTGCAACCATATGGATCTAATTACACGGGGGTGTATTCCTTACCAGAACAAGCTCAAGCGCCCTGGCCTTCGGATCCGTGGTAAGCTCCTTTGTTATCGGGTCCTCCTTGTATCGGGCCCTGACAAAGTTCCTGGTCTGCTTGTCACCGCTGTATTTCTCGAAGCAGGGCGGTAGGCCTTGCTCGGCACGCTCCGCGTCCTCCTTGTCCCATATAAGCTCCGCCACTCTATAACCACCGGGACCGAGTTTGTGTTCCCCTAAGTTCAACTCCCGCATTTCTTTCCCCCCACTGACTTGATTCTGAGGTTGCGCTGCTCTCGCACTTGATCTTGAACTCCTTGTAGTCATCTTCGCTGATCGAAGGATTTTTGACCTTGATCTTCTCATAACTATCACCTTTATCAATCATTCTCTTCACCGCGCTTATCCAAGTAGACAGGGACGTGCTCATCCTCGTGAGGGCGGCACTGTTCACTTTATTCCCTGAGAGGCGTGTGTTTTCAAATTTGGCGGGGAACTTGTATCATTCGTGCAGCTTCGTGAAGAGGAGGTTGCGCAAATTCCCGTGGTCCTTATGCCTAAGGTTCTCGGTGTTGATCGATATGGTGCTCCGGAGAATGCACCCGAGCTGAAGCGAGTACCCCTTGACTATATGTTTGGGCTCCGTTGGATGCCCGTCGGAGTCCACTTGAGTAAATTCCTCCTTGAGGGTGCGGAGCGCATTCGGGCGCCGGTCCTTCCTTTGCTTCTTCGGTTGACTGCCATCTGTGTGTGCGCCGCCATCATCAGTGGTGGCATCCTCGGCGGCACCATCAGTGGTGTCATCCCCGACGCCACTAGGGGTTGTGTAGTCAGGATCGGTGTCTTCCGCGGCGTCCTCATAGCAGTGAGGTTGTTCCTCCATCTCCTGGGACAGCTCCCAGAATTGCTTGCCGCCCGAACCACCGGCCTCATCGTTGTGGGCCATGTTTCGCTCCAAATAGGAAAAAAAATTGGTCAAAAAGTTGGTTATTGTCAAGGAACAAGATCATGGTCTCATCATTTAGGGTTTGTCGATGCGGAGGCACCCTAAAAGCCTAAGCTTTCATCATTTAGGGTTTGTCGACACCGAGGCACCCTAAAAGCCTAAGCATACATCATTTAGGTTCTCATCAACACCGAGGCATCCGGGGCAGCCAAGTTAAGTTTTCATCATTTAAGGTTTATCGATGCCGAGGCACCCTAGGTTGGGCCTAATCACTTGGCACTAATGGCTCTATTGCCACCTATGTTGGGTTTATCATCTAGGGTTTATCGATGCTAAGGAGAATTCTAAGTTGGGCCTAATCACTTGGCTCTATTGCCACCTATGGTTTAATGTAGCAAGAATAAAGGGGCAGTTCATCCTACTTAATTAAGTACTAAGATACCCCGACCCATGCATTAGTAGCAAGTACCCCATATGTCCTATTTTTAGCAAAGTCATGCTAAAATTCACGGAAAATTTAAGCATGACCTTTGCTGAAAATAGGACATATGGAGTACCCGAATTTGCCAGAACGGAAGTTAATCAACATCCTGGCAAACTCAAGGGCCTCTCGGGGTACCTGCAAAATCATCATGACACGATGGTCGGAGACAAAACCCAGCAAACTAGCACCACAATGTGCCTCTACTTTCATATGGATGAAAAGGCCACAGACCATATGGTCCTCTGCTTTCATATGGAGAAAAATCAGCTCAACTTATGTGAGCTTCCATTCCAGATCTAATAGCAGCAAGTTGTTCACTTGTAGCTCAACTTATGTGAGCTGCCTTCAAGAAAAGAAATCTACAGTGGCACATCTGCTCTCTGAATACATTGGCAAGAAACAAAACAACACCTAGTACCATCCATCTGCTATGGTCGTATCATGCAGTTTAACTAAGCACTAATAGGTAATTATATAGTAGAAAACTTGGCACGTACGTGTCACTTAGCTTGGGCAAGCAACATACCTCGTCCTCTTGGTTAGTCCAAACAAGCTGTATGCTGACCCTCAACTCACCACCTGCACATTTTACAGCACCCATGAAATGAAAAACTAAACATAATTGTCAACCAACAAAACCAAAACACAAACAGGACTTCAAATTTTCACGATCAGGAAGAAAAACAGGGTTTTCAACTACTATATTCAGTTTCATGGCATCAGTTGAACAGTTGAAAAAGAACAAGCTTCATTTAAATATCTTGCTGCTAACAAACATAACTAATGTCAGTACTCACAAAATTGAGTGACCACATAGGGAACAAACAAACTATTCACTTTTTATTTCTTCAGAATTGGACCAGACAGAGAACAACTCCTTGGAAGCAAACTGAAACCATGCTGAAACTATACTGAAACCATGCTGAAACTTTACTGAAACTACTCCTTGCAAGCAAACTGAAACTACTCCTTGGAAGCAAATTGTCTTGGAAGGAGTATTGTGTGCACAAATCTACTCCAACTAGTTGCTTTCACTTAGAGATTGTTAGCACAAACAGCATGAGTTATTCTTTAGACCGTTACAAATAGAAACAATGGCAACCAAGGTTAAAAACCAACAATCCTATATATTATTCTGAAACTTGATATATTGAAATCACTTAGCACTCTCTTTATGTGTTCATTCAACACTTAAAATTGAGGAAAATAATACCAACTAGGATCGGTATGACCTTCGTTTTTCATTTTCTGTATGATCAATTAAATCTTCTGCAAGCTTATATGAAAAGGTTCAGCAACTTGAAACGTAACTCTTGCTTGGTGTTCCAAATCATTTCATTTATATTTTAAATAACAGTAGGAATTATTTCATAATAGAATTTACCCCAAAAACAAATTCCTTTAATGCCATTTTCAAACTCTGAGTTGCCTGTGTTGCACTAAAACTAATTCAAGTAATTTTTATAAAATTGCCACAAAATTTTTGGGAGACCCTATAATTCCTATAAATCATTTTTGAACAAAGAGGGTTGAGGCAGCCACATACATAGCAAGGCAAGTTAGTAAGTAGTAGCAGGTGATTAGCTGAAAAACACACTATGGGTGCTTTGTAAGGATAACAAATGTAGCATGGTTTTAAATTGACAGAGGTGCATTGCACAGGCACAGAGAGGGTTGTGGAAAGAAGGGAGGCGACTGACCTTGGTCGTCGGAGAGCAGGGCGAGGATCTTGTCGACGAGCTCCTGCAACAACAAACAAATACCCGGTGAGCGAGCGAGCGAGCGAGCAGAGAAGGACCACAAGAGAACCTCGTGCAGCATGCATATGAGAAGCTGAATTAACTTGTGTGGTGATGCAATTTACAGGAATGAATTTAGGGGATCCTGTTGTCGTGGTGGGTAGAGTAGTTATTTGGGAAACATGAGTGGTGGATCCATCCATTGAATGGGTACTCTGCTAGTAGTAGTAGTAATCAACATGAGTGGATGATATATGATAGGTAGTATGAGAGGAGGGAGGTACCTGCTTCTTGTTGTGCTTGGGCAGGGAGAGGTGGATGAGCACGTCCTTGAGCTCCTTGATCCTGAAGTAGGCAAGCTTGTCCTGAAACCACCACCACCAACAACAAGAAAGACCAACTCATGATTAGATTAGATTAGAGGGAATGGATGGCAGCAGGACGCGCGGGACGCGGGCGGCTGTGCGAGACAGGCAGCAGCGCAGCAGAGCAAGCAGCTTCAGCAGTGGCGGCAAAACAATAGAGCAGCGGCAGCAGAACCATTAACGATAGGAGCAACAGGGGGAAGGGGCGGCCGATGGGGGCGACGGGTGCATGCGACAGAGGGGGGAACGGGTGGGGTGGAGGACGCTCACCACGGGGAGGGCCGGAGGAGAGCTCGACGAGGCCGGGGTGACGAGATGTGGGCGAACGAATGAAGAAGGCGGCGACGGCGGCGGCTACGCGAGACCCCGGCTCGAGCTGGTTCGTTGAACGGAAGAAGCCAAACGCGGTGATCCTCCTGGACGTCTTCCCGCGCGACAACGACGACGGTGGTCGCGGCAATGATGAGGGGGCCGCGGTCACCGCATGATCTGATGAGTTCAAATCGAACTGCGGTGGCGGCGGCTTGCGATGGTGAGGGGTGGAAGAGCTGCGGTGGTGATGGGTGGAGGAGCGCTGGATGTGGGGACGGGGTGCACTGGAAAGGGGTCGTCAG
>NC_041389.1:11032382-11037186 GCF_002162155.2 Triticum dicoccoides
GAGGGGGAAAGGGATCTGACGCGGGGGGCGAGGGGGCTAGGGATTTGATCTGGCGCGGGGGGCGAGGGGGAAAGGGATAGCAATGGCGCACCACCCAGGGGTGCGCCATAAGTACATCAATAGCAATGGCGCACCACCCAGGGGTGCACCATTAGTAACTTTTATTTTTTTATTTTTTATTGATAAAAATTATTACACTATATACAGGAGATGAGTAGAGGAGGGAGGGAGGGTGCAAATCAAATCTAATTATTTATTGATAAAAATTATTTTTTTTATTTTTTTATTTTTTATTGATAAAAATTATTTTTTATTTTTTATTTCTTATTGATAAAAATTATTTTTTCTACTATTTTTTTAGAAAATGACAAATCAAATCTGAAAACATTTATGAATGTGAAAAAATATCATCAAATTTCTTATTTGAAATTATTTATGAATATTAAAAAATATGATCAAATTTGTTATTTGAAAATATTTGAAAAATATCATAGAAATTTAAAAATATTAATGAGTTCACAAAATATTAACAAATTCAATACTTTTTGTGAGTTAGAAATTCAATACCATAATAAACATAATTCAATATTCATGAGGACTAGAACAGAAGAAATATCATTTCAAAATGTCGAAATACAATCGAGAAATGAAGACTACGATTTAAATACAATCGATCTTAGCTAGCTCACAATCTTCTTTCCCTTCTTTTTCGCAAATGGAGTTCTTCTGTGGAACGGACGTCCTTTAGGTAGGGTGGTCCTGCTTCTTCTTGTGGTGTGTGCTGCTACTTCATCGTCGTCGTCATGTTCGATCTTCGGGTCGCCGTACTTGTCGAAGTCTTGCTCATTGGCTACTCCATCCATTCCGATGATCTTCCTTTTGCCTCTCCTCACGACAACACGACTGGGCTTTGACGGGTCGGTAATGAAGAAGCATTGGTCCACTTGGGAAGCCAGTACCCATGGCTCATTTTTCGCGGTGACGTTTGCGCCCGCGGTCTTGGATTTGGCTTAGGGTATAACCATGGTGGTGAAATACCGGTCTTCTTTTAGGACGCTCTTGGCCCATCTGACACAGAACATCGAGACCTTCTCTCCAGCGTAGCTCAGCTCCCAGATCTCCTCGATCCTTCCGTAGTATCTGTCCTTGTCGTTGCCTGTGTAGGATTCCATCGTTACCCCGGAGTTCTGATAACCATCGCTCTTCATGTCCTTGTTCTCGGTGTAGAATGTGTAGCCGTTGATATCGTACGCCTCATAGGTCATTGGGTTGTGCTCGGCGCCCTGTGACAAGGCGAATATGAGTTGTTCTTCCGCGCAAGAATCCTCATGTAAAGGGTACGACAGAAGCTTCTGCTTGAACCAACGCGTGAAACATGAGTTGTGCTCTTTGATTATATCTCCGTCCGTCCTCTATTGGCCTCGGTCATTGTACGTCTTCTCAATAAAGGTTTTGTGCTCTACCACCCAAGGATCGACCACGTCTATGTGTTGTAGCGCGACTAGGTTTGCTCTTTCAAAGTCGGCGAGTCGACCCTCGAAGTCGACATGCATTTTGCGGCGACCCTCACGGTGACCCCATCCAGCGAGCCTGCCGAGGTGCCTGTTGACGGGCAGACCAACGGGGTTCTCGATGCCTAGATAATTCGTGCAGTAGGAGATGCACTCTTCGGTCAGAAAGCCCCTGGCTATACTTCCCTCTGGACGTGACATGTTGCGAACGTATCCTTTGATGACACCATTCATCCTTTCGAACGGCATCATGCTGTGCAGGAACGTCGGCCCGAGTTGGATGATATCCTCCACGATATGGACCAGCAGATGCACCATAACATCGAAGGATGCGGGCGGGAAGTACATCTCAAGCTCGCATAGTATCACCACGATCTCTTCCTGTAGCCTTCTGAGTTGCCTCACGCCAATCGACTTCCGAGAGATGACGTCGAAAAAGTTGCATAGGCCAAATAGCGTTTCACGGACGTGCACGTCCATGATCCCACGGATTGCAACTGGAAGTATCTGCATCATCAGCACGTGACAATCGTGAGACTTCATCCCGCTGAACTTCTGCTTCGCTGGGTCTAGGTATCTGCTTATCTTCCCCGCGTAACCGTAAGGAAGTTTTACTCCTAGGCGGCAGGTGAAAAACTGCTCGATCTCCTCCTGACTTAGAGTGAAGCACGCGAGAGGGTAGTCGTTTCCGGTCTTCTTGGCCTTTTTGCCTTTGCGACGACTTTCTGTGTCCTGCTTCGCCTCATCATCATCATCACCATCATCATTAGCGTGAAGCTCCTGCCTGATGCCCATTGATTTCAAGTCTGCCCTTGCTTTCGGCCCATCTTTGGTCCTCTCTAGCATGTTGAGCAGGGTACCAAGCAGACTCTCGCACACGTTCTTCGTGATATGCATGACATCAAGGCTGTGAGGCACACGGTGGATCTTCCAGTACGACAAGTCCCAGAAAACAGACCTCGTTTTCCATACCTTCAGCAACGGCTCTGGCGCCTTTCGCTTCTTTCCCGGCTCTGGCGCCTTTTGCTTCTTTCCCGGCAGTGGGCTGTCTTTCCAATTTTTCAACAGCTCGTCTATTTCCTCGCCGCTCCTCGTACACGGGCGTTTTCGGGGTTCGGTTTCACCATCGAACAGATCCTTGCGTTTCCTCCACGGGTCATCGTCGCGAAGCCACCTTCGATGTCCCATGAACACGGTTTTCGAAGACCCGGGATCTCTATCTAGCTGGCGATACGTTGTGTCATCCATGCACCTTACGCATCCAGAAAATCCGTGGACTACCTGCCCCGCGAGATATCCGTAACCGAGATACTTGTGCACCGTCGTGAGCAGTGCGGCTCTCATATGGAAATATTCTTTCTCTACAGCGTCCCACGTATTGGCTGGCATTTTCCACAGCGTGTCTAGCTCCTCCTTCAGCAGCCCCAGATACAGATTGATGTTGTTCCCTGGTTGTTTCAGCCCTTCAATTAGCATACTCATGTGAATGTACTTCCTCTTCATGCATAACAGGGGGGAAGGTTGTACATCCACACAAACACAGGCCAGGTGCTATGTGTGCTTCTCTGGCTGCCAAACGGATTGACTCCATCGGTGCTCGCGCCCAGCACGATGTTCCTTGAATCCTTCCCAAATTCTGGGTATTCGAAGTTCAACGCTTGCCACTGGCTCGCATCCTTAGAGTGACTCAGCATCTTGTCTTTTTTATTTATCTCCGGATCATTTCCGTCATCTTCCCGCTTCTTCTCCTCCCTATCCGTGTGCCAACGCAGGAGCTTTGCTACCTTAGGGTCCGCGAAATACCGCTGCAGACGAGGAGTGATCGGAAAGTACCACATCAATTTTCGAGGAGCTTTCTTCCTCTTCTTGTATCGAGTGACGCCGCACACCGGACATATGGTAGACTCCACGTGCTCGTCCCGATAAATGATGCAATTGTTCATAAACACATGGTATTTCACGTGCGGTAAATCCAGAGGACACACGATTTTCTTCGCCTCCTCGAAACTGGTCGGGCACTTGTTCCCCTTGGGAAGACGTTCGTGCCAGAATGACGTGTTCTCGTCGAAGCATGCGTCGGTCATTTTGTGTTTTACCTTCATCTCCAGAGCCATGAGCGTTACTTTCAGGCGGGTATCCTCGGGCCTACATCCTTCATACAATGGAGTAACCGTGTCTATCTCCAGTTGATCCAGCTTGGCTTTCTCTCGGGCGACAGCTCTTGCGTTATCCGTCTGCTTGAGAAGCAGCTCTTGAATATGAGGGTCCTACACCCAGCCTCCATCGTCGTCTGCTCCGGCATCTTCATCTTCATGATCATGCCCTTCGTCTTGATCTTCCTCATCATCATGTACGACATCTTCTACATGATGACTGTGTACAGCATCACCGCCGTTATCATGTCCTGGAGATTCTTCGTCTTCTCGCCCGCCCTCGCCGCGGTGGTACTTGTCTTGTTGCCCTTCCTCATTTCTTGCCTGGCCCCCATGGACGACTTCATAGTCATCTTCATCACCTTGCCACCGATAGCCATGCATGAAACCACGCAAGAGCAGGTGGTCCCGCACCTGCCCGGAATCCGGGTCCGCAATAAGGCTCTTCAGCTTGCATCTTCGACACAGACATCTTATCTCTGTCTCGTTCTTTTGAAGCATCTCGGCCTTCACGGAGCTCAAAAACCTATTTACGATGCCTTCGGTCATCGTGCGGACCATGGTGGCCTGCGGGGTAGAGGAAAACGATATTTTAGAACCAAGAAAAAATTTGGCATGACCTTCCCTAAAAATAGGACCAAAAAGAATGCATAGTGCCAAAATTCTCGCTGAAACGGAAATGAATCAACATTCCGGCAAAATATTGGCAACTATCGCATTTCAAATACCGGTACCTGCAAACACAAACATATATGCAACACCACAAACACATGCAACACCACAAACATACATAGATCTAGCTAGGCCACAAAAAGTGCATGTGCACGTTGTTGGAGCGAGCTAGGGAGAAAAAAAGTAGATCTACATCATGAAGATAGCTTTCCCCTTACTTATCTATCAAAAAAGGTAATTTCACCACTTAATTTTGATGAATCTATGGTGGAAATGAGGTGAGGAGGAGGAGGCTGCCGAAAGCTTGGAGAAGGAGGTGGAGGGAATGAAGTGGGGAAAGTGAGTCGGTAGGTATGTGGCTGTCCAATATATCTTGTTGGGGTCCCAGGTTACTAATGGCGCACCACCAGCAAATGCGCCATTAGTAACCCTGGTTACTAATGTCACACCTGCAGGTGGTGCGCCATT
>NC_041389.1:11037667-11049202 GCF_002162155.2 Triticum dicoccoides
AATGGCGCACTATGGAAAAGTGCGACATTAGTAGTTTAAACTAGTAATGGTGCATTGTGACACGGTGCGCCATTTGTAGTTTTGCAAAAAAGTAAAAAAATATACTAATGGCGCACTGTCTGCCCGGTGCGCCATTACTAGTTAGAACTAGTAATGGCGCACTTCGACCTGATGCGCCATTAATATGTATGGAAAAATGGAAAAAAAATTAATACTAGTGGCGCACCGATTGTATGGTGCGCCATTAGTGTCTTCCACACTAATGGCGCATCACCAACCGGTGCGCCATTAGTATATAGTAGTGGCGCACTACTTACCTGGTGCGCCATTAGTATCAATCCTATCTGTAGCCCTTTTCCTAGTAGTAAGCCACGCAGTTATGTTGTGATGTTTGGTACACCCAAAGCATTCCTACGGTATCCGGGAGTTGCACAATCTCACGGTCTAAGGAAATGATACTTGACAGTAGAAAAGCTTTTAGCAAACAAACTACACGATCTTGTGCTATGCTTAGGATTGGGTCTTGTCTATTACATCATTCTCCTAATGATGTGATCCCATTATCAATGACATCCAATGTCCATGGTCAGGAAACCATAACCATCTATTGATCAACGAGCTAGTCAACTAGAGGCTCACTAGGGACATGTTGTTGTCTATGTATTCACACATGTATTACGGTTTCCAGTTAATACAATTATAGCATGAACAATAGACAATTATCATGAACAAGGAAATACAATAATAATCATTTTATTATTGCCTCTAGGGCATATTTCCAACAGTTACACACCTCGATCATATCGTCGTAGTGCTTAGGCGAAGCCCTGCGCCGGTAACTTCATTATCACCGTCACCACGCCGTCGTGCTGACGAAACTCTCCCTCGACCTCTGCTGGATATACAGTTCGTGGGACGTCACTGAGTTGAACATGTGCAAATCGCGGAGGTGCCGTACCTTTGGTGTTAAGATTGGTCGGATCTTGAAAACGTACGACTACATCAACCACGTTGTCATAACACTTCTGCTTTTGCTCTACGAGGGTACGTGGACACACTCTCCCCTCTGATGCGGCATGTAATACGCCTAGTGCACGAGTAAATTTAGTTGTTGATACTAGTACAACATGTACGATGATTATCAACAAAGGAGTGCAAACAAACAATGTCGAGGTAAATAATTTGATGCAACTCAGCAAAGGAATAGATGGAAATCTTCGTATTTTATGTGGACCTAGTTATGATGGCACGCCTTCGCCAAGAGAACCTATGCATGGTTGTGCGACCTTTCGGCAACCTGCGTTTGGTCACACTGCTAATTTGACTACACGGAGCCAAGCTGCTGGCTGGCGACCTACACATCTACGTTATTACGGTCATGGACCAGAGAAAGACACGGGCTGGAAGAGATGTGTGCAAGGTTCAAATAAACTAATGTCATGCAACTATGAAACCAGGTTTGGTCAACCGTTCAAGAGAACTATAGAAGAGATGCAACCACGTACATTCAGTATATCAGGAGATTGATACCAATACAATAAAGATTTGTTTTCTACGAAGGAACCGGCGGCCTTGGTTATGGAAAGAGAGAGAAAAACAGTTGCAATAAAAATTAAGAAGCAGATAAACACAACAACTTTGGTATGGAGAAAGAAGAAACGTGGAGATCACGTACATGAATAGGTGGGCCTGCGAGCCTGATTCTGGCCGACCTTTCCTTGAAGGCGTTTTGTATCATTGCCTATATATATGCTAGTATACGTGAGTCTCAGGGAGGGGGTTATTTTTTTTACGGGTTAGACAACATGTGTATCGAATATTAAGCGACCCTCTTCGGGTGTCGTTGTTATTTATTTTGTGTGATTTTTCTGCTTGAAAGTTGCACTTGGCTCGAGGTCTGTCGTTCCCGACGGGTTGCGTGCTGGTTACGTCTACTTCGGCGGAAGGTTGCTCGTGTGTCGAGGGATTGTCCGTTGGTCGTCGGTACCCCTACTTCAGGTTACACGTACTGCTCGTGTAATTGGGAGTAATTTTTATCGGTGGATCTTGGAGGTTATTGCATCGTAAAAGATCGGGCCAAATCAGCGGCACGTCCGAGGTCGTGCCCTCATCAGTTGGTATCAGATTACTGGGTTTATTACGGTGCAATTTGTTCCTATAATTTGTTGGTACGTATTCTACTCCTGCAATGAGGACGGAGCGCTACTTTGATGGCGAGATGTCACACACTGAGAAGGATCCGTCCCGTGCCCTTTCTTGGTTTCAGATCTACACTAGGTTGAAGGTAGGAAAAATTTCTTGCGCCATGATGATAGATCGTTCTTCCCAAATAAATTTGGTGAGTCAAACTTTGGTTGATGCATTGAAGCTAGTGACGATAGAGCATCCAGATCCATATAAGCTCGCATGGCAGGGAAAATTTGTGCTAATAAAACATCAAGTTGAGGTGCCTCTTGGATTTTGTGGATTTACTGATTCAGTTTTATGTGATGTTCTTCCATATCATATGTATGCGTGTTCTTTGATTTTGGGTAAGCCATGGATAAAAAAGAGGGGTATGCAGACGGATAAATCGAGCACCTTTTCTTGGAGGAAGTTTCAGTTTATTCATAACGGTCGGTGGATTCGTTTTGAAACATACTCTTCTGAACAATATTTGGAGGATCGTAAAAGGCGAGACCATGCACATGCTACAATTGATGCAAAGAAACATGAAGAGAAGATGTTGCTAGCAAAGAAAAAGGTTGGGGGAGGTACTGTTGTACTTGAAAATATTTCTGCTCACAAGGAGAATGAAGAGGAAGTAATCGTACCAATGAGTTGGCTGAACATGCAACTCAAGTGGGTACAGAATAGTGATAGTATGACCGTTGACAGAGGTCAGCGTAGGAGTTTGTTTCAGACTCAATGTGATATCAAGGGCACTGCATGCAAGTTGATTATCGACAGCGGTAGTTGCACTAATGGAATTAGCAGAACATTAGTGGAATCACTTGGGCTATCCACCTGGTGATATGAAAAACCATATCATTTGGAGTGGTTGAAAAATTGTGGGCAACTCAAAATTACACATAAGGTGCATGTGCCATTTTCAGTTGGACAATATATTGATGTTGTTGAGTGCGACGTTCTTCCTATGGATGTGTGTGGTTTGTTGCTAGGACGACCATGGCAGTATGACCACAATGCAATGCATGCTGGGAGAACAAATACATATACTTTTGTTCATGAGGGAAAGCAGCGTGTGTTGAAGCCGATGGAAGATAAAGCCATTCACTCAAACATGGTGCTAAGTGTGTGCAAGGAGAAAACACGCCAGACGCCGAGACCGAGGATGGTCTCGTTTCAAGAGGGGGAGGATTATGCGACACACACTAGCGTGCTTAAAGCGGAGATTACTACAAGAAAGAAACTCATTAGAGACAACTCACAGAAACCAATTAGAGACAATTCACAGAAACCGAGGACGGTTTTGATTCAAGGGAAGGAGGATGATGCGGCATGTAATACGCCTAGTGCACGAGTAAATTTAGTTGTTGATACTAGTACAACATGTACGATGATTATCAACAAAGGAGTGCAAACAAACAATGTCGAGGTAAATAATTTGATGCAACTCAGCAAGGGAATAGATGGAAATCTTCGTATTTTATGTGGACCTAGTTATGATGGCACGCCTTCGCCAAGAGAACCTATGCATGGTTGTGCGACCTTTCGGCAACCTGCATTTGGTCACACTGCTAATTTGACTACACGGAGCCAAGCTGCTGGCTGGCGACCTACACATCTACGTTATTACGGTCATGGACCAGAGAAAGACACGGGCTAGAAGAGATGTGTGCAAGGTTCAAATAAACTAATGTCATGCAACGATGAAACCAGGTTTGGTCAACCGTTCAAGCGAACTATAGAAGAGATGCAACCACGTACGTTCAGTATATCAGGAGATTGATACCAATACAATAAAGATTTGTTTTCTAGGAAGGAACCGGCGGCGTTGGTTATGGAAAGAGAGAGAAAAACAGTTGCAATAAAAATTAAGAAGCAGATAAACACAACAACTTTGGTATGGAGAAAGAAGAAACGTGGAGATCACGTACATGAATAGGTGGGCCTGCGAGCCTTATTCTGGCCGACCTTTCCTTGAAGGCGTTTTGTATCATTGCCTATATATATGCTAGTATACGTGAGTCTCAGGGAAGAGGTTATTTTTTTTATAGGTTAGACAACATGTGTATCGAATATTAAGTGACCCTCTTCGGGTGTCGTTGTTATTTATTTTGTGTGATTTTTCTGCGTGAAAGTTGCACTTGGCTCGAGGTCTGTCGTTCCCGACGGGTTGCGTGCTGGTTACGTCTACTTCGGCGGGAGGTTGCTCGTGTGTCGAGGGATTGTCCGTTGGTCGTCGTTACCCCTACTTCAGGTTACACGTACTGCTCGTGTAATTGGGAGTAATTTTTATCGGTGGATCTTGGAGGTTATTGCATCGTAAAAGATCGGGCCAAATCAGCGGCACGTCCGAGGTCGTGCCCTCATCACCCTCTCGTTGCTATGCATCATCTAGATAGATCTTGCGTGATCGTGAAATTACTGCGTTCCTCAACAGTGGTATCAGAGCCAGGTCCATGCGTAGATGTTATATGCACAAGTAGAACACAAAGAGTTGTGGGCGATAATAGTCATACTGCTTACCAGCATGTCATACTTTGATTCAATGGTATTGTTGGATGAAGCGGCTCAGACCGACATTACGCGTATGCTTACGCGAGACTGGTTCTATCGACGTGCTTCGCACACAGGTGGCTAGTGAGTGTTTGTTTCTCCAACTTTAGTTGAATCGGGTGTGGCTACGCCCGATCCTTGTTGAAGGTTAAAAAGCACACTTGACGAAAAATCATTGTGGTTTTGATGCGTAGGTAAGAACGGTTATTTACAACTGCAGCCTTCCCTAAAGGGAAATGACCAAATTTTACATGCGCATCAGCCAATGGCCGAACAACACCATTCCAACGCCGTATATTTGAGCACAACAATAACATTCCTCGCGGAGCAAGAATGCTAACTCCTCAGTTTGGAAGATATCCCTTGCACCGAAGAATAACACGCCTTCTGCTCACAGGTAATCATTCAAAGCATAAAGAGATTTCTCTCAGTCTTTCATAGGTTTCGGCTAAGCATCACAGCGGACCTAAGCTTCCAAAACCTATACCCCTCTTAATAGTATGGTGATCCTATGACTAAATAACGAGAGAGAAGAACAACGAAATAAATGCTACATCTTCACTTCATCTTCAACTTCTCAGCTATAGTTAATTCCTTCGCACAAACACCAAACCAATTGCTTCACGCCAGCAATAATTTTAAGGGGTCAATTCCTTTGGTACGAACTTCTCCCATACATGTCTTCAAGGGATGTAGCTCATCCTTCTCTGCAACGCAGAAAGTCTTCGGTGAAGTTCCTCAAACCTGACACCGAATACAACATTCTCCCTGGGCTTGCATGGACTATTTCTCTCCGTGTGCACTCACAAACAAATTAGTCCATGCTTGTTTCTAGCAACAATCTCCAAAACACGAGGGGGCAAAAAAATTGCACGAACGGTACTAAGCAAAGATATGTTGTGGCATTTTCTAACAAGATAATTTTTCCTTGTGAGGGATAGAATGTGTTTGCACATACGTTTAACATGTGCAAGTTTACTTGATATGATATGCGTATTCAACGATTTTGACTAATGGGCCTAATAAACTTGCATGGTTCCTTACAAAATCTTATATTTTTCTTCTTAAACCCACATACACATATTTGATTGCTAAGCAGGCACATTTTCCTTATAGGCTGATATGGAGGCTTAGAATGCCTCTTAAGATCGAAGCTTTTGTTTGGCTGGTAGTTAAAAATAGAGCACTTACTAAAGAACAACCGGGTAAAGTAGGATCTGAGAGGACAAAGGATGGTGAATTATGTTGTAGTGTAGAGAGCATATACCATTTGTTCTTCGCCCGCTCCTTAGCTAGATTTCTTTGAAGTATATGTGGCAATGCATTGGGTAATTGTGTTTCTCTTAATTATGTCTTTGATTTATACTAGAAATGGCCGATAGCTTATTCTGGAAAGGGCAAAGTCATGGTTTTTGGAATCTTTTTGTTAGATTACTTTGGTCTATATAGAAGATGAGGAACAATTCTTGGTTCTAGGGCATCTTATTAGAGATCCCACGAATGTTATTTTCTATGTCTATCATCTACTAGACTCCTAGACAATCCAGTAGAAAGGCGGGGTGCAAAATAATTCTACATCTGGCGTCTAAGAAGTTAGCTATGGTGACACGACAGGTGTGCGCTTGAGAACATGGCTGACCCCAAGTACCACGAGGATTCTTAGTGTGTAAAACCCTATATCAGTAGTTTTTTTTGTATCAGCCCTATAATTTTGTTATCGCCATGTTTAACGTTCTCGTTGAATTCTGTAGATGCTAGTATCTAACATAATGCAGTATGTGGGCTCTTAGAGATAGGTGTGAGAGGTAGTTTGTATTAGTCGAACTCCATTTTCTTCGATGAAAATGATGTCGTGTCGCCCCTTTGATATATTTTTTCTTCTAACTAGCTACAAACAGTGTAATTATTTCTTCTCCACCCATTTTTGTTAGCTTGTACACATTTTATAGTACAATTTTAATACGAAAGCCATGGTGAAATTTCTATTTGTGTAAAGTTTCCAAAAATGGCACCTCTAAGAAGGGAATGATGTCATAAATGTTGTTGCCATTCAATATAGATGGAAATGACCCAACCAATAAAGCCATGCAATACTTAGTATAGAGAACCAGGAAAATCTCTGCTACTAAATTGTCATGACGGTAGTCCGCCTCACTGCCAACTCCCATGCCTCCAGAGAGTCGACACCCTCACGCTAAGCACTATAGGTGCCTTCTGAAGTCCACATGACAAGTAGCACCACATCCAAAATATCTTACGGATCTAGTACATATGTAACACAATTGTGAGCCATGCTCATTGTCCCCCCGCTCGCCCGGCTAGAGCACACTCGCCGCCATTGTCCTATCTTCATGTCATACTACCCGAGAGGTTGGAGACCAATCCTCATGACCATGACGAGTCGCCCACCATCGCGCATGTCAGGAACCACGACATGTCACTACTAGGGAAAATCTCACACACAAAATCTTACCAGTAGCGCTTGTTAAAATGAGGCGCTACTGCTACTTAGCAGTAGCGCGTCTATCAAAATCGCGCTACTGTTAACCCCTTAGCAGTAGCGCGGCAGGAACTGAACGCGCTACTACTATAATTGCCACACCGTTCCCGACATGCTAGGTATAGTAGTAGCGCCCTTCTAGAAACGGCGCTACTACTACCGGTTTTAGCAGCAGCGCGTTTTCCCCTCGCGCGCTGCTGTTATATCTATTCTCACCTAACCCCCCGCGCGGCCTGATTTCCTTCTCTTCCTCCCTCAATTCACCACACTCTCTCTTCTCCCCCTCGTCGCCTCCGTCTCGCCGCCATCTCGCGGCCGTCTCCCCCGACCCCGCCTCGCCGCCGTCTCTCCCGGCCCCGCCTCGCCGCCGTCTCCCTCGATCCGCCTCGCCGCCGTCTCCCCCGACCCCGCCTCGCCGCCGTCTCCCCCGATCCCATCTCTCTCCCCGCCCTCTGTAAGCACTCTCCCCTTCCGATCCCTCTTGTTAATTTGCTAAGTATAACCCTAGCTATTTAGTGCTAGTTAGTATGAACCCTAGGCTATTTTTAGTGTTAGTCAGTTAGTTAGTTAGTATGAACCCTTAGCAGTAGTTCCTAGGTACTAATTAGTTAGTAAGAACTAGGTACTAATTAGCTAGGTACTAGTTTATTTTTATTTATAGTAAGTTTATTTTCAATAAGAACTAATTGAATTAATAGAACATGTTAGTAAGAACTTGTTGCTGTTTTTTTAGTTAAAGCAATTTTTCTCGCATCAACGTGGACGATGCCTATCCCGCATCCTCGTCGTCGAGTCGGTGGAGGACGACACCTGCTTGACCAGATGGGCCATGTCCGGGACTGGGCTCCGCCGGGGTGGTACTGGGAGGCGCTACCTACCGGGGGGCGCAGGTTGGTGAGGAGCCAGCCTGTCGTTGACCCGAACCTTCTTTGGTGGCGGTCGCGTGGGCCAGTGACGGTCCAGAGGCTCGAGGACCCCGCAGAGGTGGTGCGTCACCGTGTCAGTGAGGAGGACGCGCTCGTCCGTCGCTACTTGTTTGCGTTGGAGCACAGGTTCTCCAATACCTGGCAGGTTCTTTAGGGATCTCACTGGAGCTATGATCCCGTGATGGTTCCTTCTCTGTGGGTGTCCACCGCCCGCGCCGATACCCGTCGTGTGCTAGGGTTTTATTTGTATTAGTGATGTTATATGTATGACACTATTCGGGATGTATTAGTGATAATATTCGACGATGTACGAACACGCATGAGATGATTTACTTTTGCTTATTCAATGCATGCTAATTTGAGTCATATAAGATATTTTGAAATGTATATCTTGTGTTGCTCAAATATGATATGTGCTTGCCCAAGTGGCCGGTCATGTTTGCAGGTTACACCTCCGAGTGGCCTATGTTTTGCCGGAGTGTTGATTCATTTCCGTTCCGGCAAATTTCAGACGCTCGATATGTCCTATTTTAGCAAAGGTCATGCCAGATTTTTTCGTGAATTTTGGCATGACTTGTGCCAGAATATGTAGGAAATATCGAGTGCCCCGGATTTGTGTGCTGAGTATCCTGGTACTTGTCTTCAATCGATTTTCAATTAATGTTTTAACGATGAACATAGGAAATGTCTGACGACGAAAAGGATTTCGGTATTTGCAAATACTGCAAAGACGAGCGCGACCTGTGCGACAGAATCTTCCTAGATGATGATAGGCGCTTCAGCATCAAGCTTGACGAGAACTTCGAAGTGGATACAGTAAGTCACAACGACAAGTCTTTTTTCGCAATTAAGCATGACATATGCTTCATTTGCTTCAACTTATAATTTGTTTTTACTATTCTACTAGCGTATCCCCTGCCATGCAAGAGTTTTTGTATTGGATAAGATAGGTTGCAGTTGTACTATGGAGGTAAAGAAATTTTACTTGAAGACCGAGCATGGTTATATTTTCCACATAAAATTATACAATTCAGACGACTACACCTATTTTGGATGCAAAACATGGCGAGCACTATGCAAGACTTATGCATTTGAGCCTGATATGATTATCACCTTTGATATTGGTCTGGAAGATGATATTGAAGGTAATACCGACATCTGGGTCGATGTGCAGACGTCTCCAGTTATACCAAAATGTGAGTTTCTCAACCATATTTATGTCGATATTGTTTATTCAAAAATAGTTGACAATTAATTTCTATTGATAGCTTATTTCGGTGCAAGCAAACATGTCCAACGCTTGGTAGACAGGACCGTATACTGTGCCGGGTTGAACTCAACTGCGAGGAGCTCAGTCATTATGTTTCATGGCTTGCGGATCTTGATACTATCAAGACAAATTTTCTTCCTGGATTTAGAAATGTTAGTACTGAAAACGTGCGACCAATAGTGTTCGTACTGAACTAAGGTCACATCTATTTAAGAAGGATGATACGATTTTTAATATTTGTCCTCAGTGCATCTTTTCCATACATTATTTTTGAAGCTAAACTTCATTGGTAAGTATGTTACCATACGATGTTCTTCAACAGAGAGTCCCGATGAATGTTGTGCCTTATGGGATCGAGACTAAAGGTACCATTAATATTATTAGCTTACGGCCAAGATATCCTACAGATTACTATAGTGCATTCAAGATTAGCGACGGATGCTTAATAGTGCAAGACTGGACCAAATATGTGATGGGGGAGCGCAGAGAAGTACTAGGGGGCAACAAACAGAAGCGCATCCCGCGATTAGGAGACATGTTCATCTGCATGCTCCAACTTGATCAAGAAGGAGAGCTACATATGTTTTATGTTATCTTACCTAAGAGAGAGCAGCATGACTGATTAGCTACCTAGAAATGAGTTTGAGGATGATGATGTACTACACATTTACTATGATGATAAAATAGCTAGTGTTGGTGGTAATGACTATGATGATTATTATTAGCTAGTGTTAGTGGTGATTAAATAAATAATGTTGGTGGTAATTACTATGATGATGATTAAATAACTTGTGCTGGCGGATTAGATTCAAGTGAAGGCAACATGTGGTGCACATTGAAAGTACTACTAGTCCAAACTAGATCAAGTTTGGATTAGTAGTATACTTTTAACATGCACCACATATTGCCTCCACTTAAACCTAATCCACCTTCATTTGACACACGGGACATAATGATGTAAACCTCATAACTGGTATTGTACCAATATTTGTACGATGGAGAGAAAACCGCATAAATACACTAAAAATAAAAAATTAAAAAATAAATACTAGTAGCGATGGACAGAAAACGCGCTGCCACTAGTTTCATTAGCAGTAGCGTGGGGATGGACAAACGCTACAACTATTTGTCCTAGCAGTAGCGCGGGCCAGCACGCGTTACTGCTAAGCAATAGCTGTAGCGCCTTATTAGTAGCACGCCTACCCGCGCTACTAGTAAGCACAAAACCAGCGCTACTGCTAGGGTTTTCCCTAGTAGTGTGTCGGTGCTACCCTGACAACCGTTGACGACGCCAACGCTTAAATGTTGTGGATTCAGCTCCACTAAAGCTCTAAAGGATCTTAATTTTCTGCACATATATGAGCAAACCTAATATTGCAATAAGAAAAATTCAAGGGCCCAATGCTTATATATAGAATCATCGCCACTGACACACATACTCATACCATATCAGAGCATTACCATTGGTAAACTAGTCAGAAACTCACAATTGGCACTAGATCCTTAACGGACCAGTCACAAACTGCTCCACACACCCTAACTGATAAAGGAGAAAAAATGGCGCCACCACAATGGCCCTCCCCCCCTCCCCCCACCGCGCACACACATCGACAAGATGGCATCTTCATCTAGTCACACTTCATCATCCAGGACCACAACTGACACCTAGCCAAGAGCCCCGCTACCACCACCCGCCGCACTGAATCTTCTGTTGGCTTCATTCGGCGGCATCGGCAGAGGGGAGGCGAGGAGGAGGAAGAGGAGATGATTAATGTATAGTATCATGATGAAGCTAAATAAACAAGCTAATATTTTCATGTGCAACTGGGTTGACATCATCATGTGGCTAACTCCTGGATCAATTCTTGTTCTCAGCATTATTATTTTTGTGCTTGATTGAAAAAAAAAAAAATCAATGCAGTGGAAGATGATTAGCCAAGCCAAGCGGGCCCCGCTTCTCACTCCCCCAACTTCTCCTTTCCCGTTCTCTCTCTCTCCCCCCTCACTCACTCACTCACTCCCGCACGCCTCCTCCCCAAGCTCCCCCCATCGCAAGAACCAACTTTTGCCCCCAAATCCCCCCCTAAACTCTCGAATCCCCTCCCCCCATTGCGAGA
>NC_041389.1:11049592-11059071 GCF_002162155.2 Triticum dicoccoides
GATTCGATCTCCCCCCTCCCAAAACCCACGAGGGACCCGTCCCCGTCCCCGTCGCCGAATCCGCCGTTTCCATCCCCCGAATCTGGCGGCCGGAGATCGGGCCCGGGAGGCGGCGGCCGGCGGAGCTCGATCTGTCCGTCCGAGCCCAGGCGGACCGCGAGGAGGCTAGCTGCGGCACCGCATTGGGCTTCGGCGCAGTTTTTCCACACAAAAAATGGCGGCGCCGGGAAGCAGTAATGGCGGTGGCGGCAGCAGATCCCAGCAGCAGCAGCCGCAGCAGGACAAGGTATATGCGCGCACGCTTACATGTGATGTGGTCTGATTTTCTTGCGCGCGCAGTGGCTCGCTCGCTTGCTTTAGAGGCTGATGTGTACAGGGTACCTGCCGAAATTTGACAGGACTGATGAGCTCATCCAGTCCACCGCGTACCAACTGTACTGGCCACTAGCTGATGCAACTGAATCACCTTTAATTGTGCTTTACTTTGTACTACTCCACTGATTGCTCCCTGCTGATATGACAGTAATTTTTCTGTCAGTCCATGTTGAATTGCATGCATTTTGCACACGGTCAGCCACTAATTTTGCAGAGACAGCATCATTTGGAGTGTGTACCTCTCCCCATTATCCATGGGCATTGTTGACATATAAGTATATAACTAACTGACGGATCTTTTCCCCTTATATTCACAGAGGTCGGTAGTCATGTGCAATTTCATCTTTGACTGACCGAGCTAGTACATTGTCCGTTCAGCTCTAAGCTAGTTGAAATGCATGCGTTTTGCACTCGTTCAGTCAGTAATTTTGCAATGCCACAGCATCATCTGTAGTATGTTTTTCTCCCACTCCTCCATGGATATTGTAGATTTACATGTATGTGACTGAATGGTGGATTTGGGCTTCTGTTCACATTTTGTCAGAGGGTTGAGGCTAAGGGCCAAAGTAAGCACAAACTCTGTGGTGCATGCTTTGATGACTGATACAACAGTTTTTATGCTATATGTGCGACATCCTCTCGTTATGCTTATGAAGTTTGGTCCAATTTTCCTTCGCATGATTAATAATCAAGGAATGAAGTTTCCTTTCTGTAAAGAAGTCAGTAGTCATGTTCAATTACATTGGAAGTTTGGCTGAGCTAGTACATTACATTGTCCTTTCTTTGAACTCTAAACTAGTTCTTTGTTCTTCTGCGCAGTCAATTTTGTGCATCTTTCTTTACCTATCAATAACTAGCAGCGCAGTTTTTGTTTTGTTTAGTCAAATCCATGTACTCGCACTACTAATACATGTTTCACTGTTCTTAACAGCAGAGTATATGGGCTGGCTGTTTCTCTGGCTTGTCATGCTTCGGGGCGCAGAAGGGCGGAAAGCGTATAGTTCCTGCAGCACGTATGCCCGACGGGAACGCATCGACTAACCGTGGAAACGCTCAGTCTGGTGGCAATCCCAACCAGAATGGGGCTATGAATCTGTCCCTTCTCGCGCCACCGTCATCCCCGGCATCCTTCTCCAACTCTGCACTTCCTTCGACTGCCCAGTCACCTAACTGCTTCCTGTCAATCTCTGCAAATTCTCCTGGTGGACCAACATCTAACATGTTTGCTGTTGGACCATATGCCAATGAGCCTCAGCTCGTCTCGCCTCCGGCAGCCTTTTCGACCTACACAACCGAGCCATCCACAGCACCACTGACCCCTCCTCCTGAACTAGCTCATGCCACCACTCCATCCTCTCCAGATGTCCCGTACGCTCGGTTCCTTTCGTCGTCTATGGGTCTTAAAACTGCAGGCAAGGAGCACAACATGCATTACTACTCTGGTGGTTCAGGGCTCCAGGGGCCTTATCCACTTTACCAGCCAGGGAGCCCTTCCAGCAGCCTCATCTCGCCTGCCTCGGTGACTCCGAGGACCGGCCTCTCCTCGCCTATCCCTGAGCAAAATGTTCCTACTGCTGCTCACTGGAAGACGTCCAGGTCTGCCTGCGACACGCCGTACTCCATCGCTTCGCCCATACCCGAGCAAGAGGTCCCTACTGCACACTGGAAGAAGACCTCCAGGTCTGCCTGTGACACGCCGTACTCCAGGACATCGCCGTCGAACATCTTCGGGCTTGATTCTGCTGCCACAAGAAACTCCCTGCTAGATAGCAACTTCTTCCGCCCGGCTGCATCTGCTCAGTTCTACCTGGATCAGGCTTATAATGGTGGCAGGCTCAGCGTCTCGAGGGATAAGCAACAAGATGCTGATGAGGTTGAAGCGTACCGAGCATCATTTGGATTCAGTGCCGATGAGATGGTTACAAGCACTCAACGTTACGCAGAAGCACCAGATGCCGCGCTTGATGAGGGATTCAGCATATCTCCATTTGGAAACACTGCCCCTGCTAATAACACAGAGGAGGTGTGCCTGTTCAATGATCCTCTGCCTAATCATGAGGTTCAGAAGGTGGGTAAGATGGGTAGATCACTCTCCAATGCAAAAGAGATGATGACAAGCCCCTCAAAGAAGGCAGCAGACCAGCTTCCACATAAGGCAGTGCACCTCGATATGTTCAAAGGTGAATTCCCTGAAATCCCACCCCAATCATTCATTTTGTTATAGTACTGATCTTTGTACTCCAGAATCATCAACATGTGTTGGTTTTCTTCACTCAAAATAATGTATAATTATCCAGTAACTTCAACTATGTTATCACTGACCTCATAACCTGAACTCAGATGCTGTTGTTATGTTGATGTTTCTGCAATCCTACTGACCATGCTCCTTTACTTTCTTACCGCAGGAACAAAAGGGGGGTATCTATCCGAGGACGACACGTCGGCAGCGAAAGACTGCCATCCTTTCAGGATGACTCGGGACGAGATATCGCTGAAACCCATAGAGGTGAGGAAGAAAGCCCCGGCTGGGCAGGCGTGCTCGGATGCGGAGGTCGAGTTCAGGAGGGCGAGGAGCCTGAGAGAGGCCAACAGCGTCCTGACATGGCGCAGCACGCTGTCAAGACAACTAGAGTAACTGATAAGTTGAAGAGTTTCCTCCCTTGGCTATCTAGTATTTGTCGACCAATTGGAGGTGTTAGAAGTGATCTATAGTCGAAGAGCGAGTAGCCTCCTGTATGTGCTATACACATATATGTCAAGGCAACTGCAGTAATGGACGGTGCGCTAGCTAATGTATGCAGGGTAAGCTGGTGAAGAGCTTCCTCCCTTAGCTAATGTATGCATTGTCGTCGGCTGGAAGGTGTTAGAAGTAAGTAATCTGTCGTAGTCGAAGAGCGAGTATCCTGTATCTATGTACTACACATATATGTCTGGGGATCCTTAGCTTGTATTCTGTTTCAGATTGCCATGTTCCCCTTCTGTTTTATGGAGACCCTGTAACCATTAGCCGGCCGGCACAATGAAATGAAATGGAAGGGCGTTGCTCCTGTCCTGATCCGCCGCCTGAATATACTCGCTTGCATACGCGATTTGCTGCAAGTTACTGAATCTGATCTTGAGTAGCATAGTTCACAACAACAGCAGCAGCAGCAGCAGCAGCAATGTCAATGTTGCTAAAATTAATCGAAATGAATGCAAGCTGACCTTGCATAGTTTGAATCAGTGTGCTTCTGCTTGCTTCCAGGAAGGAAGACTTTTGTTATCCCCCTGAAACCTCCAGCTCCTCCCCTGTTCTTCCTCCCAGGCTCTCTCTAGCACATTCTTCCTCCCAGGCTCTCTCAAGTCTCAACCACATCTCTCTGAGAACTGTTTCCGCTCAGCGTAACGGTATGGATTGTTACCACCGTGACACTTTGTCGACGACACACTTCTCATTAGTGGCCGCATGCATCTATCCGATGCAGAGGCCGGGGACGGGGGATGACCTCCTTTTCAAAAAAAAGCAAAATAATAATCACTGACCATGCACGTGCCTACAAAGAAACAATTGGTTGTTGCGCTCCAGCTTTCCAAATTAAATACACCAACAATTGTTTTTTTTTCTTTTTCCTTTTGAGGGATACCCTCTGAAGATTTCTTCCTCTCCCTCTTCATGAAACCATCGCGGTTTTGCTTCTTGGGCCTTGCCCAGCTTCACGTATACCATTTTTTAAAATATTTTTTTTGCGAAATGCCTTCTTGTATTTAAGGCCAAAAAAACCTTGTGGTATTTATTTTGTTCAATAAACACCTCAAAAAAATTATTTTGTTCAACGGAAAATGCCAATAGGATGCAGTAAAAAAAGTCTTCAGGTGTAAAACACTGCATTGACTTACATAAATAGTGGAGGGATAATGAATACTCTTCAATGAGGATTTTTTTTTCCTCTTGGGATCGAGGAGCGTGATATTTGAAGAAAACATATTTATAAAAAATGCAAAATAAAATAAAATACACACACACATCGTGAAATGCATCATTCTTGTAAATTTTCATGATGAAATATGTTTCACTCGAGCTAAAAGACAAAAATAATGAAATTTGAAGGATTGGTTCTTATCCTACATGAAAATAGAAATCAATTCCTACAAACTGAAGGGCTTCAAAGAAGATTTTCCTACAAAATTCCTACAAACTAAGAAGAAGGCCCGATTTTTGGACGGAGGGAGTAGTATTTTTTTCTTTTCAGGTTTTCGATAAAAACTTAAAAGGCTTTAACAAGGGCTGGGCAGCTGCCCCCATCCATGTGATGTGCTGATATTTTTTTTTCTTTTTTAGACAAACTCCAGTTTCTGCTGGGTCAACGCAGATAAGGCCGAACGCACACATGGCCCAGCCCAGATAAGGGCAGAACGAAAAAGGAGAGAGAAAAAGAACGAGGGGGGATGCGCCGGCGAAGGTCTCCGGCGAGCGAGCGAGAGCGGAAACCATGGAACGGAGCGGCGGTAGCTGGTGCTGCCGAGGGCGTAGTTTTCCTCCACAGCTTCTCCTACCGTGGACGCGTCGCCAGGCCGAGACCCCACAGCGGCCGCCCCGTCGCCGCATCTGGTAATCCACCTCCGTCAGTTCCTCTGCTCTGCATCCATTCAGTTCTTGTTCGCTGGCGCCGTGGTTGGTGCGAGGAGTTGGGCTTGGTCAGGCCGTGTGGTAGGCAACCGCGGTGGGGAATTTGGCCGGCAACCGACCTCTCTCAGATGCCAATGCTCTCGGTGATGTTAATGTGGCCCAAATTTTTAACAAAACCAACACAAGTAATATGGATTAGAGGGAGTAGTATAAATTAGCCATGACTCCCGGTGATGCAGGGTCAGGGCAAACATGTTATTGTTCCTCTTCAGTGTCAGCATAAAGGCCATGATAGCCGATTCGAATTATGGAAATTCTTCATTACAGCGACAGAATAGTGAATAAATTTTCTAGACTTGTGTGGTTTAGACTTTAGAAGCAAGAAATGGCAACCACATTCATGATGAATTACTCACAAACACAAATGCGGTTATCAGTCACAGCTTCAAAAATTCGCCATTCACCAATTCGAACATGCATACAGTCACTCATTCGTTCGTTTAGTCATTTAAATCTTTTAGTAGTATGCATTAAGTTGTAAACCTGTCAGAAAGTCATCATCTCAGCCCCGCAAACACAGACCACGATTTGCTTCTGCTGCCACAGTGCCACGTACTAGGATTGAGGAGGCGAGGAGCGAACCATGCCACATCGAAGGAACTATGCTAGTCAAGGAGATGAGCCAGCATAGGGTGTAGGGAGTGACAGAAGACCACATTTTCTGAAGTTCTACAATTACACGCTATTCATACAAGTTCTCTGAAAGCATTCTCATGCCTTTTGCATACCCATTGATAGTCTGTGCATTTGCAAACAAATTACGGCTCAATATATCTTTATTTACTGATAAAAATATTTGAAGGTTTCTCTGCTCAATACATCATTGTCACGACGAAGAATTTAGTACATTGATCTCTCTGTTACATTTCTGTGGTGCAATGCTGCTATACTTGAAACATATATGTATATATATGCTCATTCAAAATAATTAGTTCTCATAACACAAACAGAAGATGACACAAACAAATTATGGTATGACAGGTTTCTCTGTCTGATTTCACCTGGGGGCAGAGAGCACTGATGCATTTGGCAGGGCGGAGAAGTTGGGTTGACCAACTGGCACAACGATCGCAGGGCTTAGATCGAAGAAGTTGTAGTTTAAGTCTGATTCCACATTTCTTTTTCCTTCCATGACCTTCACCACCACTGACATGGAAGGCTTTCTGTTGCTGTCACTCTGCAAACACCACATTGCAAGCCTCATGATCTCAATCACTTCCTCCTTGTTGCATAAGTGCATATCTTGGCTGCTCCTATCGATCATATCTTCCAGTTGAGAATTCATTGCCTTCTCTCGTAGTACCATAATGAGCTGAGCACCCTCATCGGGCTGAGAGTAGTCGATGTTCTTTCTTCCACTTAAGATTTCCATGACCACAATGCCAAAACTGTAAACATCGACCTTCTCGGTGATTTTCGATGTCAGCCATTCGGGTGCCATGTATCCAGGTGTTCCTCTCATTCGTGTCACCACACGACTCTCTTCCCTATCTATCAGCTTGGATAGCCCAAAGTCTGCAACTTTAGCATTGAAGTTATCATCTAAGAGGATGTTCTGTGGTTTAATATCTAGATGAGCAATTCGCTGCTTGCACCCTTCGTGAAGGTAGCATAAGCCCCTGGCAATATCTGTGATGATCCTACGCCTTACGCACCAATCAAGAGGGGCATTGCTACCAGATCTGTTGGAATAGATCCACTTGTCCAGTGACCCTCCAGACATGTACTCGTAAACCAAGAGCCTGTTTGTTTTGTCCGCACAGAACCCAATCATTTTAATCAGATTGATGTGATGGATGCTGCCGATTGTCTGAACTTCTGCAGAGAATTCTTTCTGTCTGTGAGCATGTCTCTCCAAAAGCTTTACTGCAACCCTTTCCTCTCCAAGCTGTCCATCATAAACTGACCCAGATCCTCCTTCCCCTAGCTTTCTACTGAAGTCATCTGTCGCTCCTCTCAGCATGTCAAAAGTGAACCTTGTTGGCATTCCTGCCACTTCACAGAACTCTTCTTCGTCATCATCTTTCCTTTGATTACGCATACATCTTACGATCACAAAGAAAACACTAGCAAATACAACTGCGGCGGCACTAGCACCAGCTACCGTGTAAGTTACAACTCCCTTTCTTTTCTTTATAGGAGCAGATGAATTCTGTGGAGGCAGTAAATTTTTGGTATACACCTTCAGGTATGCTGTTGAGCCTGACTGGTATCCCTGCATTGAGAGAACCTCGGAGACCAATAAACAAGATCCACTGGAACTGTTCTTGGAACTGTGAAATGCAGCCTTGCAAGAGCAATTGCTCGAGCAGGCTTGTCTGCAGCTCTCTTCATCACTTGGTATGGCTGCAGTGGGATCATTGTAATTGAAGTAGGAAACATCAGAGAGAGCTATGAGCTGGTGATCTTCCTCAGCTGCAGCAGATTGGCAAGAAGGAATTGGGTCCACCGAGATGCAGCCAAGGCTAGGATTCCTGGTGTCAGCCTGCTTAAAGTACAAGATATCACCGGCCACAACCGGACAGACGCACTGCCCATCCCCGCAGATCCCATACTCTCCACAGATAGTTGGGTAGTCACAGTAATCTAGCTGGAAGATGTCATAAACGGTTGACCACCGGGTGTTAATTTGATCCCACTCATACAGCCTGAGATGTCCGTCAAACTCGAACCTCATGTACTGGAACGAGCTCGCAGGTGGCAGGTTGATCCTAACGTTTGCGATTGATTCTGAAGGTGGGGTGGAGGAAGGGAAGATGGACAGGCTCCTGTTGACAAGGGTGATGTATGTGGGTCCATCGTACGCGTCGCCTGCGTAGTATACCGAGTTTTGGTAGTAAATCTGCTGTGTTGACCCTGCAGACGCATGAAGGCCAGCATGATGAGCAGCTAGATATAACTGATTGCTGGCAGCGTAGCTTATGTTGGAGATGTTGGGCGTCAGCTTCATCCCTTCCTTTAATGGCTGCCGAGGAAGCATAGCGTCAGTTGGGTGATCGAACGACTGCCAGATTGCCAGACTTTGTGATTTTCATTCCGATGACAGATTGGCCGGAGCTGTTGGTGGACCAGACGAGGCTGCCATCAGAATCCCGAAGAACCAAGTCCCCGGCGGCGGTGAAGTTGAGGGTGGAACCGCGCTGGACTGGGCGGTCACGGTTGGCGGACCATACGACCACACCATTGACGCATATTGCAAAGAAGTACTCGTGGAAGTAGGAGTAGAACGTTGCAGCAAACAAGTACTCCTGGCCGGAATGGAAGAGCATATACGAACCGTCGGTGCTCCAAACAGTGGACAGTTCCGCGGTCGCGTTGGAGGCTTGAGCGGTCGTGTTGGAGGCTTGGGAAGATGGATGTGCGGCGAAGATTAGGAGCAAGAGCAGCGATGCAAAACAGAAGGCGCCCATATTCATGCAGCAACAAAGCGGCAAGCAAGTGATAACTAACAAAGCAGGGAGCTGGCCGGACTATAGCAGTTGCTGCTTATCAGCAAGATAAGGAGGAGGGCTTTGGGTACCCAATTGTTCTTGAGTTGACAGGCAGAGCTGTGCTGTCTTTTTTATGTTTTATCCTTTCAGTCGTCTAATAGAACATATTTGTGTACGCGTGCATACTCTCAGACTCCCACGTCTTCTTAAAGGCCTAACATGGTGCATTTCTAAGTTTAGTTCCTAATCAGTACTAAAAAAATTCTTGTCCTACTCTGCTCGGCCCCCGATGGTGGCGGTGCCCATGGCTACTCTTATAAAAAGGAGTGCACAGTCTATTAAGAAGAAATGCCTTCTGAAAAGCATATCTCTAATGCCAGTCAAGACGGTCCATCGTTTGAAACCAGAAAGATTTGAAACTTAATGTTTTTTCTCTCTGAGTGGTAGCAGCTGCTCGACATCTGAGCAGAGACTGGGTGCCTTAGGAGGATTCAGTAAGCATTCGATGCTTAGCAAACTTGACTTGGAAATTGCTTATGTTGCCTGGATGGCAACCGGAAAGCATCAGTGAAATCTCCAATTGCAAAGGCCTCACAGACAGTATAGAGTACATCGATCTTATGTGTATAGTGTACATCGATCTTATGTGTGTCTCTCTTTTTTTGGTTAAACACTGATTCGTCAAGAGAACAAAAACGATACGATGAATAATACTCCCTCCGTAACTAGTGATCTAAACGCTCTTATATTTCTTTACAGAGGGACTAACAACAGCAGAGAAGATATTTTTGTCCAATTATTACAACACATGCTAGATTATTACATGGATATGGGTGGATTAAAAGATCCAGAGAGGGATGACAAAGCAATGAAAGGGTCTGCAGATGCATCTGGTATGTGTTGGATAAGTGAGCAACTAACTCTTTACTGAGGGCCAAAGGCCAGTACATATACAAGTGTGGCAAAATGCAGAAAAGCCCCTTATACAATGGGGATGTACACAATGA
>NC_041389.1:11059378-11115450 GCF_002162155.2 Triticum dicoccoides
ACTCATGGTGGATCAACAACACTGAGTTTGGAGAGGAAAAATCCATGCTGCGCGAGTCTGTGCCTTCGTGAAGAAGTCAGCCAACTGTAACTCAGAGGACACATAGTGAAGAGCGAGAGTCTGATCCTGCGCAGCAGCACGCACAAAGTGGGCATCCACACCGATGTGCTTGGTGAGCTCATGCTTCATGGGTCACGCGCAATACTGATAGCACCGGTACTATCGGACAGGAGAGGAGTTGAGGTAGTAGCAGACACACCAATTTCCTCAAGTAACCACCGTAACTAGATCACCTCAGCCGTCAACATAGCCATGGCTCGCAACTCAGCCTCTGTACTCGAGCGAGAAACTGCATGCTGCTTCTTTGTCTTCCAGGCAATAAGAGAGCCACCAAGAAAGACACAGTAAGCAGACAGCGAGCGTCGATCAGAGGGGTCACTAGCCCAGGTAGCATCAGAGTAGGCTTGGAGCTCAAGAGAGCTGGAGCAGGGAAAGAAAAGGCGCTGAGAGATCGTGCCACGAAGATATCGTAGAACACGGAGGAGGTGACTATAGTGGACAGAGGTGGGGGCTGAAACAAACTGACTCGGGATGTGGACAGGATAGGAGATGTCAGGACGTGTAACAGCAAGATAGACAAGGCTGCCAACAAGGTGACGATAGCGAGTGGGATTAGGAAGAGGGTCACTATCAGAGGCACGAAGCTGAACGGTGAGCTCCATAGGAGTCACAACAGTGCGCTCATCACCAAGAGCAGCGCGAGCAAGAAGATCCTGAATATATTTTTCTTGGGAGATGTAGAAGCCATCAGGGGCCGAGGAGATCTCAATCCCAAGAAAATAGCAAAGAGGACCAAGATCAGTCATGAGGAACTGGTCTCGAAGGCGAGCCTTAACAAAGGCAATGTACTCAGAGTCGTCACCAGTGATGATCATGTCATCAACATAGAGAAGGAGAAGAGTCCGACCACGAGGAGACGTGTGAACAAACAGCGTAGGATCATGATCACTGGGCAAGAAACCAGCGGCGGTCACCACAGATGCGAAGCGCTCAAACCAGGCGCGAGGGGCCTGTTTGAGACCATATAGGGAGCGGCGAAGTCTACAGACCATACCATCAGGAGCATAGTACCCCGAGGGTGGCTGTGTTGACACACGAACACGTCACGTGTACCCTCGACGCCGGGGGTGATGCACCGCAGCTCACATCGAAGGAGACCCGACCAACAGCGCGATACGCAAGACAGTCGGCGGGTGCTTTTGCAGACCCGAAACCCCGCGCACCCAGGAGGGACCCCGTCAGGGATTGCGGCGGCTATGGGCTGCCCTAGGTCGATTCGCTCGCCCCTAGAGCCTCGGGATTCGCAGCTCTCAAACATGAAGAACAGCGAAGAACGAGAGAGAAAAACGGTGGAGAGATAAAAAGTAGACAGGAAAAAGTAGTATATTGATTTGTTCGATTGTGTGTTGTTCAATCGGCCGTCACCCCCAACATATATAAGAGGCGGCTGGACTTCCCGTACAAGTAAAGGATTCATCTAGGCTTTCCTTACAAGAAAAATTACATCAATTCGCGTCCTAGAGTCCTAGTTCTATTCCAACTCTGATTCAGTCTGAATCTGGCCCAAACTCTGTCTTCCTTCTGGCACGGGCCGCCGAGCTTGCATATGATCTCCGATCAAGATGGCCCAAATATCAAACTTGTGCGCCTCGATGATACGAACAACTCTCATGTTGATTACTTTTTCAAATAAGGCCATCTTGAATACTCTTCGAGGTCATCTTTACCTTTCAGTCGGACTCGGTCTTGCAGTAGACTGGATTATCCGAGTCTCATAGTGAACTTGTAGGCCATATACTATCTTTGATGATGATGACTCCAAAACCAAAGTTTACCGTCTTGATGATACGCACAACTTCCGTGTTGATCACTTTTCCATCCGAGGTCATCTGGATTACCTTTCGGGCACATCTTCAGTTTCACTCGGATCCGAGCTCATCCACTCGGATATTAGAGTTTTTCGTCCGACTGGACCTTTTCACTCGGATGTTAGAGTCTTTCACTCGGAAGACAATCTTTCACTCGGATGATTATAATTTCACTTGGAAGACAATTTTTTACTCGATCGATAAGTTTTCACTCGACCTTTTACTCGATCGGTAGGTTTTCACTCGGAATATCTTTACCTAGAGGACAATTTCACTCGGATGACCATATTTCCACTCGGATGACTATATTTTCACTCGGAAAGGCAATCTCTTACTCGATCGGCAAGTTTTAATTCCGACGGTAATATCTTGACTCAGATGATAATAAGTTCACTCGGATGTCAAACTTTCACTCGACCGGTAAGTTTTCCCTTGAAAAGTAAGCTTTCACTCGATCGGTAAGGTTTTACTCGAAAGGTAAGCTTTCACTCGACCGGTAAGTTTTCACTCGGATGTCAAACTTTCACTCGACCGGTAAGTTTTCCCTTAAAAAGTAAGCCTTCGCTCGACCCGTAAGGTTTTACTCGAAAGGTAACCTTTCACTCGACCGGTAAGTTTTCACTTGGATGTCAAACTTTCACTCGATCGGTAAGTTTTCCCTTGAAAAGTAAGCTTTCACTCGACCGGTAAGGTTTCACTCGAAAGGTAAGCTTACACTCGACCGGTAAGTTTTCACTCGGATGATAAGCTTTTCACTCGACCGAAAACATAGCCTGATCTTGATTTGTCTCCCCAGGTCTCATACGACCTCGGATTGAGAAGAACTATATATGAAAATCGATCGGCTTGACGAGACGAAACTTTCTCGTGTTGAAGGTTTTTCAATTCAAGGCCGTCTTGAAGGCCGAATTGCTCACACATTGCATCAGACACTCATTAACATTTGTCTGGTGTCAAGCGTAATATTTTGGTCTCTGGCCTGTCCAGACCGTATTGACTATAACTTTTGCATATGAACTCGGATTGAGATGATTTATATATGAAAATCGATCGACTCGACGAGACGAAGACAACTCCTTCAGAGCACTCCTTCATCTGAGGACATATTGAGGGCGTAATCGGCCGAAAAGCACTCAGAACATTAAATTTTGTCACTCGGAGTACAACTTCGGCCACTGAGATGAGGTCGGATGTCGATGACTTAAAAATCAAAGTTGTTCCACTCGGCAGCCTGAAACTTTTCATGCTTAAAACTCTTTCACTTGAGGCCATCTTACTTGCCTTTTGTTCCTTGCCAAAATCCGGTGTCAACACATGCCCCCCTGTTTTCTGGCAGAGCTTGCGTGCCAGAAAATACTTCTTTTAAACACGATGTCAACACTACATCGGCTGTGCATGCTGAAGACGATAATTGTTATCGGCCATATGCTTAGGCTTGTTGTTTCTTGGGTACAACATTTTCAGATAATAGTCGTCTGAGAACAACCATTGGATGCCACGAATGCCTTCATGTCAGTCTCTCATGTCAATCCTTGACTTGACCTTTATCCAAGTACTCTATGGGGATATTAGAACCATTCGAGATAACGGATGCCAAAAGATTATGTCCATGAACCTTAAAGGAACCATCAACTATTCGGTGAGTCCCCTCATTGTTGATAAAAAATACTCCATCAAGTCTCTGCCGAATAATGTCTGTCTCCTAACTTGGATCCTGCAGATAAGAGAAACTTTCTCCAGCCAGCTATATGACTCGCACTAGATCCATCAATGGCCGACTCCACCGTGGAGTCAGCCGCAACTCGTGAGGTCAATGTTTGAGTGATTCGTCGATGCATATAAGGATAACATTTGTTGGACGGTTGGCAACGAATCATTGTGAACCTTGATGCATACAACTCTTGTAGTGGTTAGAAGTCCTTTAGCCCGAATAACACAGCATATTCGGCTTGATTATTAGTCGTGTAAGCTCTACCCGACAAGAAGTCTTGAAATCCATCCCGTGAAGAAATATGTCAATAATACCGACTCTGGGCGCTGCTAAACTGAATCATGAAAATAATCTCCACAAGACTTTGACTTGGCATCCAGGGAGCACCGACTGATAAATGTGATGTCACACCCCTGTCCTTCGGTCTCTGAGTCAACATTGCCTTGCCCCCCGAGTGAACGAAGCTTCATTCATCTCGGTGACACACTTTCTCTGGATCACCACAATGAACACAATTAGTCAGATGCCAGCTTTGTCAACACAATGTACACTTAGGGCGATATGCAAATATCGGCCAAATGTCCTTATCTCATAGGACCTGGAGAACCCGTCCACCAAAGTGTGAATAGCCGAAATAATTCAGATGTTTCAGCCGGGGATAAGTTCTGGGACGCTTTCTTTGATGGAACGACTGAAGAACATGGACGATGTGCCATTTGGAGTCTCCTATAATGAGATGAAAACTGTCGACTCTGCCTGCCGGCTTCACACTTGTCCTCTTTTACTCTTGCTGACTTCGCAATAGGAGATATGGTGCCGCTTTTGAGTCGAGGATTTCCCTTGGGAACCCAAGCCATGTTCCTCTTCTCCACCTCTTTGGCCCTAAGCCAATTCAGCTTTTTCTGTTGCGAATATGGTAAGCCGAGTGGGCATCTCGGCTGTGACTTTGGTTTACGCACTGGCAAGTTCTTCCTGGCTTTGGGCACCTCCAGCTTGGCCTTTCCAAACTCGGCGATTGGATCCTTGAAAGTTACTTGCTTCACTTTCTTGTCCTTAGTAGTCAACATAGACTCGACTGTCTTTTTGTCATCTAGAGTCGGATCTGAAATAGCACATTTGCGGCCATCCTTTTTCACTCGGTACACTTGCTTGACCACGTCCATCTTCTTTGCTGAGCTCCGGACCGATACTTTTTGGTTGAGTCGGTCTTTAGCATGTGGTTGTTGAACAAATGATGATCCTCTAGGAGCTGCATAATTTTGTTGAGGTGGTTTAGAATATGATGGACGGTGTGCCCTTGATTTATACTTGCCCCATGATTGATATGAATAATAGTCGGCAGGGGGAGGTATCCATGACATCGGCATTGGTGGCCCAAAAGGAGGATATGGAGTCTGCTTGCTCAACATCTTCCTTCGCCAATCCTTGTCTTCAAATTTATGCCTTGGGGGTGACTTCGATGCTTTTATTTCACTCGGCCTATAAGCACTCTTTGCCTCACTTATCTTCTGATATTTTTCTAATAACTGTGCGAAAGTGACTTTCGGCTTTCTACCTTTGTGCTTACCATGGCCTTTGCTTTCTTTAGTTGTGTTTGCATCGGTCTTCGAATTTTCTGGTTGCCCCCCAGTGCTAGATGTCTCCATTGTAGATTTCATGGAATTCTCATCTTCGAGATTGTTGTGGATGCACTTTCTAACAATATCCTTGCTCGAAGACTTGACCCCATCATCATTGGTGTGAACCTGTCGACCTTTTGATGAATCGGCTTGAGGTAACCGAGTCAACATTTGATCGCCATCAAGGCCAATCTGATACGACTGGCCATATGCTCGTGCCTCAACAAACTCCAATCGTCCTATGTTGTCCGATTGCTCGACTTGATGGATCATGTTGCAATCTTTGACATTTTTCTCGAATAAACATTGCACTCGCTCTTGGCTTGACGACTCGACATCGTGATCAATTATAATAATAGGATTAGTCAGCGATGTACCGATGATGTGATCAACTATGCCTGCACTGGACGTACACTCCTGGTCCATTAAACGATATTGTGATATCGGCTCTGAAACAAAACAACCGAGTGGTGCCAGCTTAGTGTCATCTGACTCGGCTATGCATTGATTTTCGTCGTCCTTTCCCGATGCTTTTGAATCGGCTATCCTGGAGAACTTTGAACCTGGCTTTATATTCCTACAACCAAAATAATTACAGAATATATGTCTCATCTGAGACCAAATGTTAGCCAGGCATGAAACAAACAAAGTTGCCCATATGAATATAAAGTTCAGTCGGCATGACGGGAACAACTTTGGTTGCGATAAGTTGTCACTATTAGCCTCTATGAATGGTGCCATGTGTTGATCAGCATGATTAGTAACAAGATAATTCGAAACAAACAGATTACTCTTCTCGATCGGTCTTTCAAAATTAATTAGAATCTTACTAATGGGTGCATCAACAATATGATTTTGACCGAATCGAAAACTGAGTAAACTCTCGGCTAGGTGTACCTTTGTGAAGTCGTTGGAACGAGAAGATGGTTGCACCACTGGAACAATACCTTGCACTACTTCTGAATAATTCTTGAATGTGTCTTCTTCTTTTTCTGGATCTCGTGCCTCATCACTCGAATTGATTGAGCAGATTTCACTCGGATTGCCCGAGTATATTTCACTCAGATTACCCAAGTGGATTTCACTCGGACGCTCTTTGTCAGTTGAACTTTGCTCAGGTGCACGCTTTGGTTCTTGATCTTTATCACTAGCCAAACTTTGTTTGGCCATATAACTTTTCTCTTGATGCTCATCAATTTCTTTGGCACGGAACTCATAGGGCAGCATGTAAGCTCCCTCACATCCAGAAAAATCTAACACGGCCAACTCGTTGCGTTTACCGTTCCTTTGCTCGGCGAAACTTGCATCTTCTGTTTTAGCACACGCGGCAATAATTGGCTTGATGCACTCGACTTTAGCCGGCGATGCACTCATCTGGAATGATGCACTCGACTGGCATGATGTACTCAGACGGGTCGATGCACTCGGCTAGTATGATGTACTCGGTATGGACTCTATGCACTCGGTTGTAACCGTCTCTGTGCTCAATCTAGTTTCAACTGAATCCACCATCGTCTTTTCTTTAAAGGAATCGTTCGACTCGGCTGTAGATGACTTATTCATATTTGACTCAGTTTCAACCGAATCAACCATATTAGCCGAGTGAACCCTTTCTTGCTGATTTGCTTGCAAACCTTCTTGCTTCAATATCGCAGAAGGGCCAACATAGTTGCTGGATGGAGGAAGGCACTTGACGTATTCTTGCAAATATTCCTCTCCACGGCTCTTCTTGAGTGCTTCGTAAGCCTGTTGATATTCTGCTGGTAATTCCTCAAGAGTTGGCGTAGTAAATTCGTTGACGCTATTCCCTGTGAGCTTTGGCTTGATCTTGTCCACTTGGGCCACATATTTTTCTGTAAACTCGGCCCTACTTGGATTGGCTTGCCCCCCAATACTTTTATGATCTTTCGGCAATGAAGTGATGTTGCCAAAATTTTGCAATTGTATAGGGGGTGTATAGCATGCTGCAGTGATAGGTGAAGACATGTGCACTACTGTCGAATATTCTCTCTCGCCAATTTGATCAATCGGCAAAACTTTGTCTTCCTTCAGAACCCTAGCTCTTATTGCATCATAATCAGGAACTAATCCCTTTTCATGTTTCCTAAGGCAAATAGCACTAATCTTCTTATTTTGGGCTAAAGTTTTTAATGCAGCCAGAGCCACCTCATCTCCTGTAATATTAGGCACGTATGCTCCTGCAGAATCTCCATTCACTCGGCCATAACCACAAAGGTGATCCGAGTCATAAATATTTTTAGTTTCATATGCCACCGAACAATTAATCTCACGAGGTGTAGTATATGATGTTTGAGGATAACTGGCCAAATAGCTAATGGAAGCATGGCCGATTCCCCCATCCATCGGCATGTTTGGGGATGAACCCGCATATTGCGGGTCGGTTGCCGATGGATAAAACAGTGAGACACCCTCCTGTAATTGAGGTGTCATATATTGATCACTCGAACAAATCGTGTTGTTCACCGGCATATTGAAAGATGTTGCCGATGCACGAAAGTTCAGATTCGTAGGTTGCATGTCGCGATTCTGTAAATTCGAAGTTTCTCCAATGGAATAACTAGTCGGCCTTTGCTCGTTAGGGCTAGCCGACATGACATGTCCATTGAAAGATCTAGCAACATCAACATAATGGCTATTTGCATCTACGTAAGGAGATTGATGATACATGTTACCGTTGTAGATTGCAGCCGCTTGATGACGCTCTCCTCGTAGCAAGAACAGGCTGGAAACTGTTCAAAGCTTCTTCCCCAGCGGAGTCGCCAAAAAGTGTGTTGACACACGAACACGTCACGTGTACCCTCGACGCCGGGGGTGATGCACCGCAGCTCACGTCGAAGGAGACCCGACCAACAGCGCGATACGCAAGACAGTCGGCGGGTGCTTTTGCAGACCCGAAACCCCGCGCACCCGGGAGGGACCCCGTCAGGGATTGCGGCGGCTATGGGCTGCCCTAGGTCGATTCGCTCGCCCCTAGAGGCTCGGGATTCGCAGCTCTCAAACACGAAGAACAGCGAAGAACGAGAGAGAAAAACGGTGGAGAGATAAAAAGTAGACAGGAAAAAGTAGTATATTGATTTGTTCGATTGTGTGTTGTTCAATCGGCCGTCACCCCCAACATATATAAGAGGCGGCTGGACTTCCCGTACAAGTAAAGGATTCATCTAGGCTTTCCTTACAAGAAAAATTACATCAATTCGCGTCCTAGAGTCCTAGTTCTATTCCAACTCTGATTCAGTCTGAATCTGGCCCAAACTCTGTCTTCCTTTTGGCACGGGCAGCCGAGCTTGCATATGATCTCCGATCAAGATGGCCCAAATATCAAACTTGTGCGCCTCGATGATACGAACAACTCTCATGTTGATTACTTTTTCAAATAAGGCCATCTTGAATACTCTTCGAGGTCATCTTTACCTTTCAGTCGGACTCGGTCTTGTAGTAGACTGGATTGTCCGAGTCTCATAGTGAACTTGTAGGCCATATACTATCTTTGATGATGATGACTCCAAAACCAAAGTTTACCGTCTTGATGATACGCACAACTACTGTGTTGATCACTTTTCCATCCGAGGTCATCTGGATTACCTTTCGGGCACATCTTCAGTTTCACTCGGATCCGAGCTCATCCACTCGGATATTAGAGTTTTTCGTCCGACTGGACCTTTTCACTCGGATGTTAGAGTCTTTCACTCGGAAGACAATCTTTCACTCGGATGATTATAATTTCACTCGGAAGACAATCTTTTACTCGATCGATAAGCTTTCACTCGACCTTTTACTCGATCGGTAGGTTTTCACTCGGAATATCTTTACCTGGAGGACAATTTCACTCGGATGACCATATTTCCACTCGGATGACTATATTTTCACTCGGAAAGGCAATCTCTTACTCGATCGGCAAGTTTTAATTCCGACGGTAATATCTTTACTCAGATGATAATAAGTTCACTCGGATGTCAAACTTTCACTCGACCGGTAAGTTTTCCCTTGAAAAGTAAGCTTTCACTCGATCGGTAAGGTTTTACTCGAAAGGTAAGCTTTCACTCGACCGGTAAGCTTTCACTCGACCGGTAAGTTTTCACTCAGATGTCAAACTTTCACTCGACCGGTAAGTTTTCCCTTAAAAAGTAAGCCTTCGCTCGACCCGTAAGGTTTTACTCGAAAGGTAACCTTTCACTCGACCGGTAAGTTTTCACTTGGATGTCAAACTTTCACTCGATCGGTAAGTTTTCCCTTGAAAAGTAAGCTTTCACTCGACCGGTAAGGTTTCACTCGAAAGGTAAGCTTACACTCGACCGGTAAGTTTTCACTCGGATGATAAGCTTTTCACTCGACCGAAAACATAGCCTGATCTTGATTTGTCTCCCCAGGTCTCATACGACCTCGGATTGAGAAGAACTATATATGAAAATCGATCGGCTTGACGAGACGAAACTTTCTCGTGTTGAAGGTTTTTCAATTCAAGGCCGTCTTGAAGGCCGAATTGCTCACGCATTGCATCAGACACTCATTAACATTTGTCTGGTGTCAAGCGTAATATTTTGGTCTCTGGCCTGTCCAGACCGTATTGACTATAACTTTTGCATATGAACTATGATTGAGATGATTTATATATGAAAATCGATCGCCTCGACGAGACGAAGACAACTCCTTCAGAACACTCCTTCATCTGAGGACATATTGAGGGCGTAATCGGCCGAAAAGCACTCAGAACATTAAATTTTGTCACTCGGAGTACAACTTCGGCCACTGAGATGAGGTCGGATGTCGATGACTTAAAAATCAAAGTTGTTCCACTCGGCAGCCTGAAACTTTTCATGCTTAAAACTCTTTCACTTGAGGCCATCTTACTTGCCTTTTGTTCCTTGCCAAAATCCGGTGTCAACACATGCCCCCCTGTTTTCTGGCAGAGCTTGCGTGCCAGAAAATACTTCTTTTAAACACGATGTCAACACTACATCGACTGTGCATGCTGAAGACGATAATTGTTATCGGCCATATGCTTAGGCTTGTTGTTTCTTGGGTAGAGCATTTTCAGATAATAGTCGTCTGAGAACAACCATTGGATGCCACGAATGCCTTCATGTCAGTCTCTCATGTCAATCCTTGACTTGACCTTTATCCAAGTACTCTATGGGGATATTAGAACCATTCGAGATAACGGATGCCAAAAGATTATGTCCATGAACCTTAAAGGAACCATCAACTATTCGGTGAGTCCCCTCATTGTTGATAAAAAATACTCCATCAAGTCTCTGCCGAATAATGTCTGTCTCCTAACTTGGATCCTGCAGATAAGAGAAACTTTCTCCAGCCAGCTATATGACTCGCACTAGATCCATCAATGGCCGACTCCACCGTGGAGTCAGCCGCAACTCGTGAGGTCAATGTTTGAGTGATTCGTCGATGCATATAAGGATAACATTTGTTGGACGGTTGGCAACGAATCATTGTGAACCTTGATGCATACAACTCTTGTAGTGGTTAGAAGTCCTTTAGCCCGAATAACACAGCATATTCGGCTTGATTATTAGTCGTGTAAGCTCTACCCGACAAGAAGTCTTGAAATCCATCCCGTGAAGAAATATGTCAATAATACCGACTCTGGGCGCTGCTAAACTGAATCATGAAAATAATCTCCACAAGACTTTGACTTGGCATCCAGGGAGCACCGACTGATAAATGTGATGTCACACCCCTGTCCTTCGGTCTCTGAGTCAACATTGCCTTGCCCCCCGAGTGAACGAAGCTTCATTCATCTCGGTGACACACTTTCTCTGGATCACCACAATGAACACAATTAGTCAGATGCCAGCTTTGTCAACACAATGTACACTTAGGGCGATATGCAAATATCGGCCAAATGTCCTTATCTCATAGGACCTGGAGAACCCGTCCACCAAAGTGTGAATAGCCGAAATAATTCAGATGTTTCAGCCGGGGATAAGTTCTGGGACGCTTTCTTTGATGGAACGACTGAAGAACATGGACGATGTGCCATTTGGAGTCTCCTATAATGAGATGAAAACTGTCGACTCTGCCTGCCGGCTTCACACTTGTCCTCTTTTACTCTTGCTGACTTCGCAATAGGAGATATGGTGTCGCTTTTGAGTCGAGGATTTCCCTTGGGAACCCAAGCCATGTTCCTCTTCTCCACCTCTTTGGCCCTAAGCCAATTCAGCTTTTTCTGTTGCGAATATGGTAAGCCGAGTGGGCATCCCGGCTGTGACTTTGGTTTACGCACTGGCAAGTTCTTCCTGGCTTTGGGCACCTCCAGCTTGGCCTTTCCAAACTCGGCGATTGGATCCTTGAAAGTTACTTGCTTCACTTTCTTGTCCTTAGTAGTCAACATAGACTCGACTGTCTTTTTGTCATCTAGAGTCGGATCTGAAATAGCACATTTGCGGCCATCCTTTTTCACTCGGTACACTTGCTTGACCACGTCCATCTTCTTTGCTGAGCTCCGGACCGATACTTTTTGGTTGAGTCGGTCTTTAGCATGTGGTTGTTGAACAAACGATGATCCTCTAGGAGCTGCATAATTTTGTTGAGGTGGTTTAGAATATGATGGACGGTGTGCCCTTGATTTATACTTGCCCCATGATTGATATGAATAATAGTCGGCAGGGGGAGGTATCCATGACATCGGCATTGGTGGCCCAAAAGGAGGATATGGAGTCTGCTTGCTCAACATCTTCCTTCGCCAATCCTTGTCTTCAAATTTATGCCTTGGGGGTGACTTCGATGCTTTTGTTTCACTCGGCCTATAAGCACTCTTTGCCTCACTTATCTTCTGATATTTTTCTAATAACTGTGCGAAAGTGACTTTCGGCTTTCTACCTTTGTGCTTACCATGGCCTTTGCTTTCTTTAGTTGTGTTTGCATCGGTCTTCGAATTTTCTGGTTGCCCCCCAGTGCTAGATGTCTCCATTGTAGATTTCATGGAATTCTCATCTTCGAGATTGTTGTGGATGCACTTTCTAACAATATCCTTGCTCGAAGACTTGACCCCATCATCATTGGTGTGAACCTGTCGACCTTTTGATGAATCGGCTTGAGGTAACCGAGTCAACATTTGATCGCCATCAAGGCCAATCTGATACGACTGGCCATATGCTCGTGCCTCAACAAACTCCAATCGTCCTATGTTGTCCGATTGCTCGACTTGATGGATCATGTTGCAATCTTTGACATTTTTCTCGAATAAACATTGCACTCGCTCTTGTCTTGACGACTCGACATCGTGATCAATTATAATAATAGGATTAGTCAGCGATGTACCGATGATGTGATCAACTATGCCTGCACTGGACGTACACTCCTGGTCCATTAAACGATATTGTGATATCGGCTCTGAAACAAAACAACCGAGTGGTGCCAGCTTAGTGTCATCTGACTCGGCTATGCATTGATTTTCGTCGTCCTTTCCCGATGCTTTTGAATCGGCTATCCTGGAGAACTTTGAACCTGGCTTTATATTCATACAACCAAAATAATTACAGAATATATGTCTCATCTGAGACCAAATGTTAGCCAGGCATGAAACAAACAAAGTTGCCCATATGAATATAAAGTTCAGTCGGCATGACGGGAACAACTTTGGTTGCGATAAGTTGTCACTATTAGCCTTTATGAATGGTGCCATGTGTTGATCAGCATGATTAGTAACAAGATAATTCGAAAAAAACAGATTACTCTTCTCGATCGGTCTTTCAAAATTAATTAGAATCTTACTAATGGGTGCATCAACAATATGATTTTGACCGAATCGAAAACTGAGTAAACTCTCGGCTAGGTGTACCTTTGTGAAGTCGTTGGAACGAGAAGATGGTTGCACCACTGGAACAATACCTTGCTCCACTTCTGAATAATTCTTGAATGCGTCTTCTTATTTTTCTGGATCTCGTGCCTCATCACTCGAATTGATTGAGCAGATTTCACTCGGATTGCCCGAGTATATTTCACTCGGATTACCCAAGTGGATTTCACTCGGACGCTCTTTGTCAGTTGAACTTTGCTCAGGTGCACGCTTTGGTTCTTGATCTTTATCACTAGCCAAACTTTGTTTGGCCATATAACTTTTCTCTTGATGCTCATCAATTTCTTTGGCACGGAACTCATAGGGCAGCATGTAAGCTCCCTCACATCCAGAAAAATCTAACACGGCCAACTCGTTGCGTTTACCGTTCCTTTGCTCGGCGAAACTTGCATCTTCTGTTTTAGCACACGCGGCAATAATTGGCTTGATGCACTCGACTTTAGCCGGCGATGCACTCATCTGGAATGATGCACTCGACTGGCATGATGTACTCAGACGGGTCGATGCACTCGGCTGGTATGATGTACTCGGTATGGACTCTATGCACTCGGTTGTAACCGTCTCTGTGCTCAATCTAGTTTCAACTGAATCCACCATCGTCTTTTCTTTAAAGGAATCGTTCGACTCGGCTGTAGATGACTTATTCATATTTGACTCAGTTTCAACCGAATCAACCATATTAGCCGAGTGAACCCTTTCTTGCTGATTTGCTTGCAAACCTTCTTGCTTCAATATCGCAGAAGGGCCAACATAGTTGCTGGATGGAGGAAGGCACTTGACGTATTCTTGCAAATATTCCTCTCCACGGCTCTTCTTGAGTGCTTCGTAAGCCTGTTGATATTCTGCTGGTAATTCCTCAAGAGTTGGCGTAGTAAATTCGTTGACGCTATTCCCTGTGAGCTTTGGCTTGATCTTGTCCACTTGGGCCACATATTTTTCTGTAAACTCGGCCCTACTTGGATTGGCTTGCCCCCCAATACTTTTATGATCTTTCGGCAATGAAGTGATGTTGCCGAAATTTTGCAATTGTATAGGGGGTGTATAGCATGCTGCAGTGATAGGTGAAGACATGTGCACTACTGTCGAATATTCTCTCTCGCCAATTTGATCAATCGGCAAAACTTTGTCTTCCTTCAGAACCCTAGCTCTTATTGCATCATAATCAGGAACTAATCCCTTTTCATGTTTCCTAAGGCAAATAGCACTAATCTTCTTATTTTGGGCTAAAGTTTTTAATGCAGCCAGAGCCACCTCATCTCCTGTAATATTAGGCACGTATGCTCCTGCAGAATCTCCATTCACTCGGCCATAACCACAAAGGTGATCTGAGTCATAAATATTTTTAGTTTCATATGCCACCGAACAATTAATCTCACGAGGTGTAGTATATGATGTTTGAGGATAACTGGCCAAATAGCTAATGGAAGCATGGCCGATTCCCCCATCCATCGGCATGTTTGGGGATGAACCCGCATATTGCGAGTCGGTTGCCGATGGATAAAACAGTGAGACACCCTCCTGTAATTGAGGTGTCATATATTGATCACTCGAACAAATCGTGTTGTTCACCGGCATATTGAAAGATGTTGCCGATGCACGAAAGTTCAGATTCGTAGGTTGCATGTCGCGATTCTGTAAATTCGAAGTTTCTCCAATGGAATAACTAGTCGGCCTTTGCTCGTTAGGGCTAGCCGACATGACATGTCCATTGAAAGATCTAGCAACATCAACATAATGGCTATTTGCATCTACGTAAGGAGATTGATGATACATGTTACCGTTGTAGATTGCAGCCGCTTGATGACGCTCTCCTCGTAGCAAGAACAGGCTGGAAACTGTTCAAAGCTTCTTCCCCAGCGGAGTCGCCAAAAAGTGTGTTGACACACGAACACGTCACGTGTACCCTCGACGCCGGGGGTGATGCACCGCAGCTCACGTCCAAGGAGACCCGACCAACAGCGCGATACGCAAGACAGTCGGCGGGTGCTTTTGCAGACCCAAAACCCCGCGCACCCGGGAGGGACCCCGTCAGGGATTGCGGCGGCTATGGGCTGCCCTAGGTCGATTCGCTCGCCCCTAGAGGCTCGGGATTCACAGCTCTCAAACACGAAGAACAGCGAAGAACGAGAGAGAAAACGGTGGAGAGATAAAAAGTAGACAGGAAAAAGTAGTATATTGATTTGTTCGATTGTGTGTTGTTCAATCGGCCGTCACCCCCAACATATATAAGAGGCGGCTGGACTTCCCGTACAAGTAAAGGATTCATCTAGGCTTTCCTTACAAGAAAAATTACATCAATTCGCGTCCTAGAGTCCTAGTTCTATTCCAACTCTGATTCAGTCTGAATCTGGCCCAAACTCTGTCTTCCTTCTGGCACGTGCCGCCGAGCTTGCATATGATCTCCGATCAAGATGGCCCAAATATCAAACTTGTGCGCCTCGATGATACGAACAACTATCATGTTGATTACCTTTTCAAATAAGGCCATCTTGAATACTCTTCGAGGTCATCTTTACCTTTAAGTCGGACTCGGTCTTGCAGTAGACTGGATTATCCGAGTCTCATAGTGAACTTGTAGGCCATATACTATCTTTGATGATGATGACTCCAAAACCAAAGTTTACCGTCTTGATGATACGCACAACTTCCGTGTTGATCACTTTTCCATCCGAGGTCATCTGGATTACCTTTCGGGCACATCTTCAGTTTCACTCGGATCCGAGCTCATCCACTCGGATATTAGAGTTTTTCGTCCGACTGGACCTTTTCACTCGGATGTTAGAGTCTTTCACTCGGAAGACAATCTTTCACTCGGATGATTATAATTTCACTCGGAAGACAATCTTTTACTCGATCGATAAGTTTTCACTCGACCTTTTACTCGATCGGTAGGTTTTCACTCGGAATATCTTTACCTGGAGGACAATTTCACTCGGATGACCATATTTCCACTCGGATGACTATATTTTCACTCGGAAAGGCAATCTCTTACTCGATCGGCAAGTTTTAATTCCGACGGTAATATCTTTACTCAGATGATAATAAGTTCACTCGAATGTCAAACTTTCACTCGACCGGTAAGTTTTCCCTTGAAAAGTAAGCTTTCACTCGATCGGTAAGGTTTTACTCGAAAGGTAAGCTTTCACTCGACCGGTAAGCTTTCACTCGACCGGTAAGTTTTCACTCAGATGTCAAACTTTCACTCGACCGGTAAGTTTTCCCTTAAAAAGTAAGCCTTCGCTCGACCCGTAAGGTTTTACTCGAAAGGTAACCTTTCACTCGACCGGTAAGTTTTCACTTGGATGTCAAACTTTCACTCGATCGGTAAGTTTTCCCTTGAAAAGTAAGCTTTCACTCGACCGGTAAGGTTTCACTCGAAAGGTAAGCTTACACTCGACCGGTAAGTTTTCACTCGGATGATAAGCTTTTCACTCGACCGAAAACATAGCCTGATCTTGATTTGTCTCCCCAGGTCTCATACGACCTCGGATTGAGAAGAACTATATATGAAAATCGATCGGCTTGACGAGACGAAACTTTCTCGTGTTGAAGGTTTTTCAATTCAAGGCCGTCTTGAAGGCCGAATTGCTCACGCATTGCATCAGACACTCATTAACATTTGTCTGGTGTCAAGCGTAATATTTTGGTCTCTGGCCTGTCCAGACCGTATTGACTATAACTTTTGCATATGAACTCGGATTGAGATGATTTATATATGAAAATCGATCGCCTCGACGAGACGAAGACAACTCCTTCAGAGCACTCCTTCATCTGAGGACATATTGAGGGCGTAATCGGCCGAAAAGCACTCAGAACATTAAATTTTGTCACTCGGAGTACAACTTCGGCCACTGAGATGAGGTCGGATGTCGATGACTTAAAAATCAAAGTTGTTCCACTCGGCAGCCTGAAACTTTTCATGCTTAAAACTCTTTCACTTGAGGCCATCTTACTTGCCTTTTGTTCCTTGCCAAAATCCGGTGTCAACACATGCCCCCCTGTTTTCTGGCAGAGCTTGCGTGCTAGAAAATACTTCTTTTAAACACGATGTCAACACTACATCGGTTGTGCATGCTGAAGACGATAATTGTTATCGGCCATATGCTTAGGCTTGTTGTTTCTTGGGTAGAGCATTTTCAGATAATAGTCGTCTGAGAACAACCATTGGATGCCACGAATGCCTTCATGTCAGTCTCTCATGTCAATCCTTGACTTGACCTTTATCCAAGTACTCTATGGGGATATTAGAACCATTCGAGATAACGGATGCCAAAAGATTATGTCCATGAACCTTAAAGGAACCATCAACTATTCGGTGAGTCCCCTCATTGTTGATAAAAAATACTCCATCAAGTCTCTGCCGAATAATGTCTGTCTCCTAACTTGGATCCTGCAGATAAGAGAAACTTTCTCCAGACAACTATATGACTCGCACTAGATCCATCAATGGCCGACTCCACCGTGGAGTCAGCCGCAACTCGTGAGGTCAATGTTTGAGTGATTCGTCGATGCATATAAGGATAACATTTGTTGGACGGTTGGCAACGAATCATTGTGAACCTTGATGCATACAACTCTTGTAGTGGTTAGAAGTCCTTTAGCCCGAATAACACAGCATATTCGGCTTGATTATTAGTCGTGTAAGCTCTACCCGACAAGAAGTCTTGAAATCCATCCCGTGAAGAAATATGTCAATAATACCGACTCTGGGCGCTGCTAAACTGAATCATGAAAATAATCTCCACAAGACTTTGACTTGGCATCCAGGGAGCACCGACTGATAAATGTGATGTCACACCCCTGTCCTTCGGTCTCTGAGTCAACACTGCCTTGCCCCCCGAGTGAACGAAGCTTCATTCATCTCGGTGACACACTTTCTCTGGATCACCACAATGAACACAATTAGTCAGATGACAGCTTTGTCAACACAATGTACACTTAGGGCGATATGCAAATATCGGCCAAATGTCCTTATCTCATAGGACCTGGAGAACCCGTCCACCAAAGTGTGAATAGCCGAAATAATTCAGATGTTTCAGCCGGGGATAAGTTCTGGGACGCTTTCTTTGATGGAACGACTGAAGAACATGGACGATGTGCCATTTGGAGTCTCCTATAATGAGATGAAAACTGTCGACTCTGCCTGCCGGCTTCACACTTGTCCTCTTTTACTCTTGCTGACTTCGCAATAGGAGATATGGTGCCGCTTTTGAGTCGAGGATTTCCCTTGGGAACCCAAGCCATGTTCCTCTTCTCCACCTCTTTGGCCCTAAGCCAATTCAGCTTTTTCTGTTGCGAATATGGTAAGCCGAGTGGGCATCCCGGCTGTGACTTTGGTTTACGCACTGGCAAGTTCTTCCTGGCTTTGGGCACCTCCAGCTTGGCCTTTCCAAACTCGGCGATTGGATCCTTGAAAGTTACTTGCTTCACTTTCTTGTCCTTAGTAGTCAACATAGACTCGACTGTCTTTTTGTCATCTAGAGTCGGATCTGAAATAGCACATTTGCGGCCATCCTTTTTCACTCGGTACACTTGCTTGACCACGTCCATCTTCTTTGCTGAGCTCCGGACCGATACTTTTTGGTTGAGTCGGTCTTTAGCATGTGGTTGTTGAACAAACGATGATCCTCTAGGAGCTGCATAATTTTGTTGAGGTGGTTTAGAATATGATGGACGGTGTGCCCTTGATTTATACTTGCCCCATGATTGATATGAATAATAGTCGGCAGGGGGAGGTATCCATGACATCGGCATTGGTGGCCCAAAAGGAGGATATGGAGTCTGCTTGCTCAACATCTTCCTTCGCCAATCCTTGTCTTCAAATTTATGCCTTGGGGGTGACTTCGATGCTTTTGTTTCACTCGGCCTATAAGCACTCTTTGCCTCACTTATCTTCTGATATTTTTCTAATAACTGTGCGAAAGTGACTTTCGGCTTTCTACCTTTGTGCTTACCATGGCCTTTGCTTTCTTTAGTTGTGTTTGCATCGGTCTTCGAATTTTCTGGTTGCCCCCCAGTGCTAGATGTCTCCATTGTAGATTTCATGGAATTCTCATCTTCGAGATTGTTGTGGATGCACTTTCTAACAATATCCTTGCTCGAAGACTTGACCCCATCATCATTGGTGTGAACCTGTCGACCTTTTGATGAATCGGCTTGAGGTAACCGAGTCAACATTTGATCGCCATCAAGGCCAATCTGATACGACTGGCCATATGCTCGTGCCTCAACAAACTCCAATCGTCCTATGTTATCCGATTGCTCGACTTGATGGATCATGTTGCAATCTTTGACATTTTTCTCGAATAAACATTGCACTCGCTCTTGTCTTGACGACTCGACATCGTGATCAATTATAATAATAGGATTAGTCAGCGATGTACCGATGATGTGATCAACTATGCCTGCACTGGACGTACACTCCTGGTCCATTAAACGATATTGTGATATCGGCTCTGAAACAAAACAACCGAGTGGTGCCAGCTTAGTGTCATCTGACTCGGCTATGCATTGATTTTCGTCGTCCTTTCCCGATGCTTTTGAATCGGCTATCCTGGAGAACTTTGAACCTGGCTTTATATTCCTACAACCAAAATAATTACAGAATATATGTCTCATCTGAGACCAAATGTTAGCCAGGCATGAAACAAACAAAGTTGCCCATATGAATATAAAGTTCAGTCGGCATGACGGGAACAACTTTGGTTGCGATAAGTTGTCACTATTAGCCTCTATGAATGGTGCCATGTGTTGATCAGCATGATTAGTAACAAGATAATTCGAAACAAACAGATTACTCTTCTCGATCGGTCTTTCAAAATTAATTAGAATCTTACTAATGGGTGCATCAACAATATGATTTTGACCGAATCGAAAACTGAGTAAACTCTCGGCTAGGTGTACCTTTGTGAAGTCGTTGGAACGAGAAGATGGTTGCACCACTGGAACAATACCTTGCTCCACTTCTGAATAATTCTTGAATGCGTCTTCTTCTTTTTCTGGATCTCGTGCCTCATCACTCGAATTGATTGAGCAGATTTCACTCGGATTGCCCGAGTATATTTCACTCGGATTACCCAAGTGGATTTCACTCGGACGCTCTTTGTCAGTTGAACTTTGCTCAGGTGCACGCTTTGGTTCTTGATCTTTATCACTAGCCAAACTTTGTTTGGCCATATAACTTTTCTCTTGATGCTCATCAATTTCTTTGGCACGGAACTCATAGGGCAGCATGTAAGCTCCCTCACATCTAGAAAAATCTAACACGGCCAACTCGTTGCGTTTACCGTTCCTTTGCTCGGCGAAACTTGCATCTTCTGTTTTAGCACACGTGGCAATAATTGGCTTGATGCACTTGACTTTAGCCGGCGATGCACTCATCTGGAATGATGCACTCGACTGGCATGATGTACTCAGACGGGTCGATGCACTCGGCTGGTATGATGTACTCGGTATGGACTCTATGCACTCGGTTGTAACCGTCTCTGTGCTCAATCTAGTTTCAACTGAATCCACCATCGTCTTTTCTTTAAAGGAATCGTTCGACTCGGCTGTAGATGACTTATTCATATTTGACTCAGTTTCAACCGAATCAACCATATTAGCCGAGTGAACCCTTTCTTGCTGATTTGCTTGCAAACCTTCTTGCTTCAATATCGCAGAAGGGCCAACATAGTTGCTGGATGGAGGAAGGCACTTGACGTATTCTTGCAAATATTCCTCTCCACGGCTCTTCTTGAGTGCTTCGTAAGCCTGTTGATATTCTGCTGGTAATTCCTCAAGAGTTGGCGTAGTAAATTCGTTGACGCTATTCCCTGTGAGCTTTGGCTTGATCTTGTCCACTTGGGCCACATATTTTTCTGTAAACTCGGCCCTACTTGGATTGGCTTGCCCCCCAATACTTTTATGATCTTTCGGCAATGAAGTGATGTTGCCAAAATTTTGCAATTGTATAGGGGGTGTATAGCATGCTGCAGTGATAGGTGAAGACATGTGCACTACTGTCGAATATTCTCTCTCGCCAATTTGATCAATCGGCAAAACTTTGTCTTCCTTCAGAACCCTAGCTCTTATTGCATCATAATCAGGAACTAATCCCTTTTCATGTTTCCTAAGGCAAATAGCACTAATCTTCTTATTTTGGGCTAAAGTTTTTAATGCAGCCAGAGCCACCTCATCTCCTGTAATATTAGGCACGTATGCTCCTGCAGAATCTCCATTCACTCGGCCATAACCACAAAGGTGATCCGAGTCATAAATATTTTTAGTTTCATATGCCACCGAACAATTAATCTCACGAGGTGTAGTATATGATGTTTGAGGATAACTGGCCAAATAGCTAATGGAAGCATGGCCGATTCCCCCATCCATCGGCATGTTTGGGGATGAACCCGCATATTGCGGGTCGGTTGCCGATGGATAAAACAGTGAGACACCCTCCTGTAATTGAGGTGTCATATATTGATCACTCGAACAAATCGTGTTGTTCACCGGCATATTGAAAGATGTTGCCGATGCACGAAAGTTCAGATTCGTAGGTTGCATGTCGCGATTCTGTAAATTCGAAGTTTCTCCAATGGAATAACTAGTCGGCCTTTGCTCGTTAGGGCTAGCCGACATGACATGTCCATTGAAAGATCTAGCAACATCAACATAATGGCTATTTGCATCTACGTAAGGAGATTGATGATACATGTTACCGTTGTAGATTGCAGCCGCTTGATGACGCTCTCCTCGTAGCAAGAACAGGCTGGAAACTGTTCAAAGCTTCTTCCCCAGCGGAGTCGCCAAAAAGTGTGTTGACACACGAACACGTCACGTGTACCCTCGACGCCGGGGGTGATGCACCGCAGCTCACGTCGAAGGAGACCCGACCAACAGCGCGATACGCAAGACAGTCGGCGGGTGCTTTTGCAGACCCGAAACCCCGCGCACCCGGGAGGGACCCCGTCAGGGATTGCGGCAGCTATGGGCTGCCCTAGGTCGATTCGCTCGCCCCTAGAGGCTCGGGATTCGCAGCTCTCAAACACGAAGAACAGCGAAGAACGAGAGAGAAAAACGGTGGAGAGATAAAAAGTAGACAGGAAAAAGTAGTATATTGATTTGTTCGATTGTGTGTTGTTCAATCGGCCGTCACCCCCAACATATATAAGAGGCGGCTGGACTTCCCGTACAAGTAAAGGATTCATCTAGGCTTTCCTTACAAGAAAAATTACATCAATTCGCGTCCTAGAGTCCTAGTTCTATTCCAACTCTGATTCAGTCTGAATCTGGCCCAAACTCTGTCTTCCTTCTGGCACGGGCCGCCGAGCTTGCATATGATCTCCGATCAAGATGGCCCAAATATCAAACTTGTGCGCCTCGATGATACGAACAACTCTCATGTTGATTACTTTTTCAAATAAGGCCATCTTGAATACTCTTCGAGGTCATCTTTACCTTTCAGTCGGACTCGGTCTTGCAGTAGACTGGATTATCCGAGTCTCATAGTGAACTTGTAGGCCATATACTATCTTTGATGATGATGACTCCAAAACCAAAGTTTACCGTCTTGATGATACGCACAACTTCCGTGTTGATCACTTTTCCATCCGAGGTCATCTGGATTACCTTTCGGGCACATCTTCAGTTTCACTCGGATCCGAGCTCATCCACTCGGATATTAGAGTTTTTCGTCCGACTGGACCTTTTCACTCGGATGTTAGAGTCTTTCACTCGGAAGACAATCTTTCACTCGGATGATTATAATTTCACTCGGAAGACAATCTTTTACTCGATCGATAAGTTTTCACTCGACCTTTTACTCGATCGGTAGGTTTTCACTCGGAATATCTTTACCTGGAGGACAATTTCACTCGGATGACCATATTTCCACTCGGATGACTATATTTTCACTCGGAAAGGCAATCTCTTACTCGATCGGCAAGTTTTAATTCCGACGGTAATATCTTTACTCAGATGATAATAAGTTCACTCGGATGTCAAACTTTCACTCGACCGGTAAGTTTTCCCTTGAAAAGTAAGCTTTCACTCGATCGGTAAGGTTTTACTCGAAAGGTAAGCTTTCACTCGACCGGTAAGCTTTCACTCGACCGGTAAGTTTTCACTCAGATGTCAAACTTTCACTCAACCGGTAAGTTTTCCCTTAAAAAGTAAGCCTTCGCTCGACCCGTAAGGTTTTACTCGAAAGGTAACCTTTCACTCGACCGGTAAGTTTTCACTTGGATGTCAAACTTTCACTCGATCGGTAAGTTTTCCCTTGAAAAGTAAGCTTTCACTCGACCGGTAAGGTTTCACTCGAAAGGTAAGCTTACACTCGACCGGTAAGTTTTCACTCGGATGATAAGCTTTTCACTCGACCGAAAACATAGCCTGATCTTGATTTGTCTCCCCAGGTCTCATACGACCTCGGATTGAGAAGAACTATATATGAAAATCGATCGGCTTGACGAGACGAAACTTTCTCGTGTTGAAGGTTTTTCAATTCAAGGCCGTCTTGAAGGCCGAATTGCTCACGCATTGCATCAGACACTCATTAACATTTGTCTGGTGTCAAGCGTAATATTTTGGTCTCTGGCCTGTCCAGACCGTATTGACTATAACTTTTGCATATGAACTCGGATTGAGATGATTTATATATGAAAATCAATCGCCTCGACGAGACGAAGACAACTCCTTCAAAGCACTCCTTCATCTGAGGACTTATTGAGGGCGTAATCGGCCGAAAAGCACTCAGAACATTAAATTTTGTCACTCGGAGTACAACTTCGGCCACTGAGATGAGGTCGGATGTCGATGACTTAAAAATCAAAGTTGTTCCACTCGGCAGCCTGAAACTTTTCATGCTTAAAACTCTTTCACTTGAGGCCATCTTACTTGCCTTTTGTTCCTTGCCAAAATCCGGTGTCAACAGGCTGCATATAAACCTCCTCACGCAACTCGCCATTGAGAAAAGTGTTTTGAACATCAAGTTGAGAGATAGACCACTGACGAACAGAAGCCACAGCAAGAAGAGTGCGGACAGTGGTCACGTGGGCCACATGAGCGAATGTCTCATCATAATCACGCCCCTGCTCCTGCTGAAAGCCACGGGCCACAAGACGAGCTTTGTAGCGCTCAGGAGAACCATCAGAGCGAGTCTTAAGCTTGTAGACCCACTTGCAGGTGATGGGACGGACACCAGAAGCGAGGGGAACCAGATCCCATGTGCCAGAGCGCTCAAGGGCAGCAAGCTCCTCGGCCATCGCAAGCTGCCATTCAGTCTGAGTCATGGCAGTGCGATAGGAAGTGGGCTCAGTCAAAACAGAGAGACCGTACCGATCAGGGGAGTAGCGATCAGGCGGAGGGCGAGGCCGAGCACAGAGGTTATGAACCGGAGGAGGTGTGAGAGGAGGTGCACCAGAGGTGGAAGACTCGTCAGAGGAGACATCCTCAGTACGAGATCGTCGAGTATAGTGGAGAGGAAACTGTGAGAGAGGGCGACATACTGGAGAGGATGGGGGCGAGGTGGAGGAGGAGGATGGAGAAGACGGGGTCGGTGGTGAATGAGAAGGAATGAGAGGTGCCGGAGGAAGAGGTGACACATGAGGCACATAGCAGGGTGTATCGGGAAGGAGAAGGAAAGAAAGGTCGTCCACAGAGAAACTCGAGGAAGAAGAACGTGGGTAGTAAGAACGACACTCGTCAAAAGTCACATCACGCGAGATGCACAAGCGACGACCCACATGATCCCAACATCGATAGCCTTTGTGCTCATCACTGTAGCCAAGGAAAACACACTCAACCGACTGAGCAGTCAATTTGGTGCATTCTCGGGGGGCAAGAAGAACATAGCAGACGCATCCAAACATACGAAGAGCTGAGTAGTCAGGAGAGCGACCTGTGAGACACTCCAGAGGAATACCACCCTGCAGAGCAGTCGATGGCTAAATATGAGATAGGTGGATGCGAAAACAGCCTCAGCCCAAAAATGGGGTGGAAGGGAAGCAACAATCATCAGTGCACGAGCCGTCTCAAGCAAATGACGATGCTTTCGTTCGGCAACGCCATTCTGAGCATGAGCACCAGGACAAGAGAACTGGGCAAGATTACCCTGTTCCGCGATAAAACCACGCAGCAGCTGAGATATATACTCTCCACCGGAGTCAGCATGAAAAGTGCGAATGGGCGTGGCAAACTGGGTGTGAACCATGGCAGCAAAACATTTGTATATAGGAAGAACCTCGCTACGAGATTTCATGAAGTAGAGCCAAGTGCAGCGAGAGAAATCATCAATAAACAAAACATAATAGCGATGACCTCCTTTCGAATCAAAAGGAGCAGGACCCCAGATATCAGAATGAACTAAGTCAAAAGGACGCTGAGATACAGACTCACTCGTAGGATAAAGTAACTGAGTCTGTTTGCCAAGTATGCAACCATTACAATGTAAGGAGACATCTCCAGATACAGACCCTAAGAGGCCCTGACGAACTAAAGAAGACAAGCGAGAGCCATATATGTGACCAAGGCGATGATGCCACTGCTGGAAGGATGCAGACGAAGAGGCAGCAAGAGCATGAGAGCTGGCAGAAGTGGTGGCAGCGGAAGGAACACAAAGCCAGTCAACCTCCCAAAGGCCCTCTGACTCATGACGCCGGGGCTAGCACCAACCAAAGCCTTGGTGCGACGATCCTGAATGGAGCAAGAGTCGGTATCAAGAATGACACGACAACCAGAATCAGTAAGTTGGGCAGCGGAAAAAAGATTCATGGTAAGGCGAGAAACATGAGAAACACTCGGAACAGAGAAAGATGGAGTGGAAAGAATACCACGACTAGCAACAGGAAGAGATGTGTCATCGGCAGTAAGAACATTAACATGCGAATCAAGAGGTCGGAGAGAGGACAACGCGGAAGAATCAGAAGACATATGAAAGGAGACTCCAGAATCCAGAACCCACGAAGATGTACCTGACTATTTAGATGCCGATGGTGGTGAGGAAGAGGATGCAGTCACAGCAGCATCAGTCGACGAGGAGCCTGAGGAGGCAAGAAGGCGCTTGAGACGAACAATGTCCTGGTCAGTAAGTGACGGAGTCGAGGAAGACACAGGAGTTCCGCTGGAGGAGGAGCGCCTCTGGTCTCGCTTCTTCTGGCGACAATCAGACTCTGGGTGACCTGGCCGGGAGCAGTAACTACAGACGGTGTCACGGCGTGACATGCCCCTCTCAGCATAAGGAGGACGACTCACCCCCCCCCCCCGGAGGAGTAGGCAGGAGTGGCGGAGCAGTGAGGCGAGCAGACGACACAGGAGCCCGGGCGGCCAACACAGACGGAACCAGAAGCAACCCCGCAGAGCCAAGACGGGTCTCTTCAGCATGAAGCTCAGCAAGCACCTCTGAGATAGGAACACGGCCACGAACAAGCAAGTGAGCACATCTCGGCTCAAACTCAGAGCGGAGACGAGATAAGAACTCATGGACCCGCTGAAACTCCAGATCAGACCGAGTAGTCTGACAGCAACGACAGGTGCCACAAACAACTGTCCGAAGAGAGTCAAGCTGACGCTAGATGACAGAGCACTGTGAATAGAACTTATCAACAGAGGAATCACCTTGCTGGAGGGCGTGCTCCTGACGCACCACAAATAGGTAGAGAGCATCACCAGAGGGCTGATAGCGCTGACAAAGATAAGACCACATCGCTGCAACTGTGCCAAGTCCCATGAACTCTGAAGCAAACTGAGGGAGGACACTTGCAGTGAGAACAGCAGCAGCACGAGCATCGTCATTGCATCACTTAGTGCAAGCAGAGAGATCATCGCGGTACACCGAAAGAGCATCGAAATAAGCAGATACCTGCTGATCATAAGCATCAATCGCAGCATCATCAAGGGCCTTGGCGGCATCCCGGTCAGCCTGAGAAGCCTCAGCAGCAAGTACCGGCGGCACCGGTGGGATTGGGGCCACGGGCGCAACAGGGCATGGCGGGCAGGGGACCTCGCCAGAAAGAACACCCCACAGAAGAAGGCCACACATATGGATGCGCATGAACCCCACAAACTCGGCATAGTTGGTGCCATCGAAGATCAGGGAGCACCTAGGAACTGCAACATAGCCCGAAGAAGACATGAGGGAACTCTGTTTTTCTCCTCTGTTTTTTTGGTCAACGCTCCCCGATCTGGATCGGGGCGGAAAACCTCACGCTAGCCCCGAGTGGGGAATCGGGAGGAAATGGGAGGCCAGGAGGAGGGCCGGCCCTGGGCTGCACCTGCGGTAGCAGAGGAAGCAGCGGCAACTGCAGCCAGATGCGGAGGAGGGCGGCCTGGGCGCGGGCGGCCAGAGACGCGGCCGGGGCGCGCTGAAGGAGCAGCGGCACGGCCTGGGCGCAGCCGGACGTGAAGGGCACGGCCGGGGCACAGCCGGGGCGAGGCCAGGGCGCGGCCTGGGCGAGGCCTGGGCGCAGCCGGGCGGGGAGGGCGCGGCCTGGTCGTGGGTGAGCTCGGCGGGCGCGGGCAGGGGCTGCCGCGCGGGGAGGGCGCGGCCTGGTCGTGGGTGAGCTCGGCGGGCGCGGGCAGGGGCTGCCGGGCGGGGAGAAGGTGGCCGGCAACGAGGAAGGAGATGACCGGCGACGGGGAAGCTAGGCACGGAGCTGCAGCGTGCGGGAGAGGAAGAGGAACCTGGCAACCGATACCATGTTGGATAAGTGAGCAACTAACTCTTTACTGAGGGCCAAAGGCCAGTACATATACAGGTGCGGCAAAGTGCAGAAAAGCCCCTTGTACAATGGGGATGTACACAATGAACTATACACATCTAACAAAGTTCCTCCGGCGTAACAACAGGTCATCTCCAAGCTGTGGGCCATGAGCAACCAACATAAGCAAGGTAACCAGAAACAAAGAAATTAGCCTAAAATGAGAAATGTATAAGCCTAATTTCCAGTTTCCACACCGCTTAATTTGTCGTCAATCGTGTCGAGGGAAATCGAAGGCGTACAGTATCTCAAGGCTGGGAGCAGTGCGTGTGTTTATAAGCTCGATAATGTGCTCCCCTGCATCACCGAGCATCTTGTGTGCAATCTGCAGCCAGACAAAGGTGAGGAGCTCTCCTCCTCTGGCCAGCTGCGCTGCATGCATCTCCGGCTGACACTTCCCGGCGGTGTACACGACGAGCCGCACCCACATCTCTCTTATTTCCTCTAACGCTTCTCTGCACGTCAACATTAAACATGTCCTGAATCGCCTCGGCTTCGCTAAATCTCTCCTTGCAACTTTGCAGGACGGCGGCCTTGTCAGTTGTCACTGCTGCAGTAGTTTGGCATCATCTTAACTCTCACACGGAGTGCTTCTAGCTGTAGTTCCGGATTGCCCCATGGAAGCTGGGTGTGCAACCACAAGGCAGAACATGTAGATGGATAGTTTCCGGCAGACGCCAACCAAAGTAACCACAGATGTATCCATGGCGCAAACATGGCTCATGTATACCTCCATGAATATATAAAACATGACTATGAAGTTACTGAAATGAACGACACCATTCACCATATATTTCTTCATCAACTGGCCGAGATGTGCCACTGTTGCTGGCCTGTACTGCTCGATCTATCCATGCCGCCATATGATGTGATCCACTTGGCAATACATTCTGTGATCTCCTTATCGCCGGCCTCACACTTGGTATCTAACAGCTTGCTGATCCAAAGCACCTTGCCCTCGCCACCAGCTCCAAATGCTCGTGCCACCTTCCTGATCAGTCTCATTCCTCCTCCATATATCAATATGCTTCTTCCCGGCTGTCAACAAGGCTATCTTCTCAACCCCATGTATCATGAACTAATCTGGGACAAACATAAAGACCAGGATGGCTAGGGATGTGTGGCGTATTATTGCACGCCGTCTAGGGAAACATGAAATGCTTATGGAGTTGAAGGGCTCTATGGGAAAACATGAAATGCTCATGGAGTTGAAGGGCTCTATAGGAAAACACATTTTACGGTTTCAAGGGGCTAGGGTTTTCAGGATCATTTAGAAAATGACCTAGAACCTAGAGTTGGAGAGGGGTAGGTAGGAATTGCAAAGATGGTCTTGGAGCAAATGGCGAGGGGGAAAAGTGGCAAGAGATCACCGGCGGTGATCCGACAATGAAGTCTCTGCTAGAAGAAACCTTCTTTGCTAAGGAAACCCTAGTGCCAGGATCCAACGTCTGTTGCCTTGTTTTGTGAGTGGCAATTGATGAGGGACTTACCGCATAAGTTATGATGGGGATGAAGATGTTCCGAAACAATTCCTTCCTAATTACCATCCCATCCCATGCTACAAAAACGGTGGAAGCTAGACTCTTAACACCCATACCAAATTCCCTAAAAAGCTACCAAATCTGTAGTAAGTTCTCCTTCCTTCCTACCAAACAAGTAGTTAGTGACGCTACAATAAATCCAAATCATGGGAGATATACCACCTGATTCCTCTGTACATTTTGCCCACTTTTATTTAGAACATGTACTTGTCCTTTTTCCGATCCTTACAAAATTTCTGGAGGCATTTCCTCCTAATGAATCAGACGAATAAGCTAGGATTATAGATGTCGAAGTATTGAAATGAGAAATGACATGTCTTTTGATATATTCTTTTTCAGTAATAAAGGTCAAATTCATCTATAAAATATTGAGAACTACATGTACATGACTAAAATATCATCATCCCCTTTATAAACTTTGTTTTTTATGCTGCAATTAAGTTGTCAAAAATATTTGAAGCTGTATCCAACCTGACATGCATTTAATATGCAAACTTCTCCTTTTTCTTAGTTTTCTCAAAGAAGGTTGCTGCAATTTGGGTAAGCTTCTAGCCTTCTACTTGCTCTAGGTGTTTGTTCTAACTTCTTATGTCCTTCTGTAGGTGTTAGTAGGTTACTTTTGCATCAATGAAGATTACCTAGAAAACATGACACTTCAAGTTTCTGCACCTTGCAGCTAGCTGCTTCATCATCGCCTTGTCTGTGTTGACCTCATTGCTTATTGCTGTTGGAACATGTGTTTAGAGCGCAACAATGGGATCTGTATAATAATAGTTTCACGGTGCATATGGTGATTAGAAGGCCCCTTGCGGGTATAAGGCAGTGTAAGCTTTCCTTTAGGAGGCTTGTGATTTATGACAATGGCAAGTCTCTTCTGATGCTTGTTCCTGTAAATATTTGTAGCATGTATTTTGCTTCCTTAGGCGCTGTTCGGGAGTCCACCGGCTCCGTGGAAATTAAGAATCTCTGGAGTACCGTTTCGCTGGCTCCGCACTTTTTAACTAGAACTCCGTCGACTCCGGGAGCGGCCTCGCGGAGCGGAGGGGCTCCGAACAGGCCCTTATTCTGACAAAATGGGCACCGGTCCCACCAATGATACAAAGAAATTGTTGTATCAACTTCAACTTCTTTCAAACTCATCGTAAACAAGTTTCCTGTTGTTCAGGCTGCAAGATTCACTTTTGTGATGATACTGACCAGTAGGCGTACTCTTTACAGAAGATAACATGTAATTTTCCTTTTCCTCTGTACCTCCATCTTTTTATCTTATCAGTTTTGATAATTTCGTGAACACAAAATCAATTAGCTAGGTATTTCAACTCTAAGGTGTCTTTGAGTATTTATAAGTTGCCCCATGTGATATGAGGGTGCAAACCTACAAGTTGATACACAATATGTTGATGAAGTTTCAAATCACAGGGATCTAGATTAGAAGGAAGAGTATTCGTAGTTTTCTTCGCTAGCTTCAATTCCCTGGAATTTCCCAGAAATAATTTTAACTTGAAATGCCGCATCAACTGATGTACTTCTTTCCTGATATACGTCAAACACCTGGTAAACAAGTTTCATCTAGTTCATTGTGCTAGATTTTTGTTGCTATTGATACTGAGAAGCAAGCACACTTTTTACCCAAGCTAACATCGAAGCTTATGTTCCTCCATATCTCCACATTTGTTCCGACTAATTTTGATGCTTCATGAACACTAAATCTACTAGCTAGGTGTTACACAACTTTAGGTGTCCATCAACAATTGTGCCTTGCGTCATGTCAGATTAGAGGAAAACGTAGAAGTTGATAGAAATCATAATATGATTAAAATTTTAACTCGCAATGATCTAGAGGAAATAGTATTTAAATATTCTTATCTGATTTCAGTGCCTTTCAATTTTCCAGAAGTAATCCTACCATAAGTAGAAATTACAACCATGGAGTTTGCAGCGGTCAAAATCTGTCAAGGTAGTAAGTGCAACTCACATGCGCCCACGCATTTTGTCCGCCCGCACAGAAAAACACAGCCCAACGTGCCGACCAAAATGGTTAGGCGTCCGTCGCTTGGGCCCATATTCAGCCCAAATTTGGGCTGGATTTGCATCCTGGCGAACATGCAGTGGACGCCCGCGGCATCTTCCCTTTGTCCTCCCTTGGCCACGACACACACACCATTCTTCCCACTCCCCAACATCCTGACCTCTTCACCATCGCCAAGGCCAGCCAGCTTCTCGCCTCTTTGCTACCGCCCCATCCCCTGCTGCCACATCCACCGATGGTCACACCGCCACCGCACCCACCAATGCCCACTCTGTCAATGTTGTGGCCGCCTTTTTTCGCTGATGAAGTAGTACTAGGACCGCCTACCCAGGATCTTCTGCAGCCCTCGGCATACCACCGCTACTTCAGTTGGAGAATGAACTTGCTCTATTGATCTGATCGAAACAATACATCAGTGCTTACATATATATGCCCCGAGACATGGGCACGCAGGCCCGGGCAGTTCGGTTCAGATCCTATATACATGCGCTATACACACTCTGTACAAATACATGTTAACACCCCCCTCAGATGGAACGCCGTGTGGAAGGACGTTCAAGCTGGAGTGAAACTCGGTGAAGATCGATGATGGAAGTCCCTTGGTGAACAAGTCCGCAAACTGAGAGCTGGAGGGGACATGGAGAACACGAACTTCTCCAAGTGCCACACGATCTCGAACGAAGTGGAGATCAATCTCAATGTGTTTAGTGCGCTGGTGCTGAATCGGATTGGAAGAGAGGTAAGATGCACTGATGTTGTCACAATAGACGATGGTGGCACGAGATGGTGGCCGCTTGAGCTCATGAAGAAGCTGGCGGACCCAACAGGACTCGGCCACGCAGTTGGCAACGCCGCGGTATTCTGCCTCGGCACTCGATCGAGAGACAGTCGGTTGTCGTTTGGACGACCAAGAGACCAGGCTGTTGCCCAAGAAGACACAGAACCCCGACGTGGATCGACGCGTATCAGGGCAGCCGGCCCAATCAGCGTCTGTGTAAGTCACGAGGTCAAGGGAGGTAGACTTGTAAAGTTGCAAGCCGTAGTGAGTGGTGCCCCGTAGATAGCGAAGAACACGCTTTATGAGCTGCATGTGACTGTCCCGTGGTTGATGCATGAAGAGGCAAATCTGTTGGACTGCGTAGGAGATGTTGGGCCGGATTAGAGTGAGGTATTGTAGCGCGCCAGCAAGACTCCGGTAAGTAGTGGGGTTGGAAAGAACGCGGCCATCGGTAGCTGAAAGTTTTGAAGTGGTGTCTATAGGAGTGGAGACGGATTTGCAATTAAGCATGTTGGCGCGGTCTAGGATCTCTAGTGTGTATTGTTGCTGGCATAAGAACAAACCGGAGTTGTTGGGGGTTACATTGATGCCGAGGAAGTGATGTAACTCACCTAGGTCAGTCATGGAGAACTCCGCCTTGAGAGAGGCAATGATGGAGTGGAGTATGTGAGGTGTGCTGGCTGTAAGAATTATGTCATCAACGTATACGAGAAGATACACAATGGAGGACCCGTGTGATAAAATAAAGAGGGAAGAGTCACTCCGAGAAGCGTGGAAGCCACGGAAGAGCAAGAACGACTTGAAGCGATGAAACCACGTGCGGGGGGCTTGTTTCAAGCCGTAGAGGGACTTACGAAGGAGGCAAACATGATCCAGATGAGAGGGGTCGATGAAGCCGGATGGTTGTGCACAGTAGACAGTCTCTTTAAGCTCGCCATGAAGAAATGCGTTCTGGACATCAAGTTGATGGATCGGCCAGGAGCAAGAGGTGGCAATGCTGAGAACCACACGAATGGTGGCCGGTTTCACGACCGGACTGAATGTCTCATTATAGTCCACACCGGCCTGTTGAGTGAATCCACAAACGACCCACCGAGCTTTGTACCGCGCCAGAGAGCCATCGGGGTGAAACTTGTGGCGATATATCCACTTGCCCGTAACCACGTTGACACCTGCAGGTTTGGGAACCAAAGACCACGTCGAATTCTTGATTAAAGCAGTAAATTCATCTTGCATTGCATGTAGCCAATTGGGGTCTTTGAGGGCGGAGCGATAGGTGGCAGGGATGGGTGAGATGGTAGGTGTTGTGGTGGTGGTGAGAAAAAGACGCTTTGGCTGGCAAAAGCCGGATTTAACGCGGGTTCGCATTTTATGCGAGTTAACAGGAGGCGGAATCGGTATTGCATGTGGAGGGTGACGTGGCGGCGTCTGGTAGGCAGGGGCAGCATCGCTTGGAACGGAGCGTGGCACGGGAGCCGGAGGAGATTCGGTCAGGGGCGTGGCAGGCGAGGCGGAAGCGCGATCCGATGCGGATCGGCTGGGCCCAGGGGTTGGCGAATCGGGAGGAGTGCGTGGGGATCCCGCAGGTGGGGACGGCCCGGAAGACGAGGACGATGCGGTGGGGCTTGCGGGGCGGGCGGAGCGGGAGGATTGGTTGGGCGAGGGCAGGGGCGACGGGATTGGTGGGACGCTGGGTGGTGCAGGCGCGCACGAGTGGGTGGGTTCAGGTGGTGCGTCGGGATCGGGGCTGGGCAGCTGCAGGTGGATTCGGTGCATGGGATCGGCTGCGGCAAGAGGCTGTGTGGCCGAGGGTGTAGGAGGCACGTACGGAAAAACGGATTCATCAAAAGTGACGTTGCGAGAGACGATGACACGGCGTGGATCCAGGTCGTAACACCGGTATCCTTTGTGCTCAAGTGGGTAGCCAAGGAAGACACACCTAGTGGACCGAGGGGCAAGTTTGTGAGGGGAAGTGGCGTAGAGGTTTGGAAAGCAGAGGCACCCGAAGACGCGAAGATGATCGTATGAGGGGTGGACACCGTGGAGACGAAGGTAGGGTGTGTAGCCGTGAATGGCACGGGAGGGACACCGGTTGAGAAGATAAGTAGCTGTGTGAAGGGCCTCGACCCAAAATGGGGGAGTAAGATTGGCTTGAAAAATGAGGGTACGCACTACGTCATTGGTGGTACGGAGGAGGCGTTCGGCCTTGCCATTTTGGGGGGATGTATGAGGACACGAAAATCTGTAAGAAACGCCGTGAGTAGAGAAGAAGGAGCGGAGAGATGAGTTGATGAATTCACCACCATTGTCACATTGGATGGCTTTGATGATTACGTGGTATTGTGTGCGCACATGAGCAAATAAGCGTTGTAGTGTGAGGGACGTGTCCGATTTGCGCCGTAGGGGGAAGGACCAAGAGAAGTGGGAGTAATCATCGAGAACAATCAAGTAATATTCATAGCCGGAGAAGCTCACAACCGGCGAGGTCCACAAATCACAGTGAATAAGCTCAAATGGCGCATAAGTGCGACTAGAAGAAGAGGGAAAAGGAAGTCTAGGTTGATGCCCTAGTTGGCATGCAGTACAAGGGCCAGTATATGGCTTATTACATGGGAAAGAAAAAGTGCTAGAAATGGACTGAAAAGCTTGTTTGCTTGGGTGGCCGAGGCGGCGGTGCCACACATCGCCGTCGGAGGTCGTGGCGGAGAGAGCAGTGCACCGCTTCGTGTTGGTCCCAAAGAATGGGTAGAGGTCGCCGGAGCTAGCGGAGATCAGGATTACCCTCCGTGTGCGAAGATCCTTCACAAGAAAGCCAAATGGGTAAAATTCTATGGAACAAAAATTATCTTTGGTGAACTGGCGAACGGAGATCAGGCTAGTGGAGACGGATGGAGAAAATAGAATGTTGCGGAGTTGAAAATTGTGGGGAGGGAGCGAGGTTGATCCAGTGGCATGAATAGGTAGATGGTGACCATTGCCTACAACAATGCTAGAGAATTTACGCTGTAAAGAAGAATTGGAGCGGGTGAGGTTACCAGCGTTGCCGGTGACGTGGTTGGAGGCGCCACTGTCGAGATACCACTCGTTGGAGGGAGCGGTGTTGTTGAAGCCCTGGTTGCTGTAGGCGGCGTGGAGGAGCGCTAGGTGATCCCACGAAGGCTGCTGGTACGGGGAGGGTGCGGCATAGGGCGCGTACTGCATCGGGTACGCCTGTACGTGCGACCCCGGACGGGGACCAAGAACACCAGCGGCATTCGGGGGCACCCAGCCAGGGCGTGGTGGAGGGATGGCCATGCCGTATGGGGCGAAGAACCCCATGTAGGGGTTGAACGGCGAAGAGGACGAGCCACCGCGACCAGGCTGGCCGCCGCGTCCACGCCCACGGCCACGCCCGCGGTCACCACCGCGATCGCCACCGCGGTCACCACCGTCACCGCGACTTGTGTAGTCACGCCCAGGGGCGCGATCCGCCCGGTCCTGAGAACGATCCACCCGATCGCCCGGACGGGAAGAGGAGCCCGCGCCGCTGCTGGAGCCGGAGACGCCGGACGGGCCGCCCGGCCCATGGACGGCGAGGACCGTGGCCGGGGCCTCGGCGGTGCGATGAGCCAGGTTCTCCTCGGCGAGCTTCAGGCGCGAGAAGACGGTCTCGAACGAGGGCAGGGGAACCGTGTCGCCAAGCACAACCCGGATGGTGTCGAGACGACCGTCGATGCCGTGGAGGAACTGCGTGGTGAGATCCACCTCGGTGACCGCGTGGTTGATGTCAGCAAGACCCGCGGTGAGCAGCTTCATGCGGCGCGTGTACTCGTCGACGAAGAGATCGCCCTGTTTGAGGTTACGGTACTGGCGATTGAGCATCATGTACTGAGCCGCGCGATTGGCGAGGAAGTAGTTCCGGATCCGAGTCCAGAGATCGAAGGTGGTGGTGGCGCCGATCACATGATCGACGATCTGATCGGAGAGGGTGGCGTACATGGCAAGGGCGACATGGGCGTCGAGCTCACGGTATGAGCCATCGGCGTTGGGTGGGGGTGGATGCTCGATGAGGTACTGGACACCATAGCGGATCAGAACCATGAGAAAGAATGATTTCCACTTGTGATAATTGTGTTCGGCGGGGTTCAGAAGAAACTTGATGTGGTTTGTGATGTCGACGTTGAGAATGGGGTGTCTCGCCGGAGGGGCTGGTGGCGGCGGCGCAGTGGAGGTGAAGAGGGGGGCGAATTGGGAAGAGGCGGGGGCAGTGGCGCTAGGGTTGGAGGGGATGGTGCCGAAGATGAGCGGGGGGAGGGGGGGGGGGGGGATGTACCAGAGATGGTCGAGGAAGGAGCCGCCGAGGAGAAGAGGGGCGACGAGGTGGAGGACTGGATCGCTGCCGAGGAGGAAGAGGAGTGTTGCTCCGACATGGCGGCGGCCTGGGAACGTCTGATACCAAGTTGGAGAATGAACTTGCTCTATTGATCTGATCGAAACAATACATCAGTGCTTACATATATATGCCCCGAGACGTGGGCACGCAGGCCCGGGCAGTTCGGTTCAGATCCTATATACATGCGCTATACACACTCTGTACAAATACATGTTAACAACTTCCATGGTCACCGTCGTAGGACACAAGTTTTTATAGCCCAGCTGCCTGAAAGTGCTAAGGAAGAGGCCACTCACCAGCCGCGGCTCGTCCAATCCCACGTCCATCGCGGCCCACAAGGTGTTCGGCCGTTTGTCTGGCCAGGTCAAGGCTCGTCCACGTCCGCCTCTGTCCAGTAAGGCACAAATTCATCACCCCAAAGGACCATGGTGGATAGCACATATGAGTTTTTTTACAATAACACCACATGTTCATCATGGTCCAACGATGATGATGTTGTGGTTGCTACTGTCATTGTCAATGAGCACAATTTGAGGTAGCGACCATTGTTTAGGGGATTGATCCCGAGCCATCCTCCTGGGTTGAATTGTAACAGAGAAAATGACCATGTCTTACTCTATAAGATTATTTCGATTTCACAGACCCACCATTCTCTAACAAACTTTTTCGATGACACTTCCGGATGGTGAGACCATTGTTCAACCGTATTCAAGAGGATTTATTTATTTATTAATGTGAAATTCAATTTAGTAGTTATTTGTTTGTAAATGACAATTTGAACAAAAAAAAGATGGGCAAACCAAATGGGTCGCCTCATTGGGTTTGTACGCGGACAGGGGCGGACACCTGCGTTTTCGACGTCCCAAACACACAAAAAGCGGACAAAATCTGCGTTCGTTTTGTCTGTTTGGGTCGGCGGGTCGGAGTTGCCCTAAGAAAGGTGTGGTCATGTAGAAGTGTATCTAGAGCTTAAGAAAGGTGTGGTCATGTAGAAGGGTATCTAGAGCTTAAGAAAGGTGTGGTCATGTAGAAGTGTATCTAGAGCTTGGGACTTACCCTTAATTGACCAAAATAAATTCTTGTGGCGCATTGCTGGCGCGAAAGCCGGAAATGGCCTACTTGTTTCAAGAGAGCTGTGTTGGGCCTAGTGCTCTATAACCAAAGAATTAGTTCGTGATGCTCCGATATCTCTAACCAAACGATTGTTCAAATTAATTACCCCCAACCAAAACAATTAGCTCCAACCAAACAATTAGTTCATGGTGCTCCAATATCTCTAACTAATGGGAGATATACCACTTGATTCCTTTGTATATTTTGCTCATTTTCATTTAGAACATGTACTTGTCCTTTTTCTGATCCTTATAGAATTTCTATAGGCTTTTCCTTCTAATGAACCAGATGAATAAGGATTATGGATGTGAAAGTATTGAAATGAGAAATGTGATGTCCTTCGCTATGTTCTTTTTTCAATATTGAATGCCAAATTCTTCTATAAGAAAATTGAGAACTATATGTACATGTCAAAAAATATCTTTGACCCCTTTGCAGAAAACATTTCCATGCTGTAAGTAAGTTGTCAAAAATATCCATTGTATCCAAACTGTAAATACACTTTATACACAATTCACCTCAACTTTGCCTTTCTTTCACAGGTTTTTCAAATAAGGTTGCTGCAATTTGAGCGTTAACATGACAATTTAATTTTCTGCACATTGCAGCTGGCTTCTGCATCATCGCCTTTGTTGTGATGACCTCATTGCTTATAGCTATTGGAATATTTGTTTAGAGCCCAAGGACCTGTAAAAATAATTGTTTGAAGATGCATATGGTGATTTGAAGGCCCCTTGTGGGTATAAGGCAGTGTAAGCTTGCCTTTAGGAGGCTAGTGATTGATGACAATGGCCAATCTCTTTTGATGCCTTATTCCTATAAATATTTATAGCATGTACTTTGCTTCCTTCTTCAAAAAAAAGTGGGCACTGTTACTGCTAATCTCTTTTGGTGCCTTGTTCATACAAATTGTTCAGGTGAACTTCTTTCAAACTCCTAGTAATCAAGTTTCCTCTTGTTCAAGGTGCAAGATTTTTCTTGTGATGATACTGACCATTGAGCGTACTCTTTACTGAAGATAACATGTAATTATTCTGTTCATGTACATCTCCATTTTTTTATCTTATCAGTTTCCATAATTTCGTGAACACAAATCTAAATAGATATTTCAACTCTTAGTTGTCTATGCGCATTTACGAGTTGCATCATGTGATATGGGAGTGCAAACCTAGAAGATGCAGCACATGTAATGATGAAATTTTAACTCAGACGGATCTAGAGGTAAGAGTATTCGTAGTTTTCTTCACCAGCTTTATGATGAGGGGTCAAGATGCTCTGACTAAAACAATTCATTATAAGTCCCAACCCCCTCTCATGTTATTAAAATGGTGGGAGCTAGACTCTTAACTCCCATACCAAAATCCCTAAAAAAGCATTACCAAATCTCTAATAAATTCTCGTTGCCTCCAACCAAATACGTGGCTTTATATATCAAAACTAATTAATTCATATTCTTCTAATTAGTTACCTCCAACCAAACAATTAGTTAGTGATGCTCAAATATCTATAACTCATGGGAGATATATCACTTCTTTCCTCTGTACATTTTGCACACTTATATTTAAAAGATGCACTTGTCCTATAAGATTATCATGATTCCCTTTATAAAAATTCTTCTATCAGTGTTAGCAGGGTAGTTTTGCAATAATGAAGATTACTTAGAAAAACACACTTCAAATTTTCTGCACTTTGCAGCTAGCTTCTGCATCATGGCCTTGGTTGCGATGGCCTCGGTTCTTATGGTTGTTGGAATATCTGTTTAGAGGGAAACATTCGGATCTGTAATCCAAACCATGTCGGTGCATATGTCGATTAAAATCTTCCTTGCGGACATAAGGTAGAGTAAGCTTTCCTTTAGGAGGCTTATGGATTGTGGTTGATGACAGTGGCTAATCTCTTTTGATGCATTGTTCCTGTAAATATTTGTAACATGTACTTTGCTTCCTTCCTCTAACGAAATTGGCACTGGTCCCGCCAATGATACAAAAACAAATTGTTATATCAAGTGGTGAACTTGGTTCAAACTCCTCATAAACAAATTTCCTCTAGTTAAGGGTACAATTTTTTTTGTGATGATACTAACCATTAGGCGCATTCTTATTGAAGATAAAATGTAATTTTCTGTTCCTCTATATCTCCATCCTTTTAGCTTATTATTGTTGATAATTTTATGAACACAGCATCAATTAGCTAGATGTTTCAATTCGTAAGTGTCTATGATCATTTAAAAGTTGCATCATGTGATGTCTGAGGGTGAAAAACCTAGAAGTTGATACATATCATATAATGATGAAGTTTTAACTCACAAGGATCTAGATGGAAGAGTATTCTTCGCTGGCTTCAATGCCTTGGAATTTACCGGAAATAATTTGGACTTGAATTGCCGTATCAACTGATGAACTTCTTTCCTCATATATATCAAACTCATGGTGAACAAGTTTCCTCTAGCTCATGGTGCTCGATTTTTGTTGTTGTTGGTACTGAGAAGCAAGGACACTTTTTGCCCAAGCTAAAATCGAAGCTTATGTTCCTCCATATATCCACCTTTGTTCTAATTATTTTTCATGGACTCCAGATCTACTAGCTAGGTGTTGCAACTTTAGGTGTGCATCAACAACAATGTGTTGCATCATGTGCGAAGAATGGCAAACCTAAAAGTTGATAGATAACATAAAATGATGAAAAATTTAACTCACAAGGATGTAGCTGGAGACAAATTAATCTGGCGAGTACTAGGCGCCGATGCACCGGCCCAAAAATTCGGCTTCTCACGCATGATCCGCTAGATGCGACCGCGTGGGCTATTGGATCAGGCTGAAAATGGTTTGCCCCCGAGCTTCTCCTTCCTCGTGCTGGTCCCGCATCTCTCGCACAACTCCTGGGATGCGCGGCGCCTTGCTCTGTTGTTTCCGATCGCAGCACTACGCCTCACGCCGCTCCATGCTAGACAGCCGTCCTGCTCATCATCGCTGCCGTCGTGGCTCTCAACAACCCAACACCATCATCTCGCCACGCGTGAAGCACTGTGAGGGTTTCATGAATGGATGTAGCAAAAACGTCGCTGGTAGTAGGAAAAAAAATCGGCACGGTTGGAGCAAGCACATCTGTCGTCACCACCGGTTGTAGCTCGCCATGCAGGGTCTCAACAAATTGCATCGCCGATTGTAGCTTTATATCCCCCCATTGCAACTTTTTGTATTGCGGATTGAAGCAAAAAATGGCGGCAACAAATCGGTCCACTATCCACCATCAGAACACGTCATTGGTTCCAGATTTTTACGCCACGGTTTGTAGCACCGCCCCCTGCCGGTTTGCAGCTTGCCGGCTGCCGGTTGTAGCGCTGCGCCGTTCCGGTTTTTGCATCGCTGGTTCGAACATTGACGGTGACAACGCGGTTGCAGCCCGCCGACCACCAGCTGTAGCACCGCCCCGTGCAAGCTGCAGCTCGTCCGGCCGCCGGATGTAGCACCGCCTGATGCCGGTTGCAGCTCGTTGGCCATCGGTTGTAGCACCATGGCCTCACACGCCAGCGCGCTAGTCCCAGCCCCTGCCACTCTCCTGCAGCCCGCCATGGCCTCGCAATGGCGCTCTCCACAGCACAGGGGCGGCGTTTGTTGAGGCACATCGCCGGCAACGGACGCGCGGCATTAGAGAGGTGCATGGATGGGCGTGTGGCTGTGGAGGATGCTACTGGGTCGAAGGGAACTAAGATGGGCAGTGGAGCAGAATCGAGAGAGAAGCAGGAGATAAGGAAGAGAAGAAACATGGGACGAGCGAGCGAGCGGTCGTCCGGGTACACGCGTTTCACACTAATTTATGTATGTATGCAAAACAACGAGGATGAAAACAAAGGGAGCTACAAAAACCTTTCGTAAAGTGTTTGGATGCTAACTTCACATTCTTCTTCTGGAAATAAAATTGGCCCTGAAAAAACGTGTGTAGAATAAAAGTATGTTTCTTTTGTACAGTGTTTGGATGCTTATTACCTTCATCCAAAAAGGTGTGTTTTAGATTTGTCTATATATGGATGTATCTAACACTAAAACGTATCCAGATACATTCGTATCTATACAAATCTAAGGCAAGTTTTTCAGGAGAGAGGTAATACCTCATGATCTTCTTTTGGAAGCAAATTAGGCACAGCTAAAACGTGCGTACAATAAAAGGGATTGCCAGGGACCAAACTGCTAGGGTACAGTTTTATCTCGGGATTATCGCAGGCGTGCGTTTAAATCTGAACCTACGGGGCGGATCCCCTTCACTCTCACCCCCACCTCACCTTCTGTCCAAACGAGCAGCTTTCCTACCCTAGAATCCCGCTCCCTGCCATGGCGGCGGCGGCGGCCCTCCACCAAGACGTTCTCGCCCGTATCTTCCTCCTCTTGTCTTGCATCGTGGACCGCGTCAGGGCGTCCGCGGTCAACAAGCACTGGCGGCGGGTCTCGCTGCAGAATCCGCCCCCGCTGCCACTCCTCCTAAGGCCGTCCACGGCCCAGACCGAGACCTACCGGATCTTTGGCCGCTTCGGCGATCCGCGCCCGTCCCTCTCCGACGAGGGCCGCGGGCTGCGTTTCTGCGGGTCGGCTCCGGGCGGCTGGTTCGTGATCTCAGCCGAGCCCTGGCGCGGCCACGCGCTCCTGAATCTCCGCACCGGCGAGCGCGTCGCCCTGCCGGAGAGGGTGCGCATCCCGCTCGAGTTCGGCGTCATCAAGTGCCCCATGATGATCCGCGCAGCCGTCATGTCCGTGGCGCCGCCGTCTGGCGCCTGCTTCGTCGCCGGCATCACTTCCAGCCAGACAAACCTGGCGTTCTGGCGGCCGGGCATGGATTGCTGGTTGTCCGCGCCGGCTGTAGGACCGGTTGTGCGCAACGCCGAAGACATCACTTACCACGACGGATGGTTCTGCGCCGTCGAATCGGATGATGACCTCGTCTGCTACAAGCCGGAAATCGCCCCTGCTGGAGATGGCGCCTCTTCGCTTACCATTCGACATCACGCCTACAATCTCCATGTCCATGGTCGCCGGAGGGCACCCGGGGAGATCGTCTCCCGCTACCTCCTGCCCTCCGCTTCCGGCGCCGATCTGCTGATGGTGAAAAGGTTCATCGCGCCGGCGAGAGGCGGCACCTGCCGGTTCCAGGTCTTCAGGCTGCAGGAGGGACTGCCCGCTTTCTGGCGCCTGTACCAGATCCGCGGGCAGGTGCTCTTCGTCGGCCGGGCCTGCTCCAAGGCCTTCTTCACGGGGCACGCCCGCAGCCTGGGCTATATCTACTTCCTTGACGACGTCTACACTGGTGGTCCGCACAGTGTCGCCCAGCAGAACGAGTATCCCTGCGCCGACGCCGGCGGGTGGCGTTACTCAGTCCCCGACGAGATCCAGCGCTGCCTGCCATGGTCGCCCCCCTCGGACACCTCGCCGTGCATCTGGTACCACCATTAAATTAATTGTGCGACCAACAGCAGTTTCAGTTTGAGGCATCACGTCACAGAGATTTCCATCAGTTAACTGGAGTCTTTGTTGTTTGTGTTTGCTCCTCGTCAGTCTTTCTTTGTTGTTGTAGTTGTGTCGTCGTCGTTGTCGTTCAGTTGGTTGTATCCTCCAGGTCAGTATTTGTTGTATGCCGTCGTTGTCGTCAGTTAATTTGCAGGCTGTTTTGGAACTCATTTCATCTATATGAAATTTTCAACTATTTAGACTGCTATACCAGCTATATATGTTAACGTTGCTTAAATTATGTGTATGAGTTTCTGTTGTAAATTCTACTTCACATTTTGATGTTTTAATTTCCGACGTATTTTCAGTAGTGCACACAATTTCTGATTGCATCTGTCAGCGGCAGAGTTGTTTTTCATGATGGGTCTGACGCTCGACCCTAGCTTGCCCTAGCTCCCTCTGGTTGCTCTTTCTCTCACTGGCTCGAACCGAGGAAGAAGAAAGAAGAAGGGAGACACAGGACACGGTGGTTCTGGCGCACGAACGCCCACCGCACAAACGACTTCTTCCTCGAGCACGAACTCGAATCCACTCATACAACAATACACAGGGTGGAGTTTTGTACGCAGGCGCGCCCACGCGATGCTGCGCTCCTCACTCCACGCCCGCGCGCTCCACACGCCCTGGATCACGCCCCCGTCCCGCATGCGATCAATGTGGCTGGGCTCCAACAAAACTCCGCGATCACCCCCGCTACTATCGCTAACTAACCCACGCATCAAGTGCGCGCTCACACGCGCACCCCACGCCACACATGCACGCACGCACGCAGGCCATACACAAGCCAGACTATGCACCATACCCAGACACAGGCTCGAGGCGGCCATGGACCGTACCTGGCGGGCCCGACGCTGGTCACCATTGCGGGGACATGGCTTATTGCGCCAACAATCACCCCCTAAGCCATGACGTCGCCGCGCGCCTCCGGCAAGAGCCGCCGCTCGTTGTCGCAGCAGCAGTCCGCAGTCATTGTGCCTTCACGGTCGTCGTGCCGAGCCACCGCAATCGTTGCGCCACCACACAGGTCCTCCGCGATGTCCTCGCCTCCGACCGCCGTGCTTGTCACGCACGACATCACGACGCACAGCCGCGGACTCGTCAGGCATCGCCGTCGCTACGCACTTGCCGCAGCCAATGCATCCATGTCCGCTGCGTGCGCCACGGCCCCGAACCTGGTAGCTCTGATGCCAATTGATGGGTCCGACACTCGACCCTAGCTTGCCCTAGCTCCCTCTGGTTTCTCTCCCTCTCTCACTAGCTCGAATCGAGGAAGATGAAAGAAGGAGGGAGACAGAGGACACAGTGGTTCTGGCACACGAACGCCCGCCGCACGAACGGCTTGTTCCTCGAGCACGAACTCGAATCCACTCATACAACAGTACACCGGGTGAAGATTTATACGCAGGCACGCCCACACGATGATGCGCTCCCCACTCCTGGCTCATGCCCCCGTCGCACACAGACGTGATCAACGCGGCCGGGCTCCAACAGAACGCCGTGGTCACCCCCGCTCTATCGCGAACTAACTCACGCATCAAGTGCGCGCACACACGCACAACCCGCGCCGCACAGCACGCACGCACACACGCTATACACAAGTCGGACTATGCCTGTACAATGGTCAGACCATACCAAGACACAGCTCGACGCTGCCACGGACCGGACCTGGCGGGCCCGATGTCGGTCACCACAGCGGGGACATGGCTTATTGCGCCAACATTTTATGTATCCCTTGTTTGCATTACACGTTGATGAGATGATCTGGAACTGAATATTTGATGTCCAGCCGGTCAGGTGAACTATTACTGATTGTATGTTGAAGACTCTAATCTTTATTAGATGACCCTTCTTCATTCACTTCTCAGCTGATTGTTTGATGTGTTTCAGGCGCCTATACCTATCACATCATTGATGTGGTTGTCCTTGAAACTGGAAGTACAATATCTTGTTTGTTGAATGTGTTTAATTTGAAGGCTTTTTCGAACTCATTTCATCTATGAAATTGTGAAGTATTTAATTAGACTGCTACTAGCTACCTATATATAGGTTTTTTTATTTCTATATCTTTTTTTCTGGCTTCCTAGTATTTGAATTATGTGCATATGATTTTCTGCTGTAAATTCTCTAATTCAGATTTTGATATGTTCCGTCGTACTTTCAGTAGCGCACACAATTTCTGATTATATCGTATCATTGCATCTCGGCAGTGGCAGAGGTGTTTTTCATGTCTCCCGTTTTAGCATTGAGATGAGATGATCTGCAACTGAATATTTGATGTTTGTTTGGCTATACAACAACTAGTACTGAATATATGTTAAATTATCTATTCTCTGCATGACCCTTCTTCACTTCTCAGCTGAATGTTTGATGTGTTTTAGGGGCATATACTTGTTATATGTTTTCCATTTATTCCACTGAAGAAACCTCACTTCCTTGAATTCAAGATCGTAAATAGGCACTGGGCACACTGCAGATAAAAGTTATGATATTACATTGCAGTTCATTATCAAGCTGATACATCGAAGCTATACACTTGGTATGTTTACTATGCCCTCCTGGCGCTGTAAATTGTATCTTGGAAGAGCATATATACATAGCCAGAGCAGACTGAGCCAGACCAAATGGGACAGGCTCTGGTTCACTTAGGAGAATATTTCCCATGTTCATATAGAACCAATTAACTTTTTATTTTATATAACATGTAAATGTATTTCTTTAATTGATTGTGATCCACAAGACCATCAAAATGAAAGAAGGGGTTCAAGGATGAACGCATGCTAAAGTTTATGTTTTCTTTTTAGTAGCACTTAAATGATTGTTGATGCATCTTACTAGTTTAATAATCATTCATCGACTTGTCTTCTCTCCTAAGCTAACGATGTTATGGGGTGAGCCTCAATGCCATGATTTAATTTTGCATCCTATCTTCTAATCCTACAATCGAGGATGGGGAACCAACACCCCGTTGTTAAATCTCGGTTGCTGATGTACTGCGGCTGGCATACCAACACCATCTAATTCCACTATTGCTATAGCTACTCGACAAAGTAATGCTAGCAAAGAGAAAGTCGTGGCCAAGAGCATAGTGCAGTTCAGTGAAGGAAGCCTAGACGGTACATATTCACTACAAACCCAGTAATATATTTGTCGTGTGGCTGCTCAGTAGATTTACAACACCTTTGTTATCACGAAATCGGCGGGATCCCGCTCGGAGTACCGCTGGGAGCAATAATGGTGCTATGTACGAACTGTGCTGGTATTGGCGACACCGTGACCGTTCATGAATTTCACGATCACATGAAGACTTTTGCGCTGTCGGGCCTTTATATTGTGGAAACTCAGATTGCACTCAATCGAGTGGGCGGTTTGGCCGGTATACTTGGTTTTGATTCGAGCTTTGGTGTTGCAAGTAGTGGTCATAGTGGTCTGGCTTTGTAAGATTTTTTTGGGAAGTATGATGTTAACATGGAAATGAAAAAACTCAGGAAATTTAGTAGCAGTAGTACTATAGTGGTAGTATAGTAGGAGGGGAACGAATGGAACTGGCAGGGAGGTGCACCCATTTTTGAAGAAAATGGTAACTGCATAAATGGCCAAAAAATCATTAATTTTTTTGCAAAAAACTTGCTCAAACGTTACAATTGCAACACATAATTTGCGAAGAAATGACTTCCGTTCTATTGTTGCCACAAAAACAAAATCAGCAGTATATTAGAGGTATTATTCACTCTATATTGTTCGGGATTTTTTTTATCGCTCATATTTTTTGCGGGAGTTTTTCTTTGTCGAATATACGAGTACAGCAGTAGGTCAAGTATGTTTAAAAAAAATTGAACATTTTTGACTTTTATGAATTGCTAAAAAAATCAGGATAATTGTTTATCAGGTTCACCAACAACTAGGTGTATCAAGGTATTTTTCCTAGTATCGTAGTACTAGTAGTTGTTATTGTGGTTGTTGTATGTACGAATTATGATTATCCTGCTGCACGCCTCTGGTTGTTGTTTGGTTTCTATACGCTTCTCATTTTTCTGGCTCCTTGTTATGTTTAAGATTTTATGCCATAGATTCTACTTGAGAATTTGAGATCTATTTACATGCTGAAATAGTATCTTCAGTAGTGAACATATTTTTCAATTGTATTCCAAGATTGCATCTGTCGCTCATGCCCACATGTCTCGCTCTCGCTCTCGCGACGCCACACCTCCCCATCGCCATAGCCGCCGCCCCCGTAGATCCAGCGCCGCGGCATGCCTCCACGCCGTCGTGGGCTGCGGGCGCCGGCCGCAACCACACCACCTCCACCCCAGCAACCACCAACCCAGGAACCTCCGCTCCCCCCTGCTATCCTCGAGAGATTCCCTGAGATCCTACGGCTGATATCGCCATTCCCGCAAGCACTACTCCAGGCGACCAGGGCCAGGGGTGGACGGAGCGCGCGATCAGGATTCAGGACGCCACCTTCGAGTGGATCCGGTGTGTGCAGGAGTGGAAGGCGGCGGATCGGGCAGTGGCGACGGCGACCGATCCAGAGGCGAGATCCACGGCCGCGTGGGTTGCGGAGATCTGCCAGAGGAAGGCGGACATGGAGCAGAGGAAGCTAGCGCGGCGCATCTTCGAGGAAGCCACACTGGAGGAGAGGGCAAGGATGCCCCAGTTTCCGCAATCTCCACCGGCCGAATTCATGATTTGGGCATGGGCAGAGGCAAAATCGGACGAGCCACGGCGGGTGTCTCGCTGGGAGTGCATCCTGGGCGTGCTGCCACCGAGCGCGTGAGAGTGGTAGCGGGTACCGCGGCGGAGCTGCAACGCCGCGCTGATCCCATGCCTCGCTGCGGCGCGCTGGAGCCGCCTTGGTGCGGCGACCGCGGTGTGGTTCCACCGGGGGCTCGTTCATGGGCGCGCAAGGGGATTTGTATCCCTAAAGACGAGGTAATCACTACGTTCAATCAGCTAATTGTTCAAGTTTTGTTGAGCAGAGTCTATACTCTGAGAAACAAAATTTATCATCGGCGGCGAGGTCTGCTTCGCCTGAGTTTGGGGATTTTTCCTCTGCGGCTCGGGAGGGGTCATCCATGCTGATTGGCGGGGGGCCTACTGCCACGTCCCTCCCACCGATCAAATGCAAAAATGTGAAAACACCTTTGGCGAATACGTCTTCTGCCCTAGATGACGTGGATGAGGTTATATCTAGGGTTTTTGGACAGCTCTGGTCCATCCCATCTCCTCCCCGCCGCCAACTTCACCCTCGCCCCCAAACCAAGCTGCTTCCACCTTGGGATGGCTCCGGAAAGATCTGGTTCGATCTGGATGTTTCTCCCCATCTGATTTGTTTCCAGTCAAGAAGATCAGACCCTTTGACCCTCCACCAACAAAGCTCAAGATCGCCAGGGAGGGGATTGGGGTTGGATCCAAGTCCTTTGCTCAAGTGGTTGCCATGGCGGACAAGACCGCGCCGATCGGGATACAAAAACAGCGCGCCCCACTTGCACAGAAGAACACCGGCCGTCGCCAAGGGGCGGGTGGGGCACGACCGCCTGCCCCCCCCCCCCAAAGGCGCTCTCCCCCTCAGCCTCAAAAAGCAGGGGCAGTCCCTCCGCCACCAGCTCCACCAGCCCCATCTGTGCAGATCCTTGATGAGCGATACAAGGACATGGTATGTTTTACCTGTGGAGGCCCTGGTCATTACGTTGGCAATTGAATTCAGAAGAAGATTTGTTTCATATGTGGATTAGAGGGGCACAACGCCAACAATTGTGCAGCTTGGACACAGCCTCACCTAGTTGCTACCTTCTTTGGAAGTTCAGCTTTGGGGTTGGGGTTCTACCACATTGATGCTCCTGTGGGTCGTGAAGCAAATTGGCGAAACTTCAGAAACTGAGAAGAGGTTTGGGTCATGAAGGGAGAAATTGACCAGTCAGATTTGATCAAGAACCTGTCAGGGATTTTCTGCAAAAATAAACAGTGGATTTGGCAAGTCAGACCTCTATCTCAAAAGAAATTCTTGGTTCGGTTCCCACCCTGGAAAGATGTGGAAGAGCTGATTGAATTTCCTGCATTTGATTTGCCTATTGATGGAGTGTCTGTGACAGTGGAGAAGTGGACTGGTGCGATTGACCCTTTCAGTGAGCCAACTGAAGCATGGGTGGTCATTGAAGGCATCTCTTCCAAATGGTGTACATGGAAGGTGCTGTCACAGATTGCATCCTGCTTTGGGATCCTTGTGGATGTAGACTGGAACGGTTTAATGAAAAGCTTCTATGAGAAGGTGCGCGTCAAGATTGCCCGCAGGAACCCAACAAAAATTCCCTTTGAAAGCATCATGGAGATGAGGAAAAAACTGTATATCTTGTCGTTCACAGTTGAAGGGTTTGATTAGATAGGTGCTGATGACCCCAATGATGATAATGGCCCTATTGACATATCTATAGATGATGACAATAAAGAACTTGAAGACGAGGAAATTGACAAGGATATCCTAGATGATGGAGAAGAACCTATTGATGCTCTAGACCTGGCCAACAGAGCAAGCTCATCGAAGAAAACACCTACGGGAAAGAATAAGGATAATGAGGTGGCATTCCATCCAGCTGCCCTACATGTTATTCTCCTGTGAGAATGGACAAAGTGTTTGGGAAGAAGCCACAAGAACATGATGGATGTGTTCCAGTCCCATTCTCTGAAGCTGTCAAGATCCTGACCACCCCTAGCAAAGAGCCCTGTGGCATAACCACTCCCTATGCTGCATCCATGGGACATGCTACTGCCTCTCCCGCAATGTCCATTCAAAAAATTTACTGCTCTGATCTGTTAAAAGAACTTGATGACGCTGAATCTGATTCTGCTAGTGATGTGGCTGATTTAGAGGAGGAGGTGACTACTTTGGATGCTTTTGTAGTCAGTGGAATGAAGATGATGGGTTTGATTGAGAATATGGCTCTTTCCAATGAGCAACGAACTGCCGAAAACAAGTGGGGGGCAGTGGTTGCTCCCAGACCAAGCACCATGACACATAACACACAGAACATCATGGAAAAGGCAGCTGCTTACAAGATGAAGAAAAACCTGGAAGTCCCTACACTTTCAAAAGTAAGTCCTTTACTACTGAATCATCAGCTACTTTAGAAGCTTATGCGTCTACAGTTAATATTAAAATTGGTAGTAATGACATGGAGAAAAGCAAATCATTAATGATATCATTAGAGATGAAACTGAAAAATGCCTGGTATTTGCTTCTCAAAATCATGAGATATCTTTACCTGATAATCTAGATACTGAGATGGACAAGGATATTGGAGTTTGTACTCCAGATAATGGCATCCCTAGCACCAACACACCAGGGGGCACTGCTGGTCCTGTGGGTAGCTATGGGAATGCAGTAAGAGAGGGACTTTTTAGTCTGACACACCCCTTTAAAATCCCATGATTGGTATCTTTTGGAATATTAGAGGTCTAGGACAAAAAGGAAAACTTTAGTGCCTGTCTGATTTGGTAAATAAGTATAAGCCTGATTTTTTAGGTTTCCAAGAAATTAAAAGAGAGAGTCTAAGTGACTCCTTCCTTAATACTTTAGCTGGTTCTACTGCATATGAGTGACATATACTCCCTGCAGTAGGTGCTGCTGGTGGTATCCTTGTGGGCACTAAAACCAATTTCTTTGAGATTCTTGAGGTTAGCCTAAAGAAATACTGAATTATTATTTCCTTAAAAAGTAAGATTGATGGTTTTTGTTGGCACTTGATTCTGGTGTATGGCACAGCTTATGCTATTGATAAAGAGGACTTTATTGCTGAATTACATGAGAGTATGGAAGGCTTGTGCTATCCTGTCCTGTTTCGGGGAGATTTTAATCTGATTAGGGAGGCTAAGGAAAAAACCTCTGGTAATATTAACAACTCCTGGGCTTTTGGTTTAACGATTGGATTAACAAATGGGGTTGATGGAGTACAAACTGTCAAACAGAGTTTTTACCTGGAGTAATAACCAAGACAACCCTATCTTCGCCACCATTGACAGAGTTTTCTCTGCTACCAGCTGGGATAGTCACTTCCCACTTACTTCCATGTGTGCCCTACCAAGGGTGGGGAGTGATCATGCCCCCATTCTACTGGATTCTGGGGTGGGTGTAAATAGCCCAACCAAGCCATTCAAATTTGAAAAGTGGTGGCTTGGTCAACCTAATTTTCAGGCCCTAGTTGATAAGATTTGGGCCACACCTTCCCCCTTCACCATTGCTATTGAAACCTGGCAATTTAAAACTAAACTCTTTAGGAAACTTGTGAAAGGGTGGAGCATTAATATGAGGCTGCCATAAAAAAAGAGAAAAGATTTATTACAGGAATTTGAGATCTTAGATATCTTCTCTGAGCAAGGTAGATCTAGTACTGAGGATATCCTCAGAATGAAACAAATTAGAGCTGAACTATGTGATATTTGGAGGAAAGAAGAAACTGCCATGTGGCAGAGGTCTAGAGACAGAAAAATCAAAGAGGGAGATAGGAATACAACATATTTCCATGTTGTTGCTAATCAACGTAGGAGGAAAAATCAACTGCCTATTTTGGAGGGCCCTGATGGGCCTGTATACTCCACAAAAGACATGCTGGATGTAGCTACTAATTTCTACAAAAACCTCTTTGGGTTTGAGCCTAAACCTAACATACATCTGGATGAACAATTTTGGGCCCTGATGGGCCTGTATCCAGAGGCTAAACTATTCCATAGTCACTCTTATTCCTAAAGAACCAGATGCCAAAAATATGAAGAAATTCAGACCCATCTGTTTGAGTAACTGCTCTGTGAAGATCTTTAGTAAAGCCATGACATATAGGGTTTCCCCTGTGGGAAATAGGTTACTATCCCCATGACAATCTACTTTTGTGAGAGGCAGATTCATACTTGAAAGTGTGGTCACTGCCCATGAGGCTATCCACGAAGTACACAAATCCAGAGAGGCTGGGATTGTTCTCAAATTGGACTATGAAAAAGCTTACGACCGGCTAAATTGGGATTTCCTAGTAGAGATGTTAACATCTAGAGGCTTTGGAGCTAAATGGATCAGGTGGAATCTATCTATTTTGCAAAATAGTTCCTTTTGTGTTAAGATCAATGATGTGTTAGGTCCCATTTTGTGGGTGGGAAAGGATTGAAACAAGGTGATCCTAGCTCCCCCATGCTTTTCAACCTTGTGGCAGATGTCTTTTCGCGCATGCTGATGAAGGCTGTGAACAGCAACATCATTTCTGGGATTGTTCCCCACATCATCCCACGTGGACTTATTTGTCTGCAGTATGCTGATGACACAATACTATTTCTGAACCCTAAGCCCGAATATGTAAAAAAAAAACTTAAAATGGCTGCTTGCACGTTTTGAAAACCTATCTGGGTTCAAAATTAACTATGATAAGTGTGAGGTAGTGCCAGTTAATATGAGTGAGGAGGAGGCTAAGCTGCTATCTCAAATCTTTTGTTGCAAGTTAGGGGAGTTTCCCCTTAATTACCTGGGGGTACCTCTCCATTATCTTAAACTAAGGATGGAGGATATCCAATATATTATTGACAAAATCATGAAAAGGATTGCTGGATGGAAGGGGAGATTACTCAGTTATGAGGCCAAACTAGTTCTACTTAAATCTTGCATTGCTAGTATTCCTATGTATTTAATGTCTGTGATTAAATTCCCTATGTGGGCCATCAAAGCCATCACTTCCCAGATGGCACATTTCTTCCGGGGGGATTCGGGTGAGGAACATAAATACCATCTTGCTAACTGGGGCCTGCTTTCTCAGAAGAAAGATTTTGGTGGTTTGGGGATCCCCAATTTAAGAGAATTCAATATGCCTTGGTTAGCTTCTTGGGCTAAAAGATACTTCAGGAATCTCTACTCCTAATGGAGCAGTTGGTAGGATTGCGTCCACGATTTATTTTCGTCTGGTTATATTTCGTCTGGTTTATTTTCGTCCGGTTTATTTTCGTCTCATATCCCACCACCATATCTCCTCACATTGATTTTTTTACCCTCACAATAAAAACTTTCCTAACTTTTCCAAAGTTTCCTAACTAGACACGTTATAAACGGGCATGTACCGATAGCACGTTATCAATTAATAAAATTTTGTTTTATGACAATCAATTCCAAATCCTAATTTTCCTAATGCATCGATCTTTGCCTTTTTTAAGTAGTTATTTTGATAGGGAGGGTTTAGCCACGAAAATCATCCCTCCATCGTCGGCTGCATCCCTCACCCACGTCGCTGTTGCAGGATCTTCATCCGTCATCCTGAGCAATTGGGGCGGCGATGCGGGCGAGCTTCACGATAGTGGGGAGGACCAGGCCGCGGTGAAGGCAGGTCATGCGCTCCTCACGCTCCACGAACGGAACCTGCGCACGGAGGCGGTAGCGCGGGGTGGCAGCCGGCAATGAGGCGGCCGCGCTACGTGACGAGCTGGTTATATTTCGTCTGGTTTATTTTCGTCCGGTTTATTTTCGTCTCATATCCCACCACCATATCTCCTCACATTGATTTTTTTACCCTCACAATAAAAACTTTCCTAACTTTTCCAAAGTTTCCTAACTAGACACGTTATAAACGGGCATGTACCGATAGCACGTTATCAATTAATAAAATTTTGTTTTATGACAATCAATTCCAAATCCTAATTTTCCTAATGCATCGATCTTTGCCTTTTTTAAGTAGTTATTTTGATAGGGAGGGTTTATCCACGAAAATCATCCCTCCATCGTCGGCTGCATCCCTCACCCACGTCGCTGTTGCAGGATCTTCATCCGTTATCCTGAACAATTGGGGCGGCGATGCGGGCGAGCTTCACGATAGTGGGGAGGACCAGGCCGCGGTGAAGGCAGGTCATGCGCTCCTCACGCTCCACGAACGGAACCTGCACACGGAGGCGGTAGCGCGGGGTGGCAGCCGGCAATGAGGCGGCCGCGCTACGTGACGAGCTGGTTATATTTCGTCTGGTTTATTTTCGTCCGGTTTATTTTCGTCTCATATCCCACCACCATATCTCCTCACATTGATTTTTTTACCCTCACAATAAAAACTTTCCTAACTTTTCCAAAGTTTCCTAACTAGACACGTTATAAACGGGCATGTACCGATAGCACGTTATCAATTAATAAAATTTTGTTTTATGACAATCAATTCCAAATCCTAATTTTCCTAATGCATCGATCTTTGCCTTTTTTAAGTAGTTATTTTGATAGGGAGGGTTTAGCCACGAAAATCATCCCTCCATCGTCGGCTGCATCCCTCACCCACGTCGCTGTTGCAGGATCTTCATCCGTCATCTTGAGCAATTGGGGCGGCGATGCGGGCGAGCTTCACGATAGTGGGGAGGACCAGGCCGCGGTGAAGGCAGGTCATGCGCTCCTCACGCTCCACGAACGGAACCTGCGCACGGAGGCGGTAGCGCGGGGTGGCAGCCGGCAATGAGGCGGCCGCGCTACGTGACGAGCTGGTTATATTTCGTCTGGTTTATTTTCGTCCGGTTTATTTTCGTCTCATATCCCACCACCATATCTCCTCACATTGATTTTTTTACCCTCACAATAAAAACTTTCCTAACTTTTCCAAAGTTTCCTAACTAGACACGTTATAAACGGGCATGTACCAATAGCACGTTATCAATTAATAAAATTTTGTTTTATGACAATCAATTCCAAATCCTAATTTTCCTAATGCATCGATCTTTGCCTTTTTTAAGTAGTTATTTTGATAGGGAGGGTTTAGCCACGAAAATCATCCCTCCATCGTCGGCTGCATCCCTCACCCACGTCGCTGTTGCAGGATCTTCATCCGTCATCCTGAGCAATTGGGGCGGCGATGCGGGCGAGCTTCACGATAGTGGGGAGGACCAGGCCGCGGTGAAGGCAGGTCATGCGCTCCTCACGCTCCACGAACGGAACCTGCGCACGAAGGCGGTAGCGTGGGGTGGCAGCCGGCAATGAGGCGGCCGCGCTACGTGACGAGCTGGTTATATTTCGTCTGGTTTATTTTCGTCCGGTTTATTTTCGTCTCATATCCCACCACCATATCTCCTCACATTGATTTTTTTACCCTCACAATAAAAACTTTCCTAACTTTTCCAAAGTTTCCTAACTAGACACGTTATAAACGGGCATGTACCGATAGCACGTTATCAATTAATAAAATTTTGTTTTATGACAATCAATTCCAAATCCTAATTTTCCTAATGCATCGATCTTTGCCTTTTTTAAGTAGTTATTTTGATAGGGAGGGTTTATCCACGAAAATCATCCCTCCATCGTCGGCTGCATCCCTCACCCACGTCGCTGTTGCAGGATCTTCATCCGTCATCCTGAGCAATTGGGGCGGCGATGCGGGCGAGCTTCACGATAGTGGGGAGGACCAGGCCGCGGTGAAGGCAGGTCATGCGCTCCTCACGCTCCACGAACGGAACCTGCACACGGAGGCGGTAGCGCAGGGTGGCAGCCGGCAATGAGGCGGCCGCGCTACGTGACGAGCTGGTTATATTTCGTCTGGTTTATTTTCGTCCGGTTTATTTTCGTCTCATATCCCACCACCATATCTCCTCACATTGATTTTTTTACCCTCACAATAAAAACTTTCCTAACTTTTCCAAAGTTTCCTAACTAGACACGTTATAAACGGGCATGTACCGATAGCACGTTATCAATTAATAAAATTTTGTTTTATGACAATCAATTCCAAATCCTAATTTTCCTAATGCATCGATCTTTGCCTTTTTTAAGTAGTTATTTTGATAGGGAGGGTTTAGCCACGAAAATCATCCCTCCATCGTCGGCTGCATCCCTCACCCACGTCGCTGTTGCAGGATCTTCATCCGTCATCCTGAGCAATTGGGGCGGCGATGCGGGCGAGCTTCACGATAGTGGGGAGGACCAGGCCGCG
>NC_041389.1:11119257-11150488 GCF_002162155.2 Triticum dicoccoides
CATATCTCCTCACATTGATTTTTTTACCCTCACAATAAAAACTTTCCTAACTTTTCCAAAGTTTCCTAACTAGACACGTTATAAATGGGCATGTACCGATAGCACGTTATCAATTAATAAAATTTTGTTTTATGACAATCAATTCCAAATCCTAATTTTCCTAATGCATCGATCTTTGCCTTTTTTAAGTAGTTATTTTGATAGGGAGGGTTTAGCCACGAAAATCATCCCTCCATCGTCGGCTGCATCCCTCACCCACGTCGCTGTTGCAGGATCTTCATCCGTCATCCTGAGCAATTGGGGCGGCGATGCGGGCGAGCTTCACGATAGTGGGGAGGACCAGGCCGCGGTGAAGGCAGGTCATGCGTTCCTCACGCTCCACGAACGGAACCTGCGCACGGAGGCGGTAGCGCGGGGTGGCAGCCGGCAATGAGGCGGCCGCGCTACGTGATGAGCTGGTTATATTTCGTCTGGTTTATTTTCGTCCGGTTTATTTTCGTCTCATATCCCACCACCATATCTCCTCACATTGATTTTTTTACCCTCACAATAAAAACTTTCCTAACTTTTCCAAAGTTTCCTAACTAGACACGTTATAAACGGGCATGTACCGATAGCACGTTATCAATTAATAAAATTTTGTTTTATGACAATCAATTCCAAATCCTAATTTTCCTAATGCATCGATCTTTGCCTTTTTTAAGTAGTTATTTTGATAGGGAGGGTTTAGCCACGAAAATCATCCCTCCATCGTCGGCTGCATCCCTCACCCACGTCGCTGTTGCAGGATCTTCATCCGTCATCCTGAGCAATTGGGGCGGCGATGCGGGCGAGCTTCACGATAGTGGGGAGGACCAGGCCGCGGTGAAGGCAGGTCATGCGCTCCTCACGCTCCACGAACGGAACCTGCGCACGGAGGCGGTAGCGCGGGGTGGCAGCCGGCAATGAGGCGGCCGCGCTACATGACGAGCTGGTTATATTTCGTCTGGTTTATTTTTGTCGGGTTTATTTTCGTCTCATATCCCACCACCATATCTCCTCACATTGATTTTTTTACCCTCACAATAAAAACTTTCCTAACTTTTCCAAAGTTTCCTAACTAGACACGTTATAAACGGGCATGTACCGATAGCACGTTATCAATTAATAAAATTTTGTTTTATGACAATCAATTCCAAATCCTAATTTTCCTAATGCATCGATCTTTGCCTTTTTTAAGTAGTTATTTTGATAGGGAGGGTTTAGCCACGAAAATCATCCCTCCATCGTCGGCTGCATCCCTCACCCACGTCGCTGTTGCAGGATCTTCATCCGTCATCCTGAGCAATTGGGGCGGCGATGCGGGCGAGCTTCACGATAGTGGGGAGGACCAGGCCGCAGTGAAGGCAGGTCATGCGCTCCTCACGCTCCACGAACGGAACCTGCCCACGGAGGCGGTAGCGCGGGGTGGCAGCCGGCAATGAGGCGGCCGCGCTATGTGACGAGCTACGGGTCCCCCTTTGTGATGTTTTGGCATCGCTCCTTCATCGCACATCCTCAGGTTCCTCTTGCCCTTCCCTTCCTCTGTCCTCCTCTCCCATCTCTATGCTTTCACGTGCATCCAGTTTTGATTCCTCGTGTGATATATACCAAACATAGGTACGTCAATTCACTTCCTTCCCTTCCCTTCGTCCCTCGGTCCCACGCTCGTGGCGCTGAAGTGGTGGCAACAGGCGATGGCGGTGGTGTCGCTGATGGCGGCGAGGACAGCATGTGGCAGCTCCCGAAGCATGAACACGACCGCACCTCGGGCCTGCCGTCTGCCAAGATATGGGTGAGTTCTCGTGCTGCCAACCATAAACCCTCATGTCCTACAAATTCCTCAAACCCTACCGTCTTGATCCCGTCCACGCTCTGATCCAAAGGACGATGCAGCTCTGGCCGATTGACAATGGAGGTTTGGGATCCTTCCTCTCAGCACCCACTCCTGGAAGAATCAGCGGTGCGCCACGCCGATTGAACCCCGTCGAGATCACTCGCCAAGATTGCTATTCTGAAGTTTATTGTAAAGAAAGTGAAGAGTGAGACAGGATCCGTTTATTTTCAACCGGTTTATTTTCAACCGGTTTATTTCCATCAAATTACCCCCACCCCCACGCCCACCCACCGAAACGCGCCCAGCGAACCGGGGAGAGATCCATTGATTTCGCTAAGGTAGGAAAGAATCTATTATTTGTTTGCTAAAGCAAATTGCATTAATGGGAGAGATCCGTTGATTTGGCTAAGGTAGGAAAGAATCTATTATTTGTTTGCTAAAGCAAATTGCATTAATGAAAGAGATCCGTTGATTTGGCTAAGATAGGAAAGAATCTATTATTTGTTTTCTAAAGAAAATTGCATTAATGAGAGAGATTTGTTGATTTGGCTAAGATAGGCGGTTTTGAGTAAAGTTATCTTTACTGTAGACATATAATGACAATTAATCAAGTATCAACATCATTGCATGCTTATTGTGTGGAATGTGTGTCCCAATGTTGACAGAAGGTATAAAAAGATTGTCTTGGAATTATTATTGTCTTGGGAAGATATTGCCCTGAATTCTCATTTCTCATCAGCAATTTAGTATCCATTTTCGTTGATCTTATTTGCAACATGTACAAGTCAGTAATAATCTAAGGGGGTGCCCTACCGGAGAAGATTATGATAGTTGGACAAGAAACTTGGTACTGTCGTGTAAGGTAAAGGTAGGAGAAATAGGAGATAAAAGCATGCATGGTGGGAGAAGGAAGTCGAATGTCGCGTGGTAGCTCAGACATGGAGTGTGGAAGAAAGACAATGACGAGATGTATGTATCTACTAGATCATGACCATGAGATATCATCCCATAGAAATGACCTTTGACTCTCATGTCACATGAATTTTCTCTTTGTATATATATATTTGTTAATCCGTGGCAACGCACGGACACTTAGCTAGTCAGGATAATGATTGGGTGAGATTGGTTGATCATAAATATAAACCCAATAAACCTAACTTGTTGTGGGCTAAGCAGGATGTGGGTTCCCCTTTTTGGAAAGGGATGACCTGGGCTCTGGAAGGCATTAGACCTTTCTTTAGATGGAATTTGGGAAAAGGAGACAAGGTTAGTTTCTGGGATGACACTTGGGTTGGGGATTATTCCCTGAAAACTCAATTTTGGGAGGTGTATGAGATTTGCCAGCAACAATATTGTGTGCTATCTGAGGTGTGGGATGGTAACACCCTCAAACTCACCTTTAATAGGTGTGTTAGTGAGGGCTTTATGGACAGATAGTATAATCTCATTCAGGTCATCTCCACCAAAAACTTATCCACTAAGGAAGACCAACCTATCTTGCTATTGGAGCCGTCTGGAATATACTCAGTCAGATCTTGCTATAACATGATCAACTGGGGGGAGTTAGTACCCCACTATGGAAAAGTTTCTAGAAAATTGTGGTGCCTAACAAATATTTGGTCTTCGTGTGGTTAGCTTTCAATAATAAAATCCTCACTAGAGACAATTTGAACAAGAGGAGGGTAGTGGAAGATTTAAGTTGCTTATTTTGCAATGAAAATGAATCTATTCACCACTTGTTCTTTGAATGTGTGGTAGCCAAACAAATTTGGGTGGATGTTGCTGATACTTTTGGTTTCATTTTCCCTAAGAATATGTTTGAATTATCTTCCTTCTGGAACATGAATAACAAGAAAACTGTTGTTAACATTGCCTGTGTTGCTACCATTTGGGGCATTTGGACCATGCGTAATGATATTTGTTTTTAGGGCGTACCATGGACAAGCACTCGGGCGATCTTGGGGAGGATCAGCTCTTATCTACATCAATGGAAGATCTTGTGCGACGGCGATTAATCAGTGCTGCTTCGTCGCTGCGTCCAACGTCTGGACCATCGAAGAGGCGAGCTGCTCAGGATCGCCTGGCATGGGAACTGAGGGCTTGCTCAAAGAGGACCCGGGGTGGCAATGTGCTGAAAGCCCATTCAGGATGATTTTCGTGCGGGGGATGAGTCACTATCTGTAATGCCTGACTGATGAGCTCTGATGATGCCCTGCGTGGCAATGATCGTTCTGTCTTAGCTGTTTTGGGTTATGGTTAAACCTTGAGCGCTTTTGCGAGCCAGGCTTCTTCTTTTCTGGTTTGCCATCTTTGGTAAACCCGTGCGCTTGTAACAGTCGCTGTGACTTGCTTTGCCCCATTTTTAATAAAAAGTGGGGTGGGGGGAAACCCCTTCTCATAATTTTTTTTGCATCTGTCGGCGCCAGAGGTGTTTTCCATGTTTCTCATGCATGGTTGCAAGCAAGAACCAGCACAATAGATGATTTGCATCTGAATATTTTTTGTGTGTTTAGGCATACAGTAAGTAATGACTGCTGACTGAATGTTGTAGACTCCCTTGTTTACTTCTTAATACGCTTCCAACTAATTTCTCAGCTGAATGTTTGATGCTTGTTCACGGCATATATTTATTGTATGTTCTCCATTATGCCATTGAAGAGAACTTATTCCTCTCTTCATCTCTTACTATTCTCGGGGAAAAATGTCTCTCTGGCAATATGAAAGGGCACAGAGAATCTGACATTATATTGGAGTTCATTATTAAACCGTCTTTCATCTAAGCTATGTGGTATGTTGACTGTGCTCACATGGGTGTGGCGTCGAATCTTTATAGCTGGGAATATGCACACATAGCCACACCAAATAGGACATGCCGACTCACTTAGGAGAATATTTTACAAGATCATATTCATCTATGTGCCCTCCACATATAAAATGGGCTCTATAAGATCCCATGTAGTAGAAATCCAGAGATCATTCAGCTGACATGATCCAATTCATCATTGGAATTACCTTTTTATTTTATATATTATGGAAATGTATTTTGTTGTTGCAAATATAGATTGTGATTTGCAACCCTACCGAAGTAAAAGAAGAGCTCCAAGGATGAACATGAGCTAAAATGTATGATTTTCTTGTTAGCGGCATTTAGATACTATGTTTGGGCGTAGTAAAAAACTCATGCAATTAAGAGGTAATGCGGATACGGTAGACATTAATTCCATTAATTAAAAACTGTTATCACACGGCAGTGGTGCCTGCAATTCACCTCCATCGTCGCTTTAGCAATTTTAGGAATATCCCGTGAAAAAACAATTTGAGCAATATTCATTTAGAAAAGTACTGGAATCAAAATAAGCACACATCATGCATCTTATTACATTAACCAACATCCCATTGCTTCTCTGTTCCTGGCTCACCAACACCATCTAGTCGGGTTTAGTGTCATTAGTCATTACTGTCACAGAGCTGTTTGATAAAAGGCGTGTAAAATAGTAGCATCATCACCCAGATCATGCATGGTGCGACTGAAGGAAAGGAAGGGTTAGAAGGTTCACTATCCTATGCAGATTAGGCGGCGTGTTGCTACCAAGGGAAACTACATGTAGTCATGCGACTGATCAGCCATTATACGAGGTCACATTGACGGCATAACATGGAGCTACATAGCTGGTCGGCAACTTGCACAAATACATGACTAGCTATAGCCATGCGTGCGAGAGAGAGCTAGTTCGGACAAAAGATAAGCAAGCGGAGAGACATGGATTAGGTTTGGAGGGAAAATGATATACAGGAAACTTCTCCTTTAGACCGACCATTATTTGTACAACCAAAAAGGCATTAGGGCGTCTCTAACGAGCAACCCGTAAATTTTCTCCCACACCCGTCTGCGGACAGGACTGGACCAATCCGCGAACACAGATGCGGGATGCCGCCATCCAACGCCACCCACATAGATTTCAACAACAATTGGAACCAACCGGACGAAATTAGTGCAAACCTGGCGAATTTTGATATAAACATGGAAGTTTTCATTTAAAATAAGTACAAAGATACCCCATAGACTAAATGCCATACCATGCATGTCCATTAACTACAAATGTGCTGCAACATCCCCCAAATTCATACGTTCAATGAAGAAGTAATCATTTGTAGTTGAACTCTTTACTTAGAACTCCAAATTATTTAGAGCCGAAGCTTATACTGCATTTACAACATAAATCATTCTTAGCCGCGCCAGAATCACTACCAATGTCAAAGAAGTTTGAGGGCAATCAAATGTATGGGTATAAAGATTATTATATGTTAGAACTGGCCAAATTATAGTGTCTATGTTTGAATGTACCAAGAAGCCAAAAAGCGAGAAAAAATTCAAACTTTTATTCTTGTGTTTTCCATTAGTGCTCTAGTGTATTTATGTACCATTGGACTATTAAGCTACATGATGAATATTTGTGTTTCATTACTGTTTTTTTCCTGGTCTTCCAATAGTTTTCTATCGCTTTCCAACAGTTTTCTCTATCGCTTTTTGTATACTTTTGTACTATTTAGGTGGGGAGTATAAATTTCTGTTTTTGTTATTAATAAAAAAACTCTTTTGTTACTGTGGCTTCCAATAGTTTCTAGTGTCTTATGTGTACCATTGAACTATCATTGCGTTTCTCACTTTTTTATCTCCTAAGCTAAATGTGCGTACAGTAGACTATATCATACCCGGGGAACAACAAAGATTGTGGTGGACACAAAACCTTAAAAAACTTTTAGTGATATTAAGCATGCGTAGGCTTATTCTGCTGAAACTACAACAACGATTTTTTATAAACGGTACCACAAAATTTACTCCTTCTCATTGACAAAGAATAATAATATCCTCTCAGAGTAGTAAGAGTCCCTCCTGGTGGAAGTTATAAAAAAAATGATGTTTCGTTATTTAGAAAAAAACACAAATAAAACCCCAATACAATCAGTCAGTCACCCATAATGACCGCCATGTACGCTCACCGTGCAACGACCAATCTGGTTAGCCATTTAGAATCCGCATACCCTGCAAAGATGAAAAACAAGTCACACACCGTCAATAGGAGAATGTAGGTCAAGACTAAGTACATGCATCAACCTTATCATCCACTAAGAAGCTCTTGGACAAGCCCACTATAGATAGGATTATAATAATGTGTGGACTTTGGAGACACGTAGAAGCTGATATATTGATTTACAAATGTAATAAATAATTATTTGCCAAAAATAAATACATATTAACCAGGGATATAAGTACAGTCAATGTTCATTGGCATGGCAATCTTCTGGGGACAATTCCTTAGCCACGCACTGACGGACCTAGAATCATTGCACTGGGGGTGCCAAACAGTGCAAATAATCCTCAAATAGCATTAAATTCTTGTACGATTCATGTCTATTATACATAAAAAATAAGATTGCACTATTAGAAATGGTGCCATGGCACCCCCACTACATGTGCCACCGTAGCCAAACATCTGTCCTACCATCCTCGTTGATTAGCTTAGCTAAGCCATGACTTACCCAGCACACCATGAGCGGCTTTTAAAATTTTTGCATCTCTTTCATGGATTAATTCACGAACCACACTCACAATCCATAGCAGGAGGTGTTTGAGATCTTGGCGTTCACCAGCTCAATGACTTGTTATTTGTGCTTGATTGTTTCTAAACCTCATTTGATGTATGAAATTCTGATCTCTTTAGAGCACTACTTTCCTATACATGTTGTTTCATTTCTATATGTTTCGATATTTTCTTTCTCTCAGTATTCTAGTTATGTTTAAGTTACTATAAACGCCATAAATTCTAGTTTAGAATTTGAGATCCATTTAGGTGCTGAAATAGTATCTCCAGTATTGCACACAATTTCTGATTTATTCTATGATTGCATATATCAGCGGCAGAGGCATTTTAGATGTTTCGCATGCATGGATGCACATAAGAACTAGCACAGAACGAAGATGAACTGCAACCGAGTATTTTGATGAATACAGTAAGTAACTACTATTTATTGAATGTTCAGTATTCTGGATGTCCCTTCATCACCTCGTGATATGATTCCAAGTATTTGCTCAGCTGAATGTTTGATGGGTGTTCGCGCCATATATTTATTATATGTTTTCCATTTACCGAATTGTACCATCATCAAATCGTAACCCGCTCCTAACTGTAGCTGCCGTCGGAGCGCCACTGGGCAAAGCCTTGGCGATGGATGATGGCAGCGGCAAGGCCCTCCTCAGTTGCGTCTCTAGCGTGCGGCTGCACCGGAATTTCGCAGCGGATGCCCCATCCTTTTCTCCCGATGGCCTTTGGCAAGGACGGCGATCCCCCCTCAACGGCTTCCCCCTTAGGTTCTGTGGCACAACGGCGCACTACGCCTCCCTGTGTTGGGGTGTCCAGCGATGATTTGGTTGCGGGCATTTGGAGGCATGGCTCCTTGTGCTAGAGCGGTTACTAGATGGACTGCTAGCTGGACAAGCCGTCCCGGATCAAGGCTGGTTTGTGGGACTGCCGGAATGGCGGTGGTTGGAGCCATCAACGATGGAACCCATGGGCATCATAACTTTGTTGAAGGCATCGGCGATGCAGTTTGCGATCCCCCCAAATCACTCCGAGGGAAACCCTGGATCTATTCCGGGTCGGATGTTGGCGGCGGCAAGCGACGTTCTCCCCCTTGGGGGTAACATGTGGGAGTTTGTCCTGGCTTGTGGAACTAGTGTCATATGGTGGTGCTCGAGGAGGTGGAGGGGCATGGCATCTACTACATCGACAACGGCGGGTCTCAGTGGCATGGCACATTGGAGTCTCTTTGGCGGACGTGTGTTGATGAACGAGCACAGGGTGGTTGGTGTTTGGCACCATGGCGACGTCGACGTCTGTCCTAGCAAGGATCATGCGGATCTTGGCCCTAATGGTGGGTTGGCATGGTGGCGACGGCTTCTAGAGCATGTGCATCCGGTGCGTGCTTAGGGTATGTTGGACAAGAAGTGTGCTCCCGATAAGCCATGCGTGGCTTAGTGATGACTCCCAATCTAGCTGGTGGGGCATTATGATAGCATCCCCCATTGTTGACTTTGCAGGTCTGGTGTGTTGGCTTCCGATTATTTAATGTATCTTTTTGCCATATCTTTGTTGAATAATTCAATAAATATGGAGTTTTGTGCAAACTAGTTCTAGAGAGTTCACTTTGGGAGTGCCACTTATACAAAAATGATATGGCTTAACTCGTCACAACGTAATTTCAATCTAAACCATCACTTTTGTTTTCAGTGGAGAGAACAACTACTAAATGTTCTTGCAGTGCGATGACACAAGAGGGTGACAAGTATATTCACTATGAGCTAAAAAGCATTGAGTAGTGGCAAACATCTATACACACGAACTTCATATGTATGAACATACAATCTATATTTATAGTAATAGTGGATGTACTAGCCGTTTGTAATCATCTAAGTTTAAGATTTACTAGACCATAAAGGCGCGCGTTACCGCGCCCGTTCGTAATAAATATAATCATAGAGAAATATACGACAAAATTTCAGTGGTTCGAACTATAGGTAGTGGTGTTAGTTTCTGTACATAATCAGCCGATGACAACCGATGTGGTATGCTAGCGAAAGACCTTTCGACTTTGTGAATATTTGCTGATAGCACATCATGGACAAACTCCAACCTTCTTGTTGCTCCTGTGATGAAACTTTGCTTTGCATCACGGATGATCGGTTGAACACACATGTGACCAACAAATCGATCTTCAACGATGATGCTTCCATTTGGACATGTTGTGCCGGATTGATCTTGTAGCAATGAAGCTGACCAGATCTGCATCATTGTGGTGGCACACATTTGGTCAACGGGACTGAACACTGTCACAAAGAGTAGAAACCAGCTGTTGTTATCTAGACAGTAATCAAAAGGGATGTTTCATACTATCAATGCAACATAGGGCTTTATCATGTACAATTAATAGATTTCCACTTGTTGGAGAAAAATTATATAATAACAATGACATTATTCATTATCAAGTATTTCCATAAATCAGGTCGAGTTAAACTAATAAAAACAGTTCGACTTAGCAGTTCAAAGCTGCTTAGTGGTAGCATATGCTCCAGCACCAGCCAAAACAGGCAAACAATAAGGACAATATAGTATTACTAAAGCACAGGTTATCTACTAATCAACCAAGAACATATGTTAGAAATTCTCATTCGTAGCCGCAACTGAGCAATAGACATCCACATTTGCTTTTTCCAAGCACTAAATGCATAGCATGGGACACTTCAATTGTTAGATAAAGTAAAAATTCTTCCGCATAATGATCAAATAAGAGGTAATGAGTATTCTGTAAGAGCACGTATGCAAAAGAGAAGAGCACTGAAAAACGACAATGAGTCAATGATGTGACAACAACTTTGTATATCTTAGAATTTGAGTTGACACATACCTCACTGAATGTGTGTCAGTCGTCACCCATTATCTTTTATCTCCTAACAAAAAATAATTTGTAAAAGACAGACATTAGACTCGATATTAACTTGATTTGGAACTTTACCATTCAATGAAGATCTACAAAGAATAATGCAGTATCCACATAATACAAGATAAAGTGACCGTCAAAGATAACGATTCAGTCTGGCCAATACTTAAAGAGGCATCATAAATTTTACAATACGAAACACCAAGGACTACAACACTTAATAGTCGAGTGCTTGAACTATCACTATGCTAGCCAGAAATAAGGATCCATAATAAGATCCTAGAAAATGTTGGCTAGCTTGTCAAACTCCAAATATTTTTCCTGAACACTCAAATAGGTGGTACACTATTGAGACACCCTCTGCATACAAGGACAGCACACATGCTAGCCAGAAATAAGGATCCATAATAAGATCCTAGAAAATGTTGGCTAGCTTGTCAAACTCCAAATAATTTTTCTGAACAGTCAAATAGGTGGTACACTATTGAGACACCCTCTGCATACAAGGATACATGGAAATCTGTTAGGATTGGGTTTACGCTTTGTTTGGATGTCCATATTAAGAGCTCCATGTTGATTATAATTGAAATTTCAACTCAGTGAGGAAACTGGAAGGGCACGAATATAAATTCACCTGTTTGGTTATTCACTGAATTGGACCATGAAATTATTAGTACTATTTTAAGAGGCATGATTTGTGTGACGGATGACTAAGAGTCTTGGCGACCACAAGCTAATTACATTGGGAAGGAATAAATCACCATACAGTAGAGCTTTCCTGCAATATGATATAAACTCATAGTATTAGATAAATTGTAAGCATATTAATTCGAGAGAATCTGAACTCCACTTGGTCAATAAGAACACTGATTTTGTACCAAAATTCACAAGAAATAGGTAGGGAGGCCTTCTAGTACAAGTACCTTACAAATTTCTTGTCCCTTCCAACGTGTTAGGGTCAATAATTGGAATAGATCGCTGCAGTGATATTATAAACTATCTATCAGCGAAGGGAGAAGGCAGTACCATGGTTCGAGTGGAGGCGAAGTATTGCGCTCATATCGTGGCTCCTGTTGTGGTGTTGTGTTCTCGTGTTTCTCCTTTGTGTCATGAAGCCGTTGACGTCGTGGCCTACTCCTCGTCCCCCGTGTTGCTGTTATCACTCACCATCGTATCGCCGCTGTCGCCATGATCTCCAAACAAAGTAGCGATTATCAGCTATTATAGCATGATGAGGGAGAAGCAAGTAGAGGGAACTTAGGCGTCAACCATGGCTGCTCAGGAGGCAAGGAGAGGAAAGATGTAGTAGAGCAGGGCATAGATAGCCTCGTGAAGTAGGGAAGAGGAAGTGGGCAGTTCACAAACGGCCATCAACAACAATGGGAAGCCAAGAAAAGGGAAGGGCAGCGGCGGCACATCTTCCGTGCAATTAATTTCACGAATAAACGGCGGCGACTCCACCCATCGCCTCCCCCCATGCCGCGGCTCCGCCCGCTCTGTTTTTTAGGTTTTCTTGTTTATTAGTCGACGACGCTCTGCCTGGCGACCTTCCATGTGGAGCAGGAAAAAAAATCAAGGCCCATCTAACAACTTTCGGCCCGATTAATGAGAGGAAGCTGAGGTCGCTCTCGGGAGCAGCGGCCCGAACACATTGAGGCAGGCCATGAGTCACGGTGTGGCGGGGGAAAGGCCCCTGGGACGCACAGTCTGACGATTGAACAATCTGGTGCGTTCTGAGCATATCTGGAGCGTTGAGTTAATAAATCCGACGGTTTAAAACTCCAAATCGCTGTGAAGGGGCGTAGGTGGCTGCGTTATACTGTTTCTCAATAGCGGAGAGAACAAAAATTTAAGTGGGTCTCCACTATATATGAATAGTTATTGCACAGACACTATTTACATGTTTGATAATCTTATCTGTATGGTCCATATGTATTCATTTATATAAATGAAGAAAATACAAATTAACAAATTTAAATTTTTTTATCCAGGAAAACATATCAATGGCGTCGATGAGAAAAGACACGCTGCATATTCGTAATCAAATAGCAATGTCCCATGACTATAGTCACCGCTAGTACCTTACTCTTTACCAACGTCTAGGGCCAACACCACCGCGAACATGCTGTATGAGGCGCTAGTGGTTGACACCACAGATAACGTGTTATGACAGGAGTCATACTACCGGGGTCTCCCATCCGTGTCGGTAACGATGCTACTAGGCTTTTCTGCACTGGTGCCTCCACCCTACCAAGGCTACCAACGGTTTTCTACACCGTCAACCTTTGTTTTGAATCAACGAGTACTTCTCGGGGAACCATTTCGACATTTATCCCACACCATTAACTAGTGGTATGAACCTCATATCACTACTATACTCTCTGTCCTCCCTCGGTTTCAGCTTTATAGTGCATGTTGCCTCTCATGGTTGCCGATCACCTCACAACTATAACAAAAATCTGACATGACTTCATACTCAAATGGCACCACTCTATTCCTCCTCCTCATTATTACCCTCCTTCTTCTTTTATTTTATCCTTGGTTCCTTCTCATTCTCTTCATAAACCAACATTGCATCTTGTTAGCGGTTTAGTGATATCAATTTGTGTTCACACCCTGAGCACTTGTCGAAATGTGGTGCCATCTTCCCCCCACATGAACCATCAAGTCCTCCTCCACCTCATACCCACCACTCTCCCCGCTCCACATTCATCATAGCTATCGGTAAGTTTCGTACACGTAGCCATAAAGATATATGCTTGAACTCCATATCTTCTAAAGATTTTCCCACATCCAACTCCCGCTTGACTATCAATTCCTTACTAAAAGTCCATGGCCCCTCATCTAAACGCTCCAATACCCTGGAATCTGTCTAAGTGAAGAGGAACATGTTCTTTCCTAGATCATTGCATTCTCCCCTTTGATGGGGTACCAAACCTTTTCCAAGGTGTATGCCATGATTACTACTAACACCAACTTATCAGACATTAACTTTCCCAACATTTGTCTGTGATTCTCCAGGCGCACAACTGCGTCCGTCCTCCCGACATCAATATGCTTATTCTTAGCCACTGACAAGGCCATCTTGTTCAACATCTTCTCAACGCCCTCTATCACAAACCGATCTGGGACAAACACGGAGACTAGGGCGACTAGGGATGTGTGGTGTTTGATTGCACGCCGTCCAGGGAAACATGAAATGCTTATGGAGTGGAAGGGCTCTATATGAAAACATATTTTAGAGTTTCAAGGGAATTAGGTTGGTCAGGGTGACTCAGAAAAACGACCTAGAATCTAGAGTCGAAGCGGGCTGGGTGGGAGTTGCGAAGATGTACTTGGAGTAAGGGGCGAGGGAAACAGGTGGCACGAGATCATGGAACCACCGCTCAAAATAAGTCATCGCCAGACGAAACTAGAGTTGCCAAGGAAAGCATAGGGCCAGGACCATACGCTAACTATTGCCTTGTTCTCTTAGTGCCTTTGATTAGCGATTTACCACATAGGTTATGATGAGGGTCAAGATGTTCCATCCAAAACATTTATTTTCTAATTCTTCCCCTCCCGTCCCATGCTATTAAAATGGTGGACCAAATTCTCTAAAAAGAAACATACCAAGCAAACATGTAAGCTTATGTTCCTCCATATCTCCACCTTTGTTCTGATTAATTTTGATGCTTTCATGAACACCAAATCTACTAGCTAGGTGTTGCAGCTTTAAATGTCCATCAACAATAATTGTGTTGCGTCATGTGAGGTTAGAGGTAAACCTAGGAGTTGATAGAAAACATAATATGATGAAATTTTAACTCACCAGGATCTATAGCGGAGTATTTCAAGTATTCTTCTTTAGTTTCACTGCCATCGAATTTGGCAGAAAAAAATTCCTAGAATAAGTAGAAATTACAAACACGGAGTTTGTCGTGGTGAAAATCTGTATATCAATGGCATAAGGAATATGTATGTGGTCATGCAAAAAGAAATCTAGGGCTAGCTTGGGGCCTACCCCTAAATGACCGAAATAAATTTTTGCGGCGCTTCTTGCTCGAGCATTGGAAAATAGTCACAGAAAAACCTTGTGTACAATTAAAACGATTTCCAGGGACCAAACTGCTAGGGCACAGTTCTCACTTGGGTAGGCGCAGACTCGCAGGCGTGACCTTAAAAACCGAAGCTAGGGGTCAATCCCCTTCACTCACACGTCACACCCCTCTCTTTTCCAGTCCAATTGTCCAAACATCCTACCACCCCTTTGAATCGCGGTCTTGCCATGGCGGCGGCGCGACCATGGTCCAGCCTCCATGAAGACCTTCTCCGCCGTATCATCCTCCTGCTAACGTGCATCGCCGACCGCGTTAGGGCGTCCGCCGTCAGCAAGCACTGGCGCCAGGTCGCGCTGCAGAACCCGTCCCCGCTGCCATACCTCGTCAGGCCGTCCACCGCCAGGACCGAGAGCTACCGGATCTTCGGTCGCTTCGCCGATCCGCGCCCGTACCTCTCCGCCGAGGGCTGCGCAGAGCGTTTCTGCGGCTCGGCTCCAGGCGGCTGGTTCGTGGTCGCATCCCCGCACGGGAGCGGCCACGCCCTGCTCAACCTCGGCACGGGCGAGCGCGTCGCGCTCCCGGATCGCGTATGCATCCTCATCAACTCCGGCGACATCAGGTGCCCCATGATGATCCGCGCAGCCGCCATGTCTGCCGCCCCGTCTTCTGGTGCCTGCGTGGTCGCTGCCATAACGTCCACCAGGACAACCATGGCCTTCTGCCGGCTGGGCATGGAGTGCTGGACATTGCTGCCGGCGAAGATGACGGCCCAGCCCGACGCCCAAGACCTGACTTACCACGACGGATGGTTCTGGGCCGTCGACGAAGATGACGACCTCTTCTGCTACAAGGCCGAACTTTCGACATCTAGGCAAACCATTCTACATCTTGCCTACGGGATCGGTGCTCACCTGACGGACATGACACACGGCGAGATCGTGTCCCGCTACCTCCTGCCCTCCGCCTCTGGCGCCGATCTGCTGATGGTGAGGAGATTCATCTCGCCGGCGACAGGCCGCACGTCCCGGTTCCAAGTCTTCAGGTTACAGAAGCCACAGGAGGGCCGGCCAGCTTCCTGGCGCGTTTACAAGATGACCCGGCAGCTGCTCTTCGTCGCCGGGCCTGCTCCAAGGCCTTCGACACGGGACACGCCGGCAACCCGGGCTACATCTACTTCCTCGACGACGTCTACACTGGTGGTCCGCACCAGCAGAACGAGTATCCTTGTGCTGATGCCGGCGGGTGGTGTTACTCAATCCCCGGTGAGTTCCAGCGCTGCCTGCAATCTGCTCCACCCTCGGACACCTCGCCGTGCATTTGGTACCACCATTAAATTTTTTTTTTGAGAACGGTACCACCATTAATTAATCCAACTACCCAGCACGAGGTTCAGTTTGAGGCACCATTGAGATTTCGATCAGTTTATTAGAGTACGTGTTTGTTGTTTGTGTTTGCTCCTGGTCAGTGTTTCTTTGTTGTGGTTCGATGGGAAACTGCATATCCAGTTTGTTGTGTGCTCCAGGTCTGTATTTGTTGTATTTTTTGTTTTAGTCAGTTAATTTGCAGGCTGTTTTCGAACTCATTTCATATATATGAAATTGTCGACTATTTGGACTGCTACCAGCTACCTATATATGTTGTTATGTGTATGATTTTCTGGTGTGATATTTTCCGCACTATTTCATGTAGTGCACACAATTTCTGATTGTATCGTATGAGTGCATCAGTCAGTGGCAGAGAGGGTCTCCCCTGTTTTAGAGATCTGTAAGACTGCAACTGAATATTTCATATATGTTCAGGTGTAGGGATCAACTAGTATTGAACTGCTGATATGTTGAAGACTTTAGTCTCTTTAAGTCTTTATAGATGATCCTTCTTCACTTGTCAGGAAATTTTTCCATTTGTGCCACTGAAGAAACTTCACTTCCTTGAATACAAGAGGACGCTATGCTAGAACTGTTATGGTATCGGTGACACTGTGACAGTTCAGGAACTTTGCGATCTCGCAAAAGCTTCTGTGCCATTGACCCGTTGTATTTTGGAAACTCAGATTGCAAAGAACCAAGCGTAGGGTTTGGCAGCTGGTACCCTTGGTTTTGGTTCGAGCTTTGGTGTTGCAAGTAGTGGCCGTACTGTTGGGATTTGTTCTTTTTTTGTTTGAAAGTTATGTTAACATGGAAATAATAGAAACTCAGGAATTGAAATAGTAGTAGCAGTAGTAGTAGTTGTTGTTGTAATAAGGTTAGATGGGAAACTGAAAGTTCCATGTCCAGCTTGTTGTTTGTACTTGATTTGAAGACTGTTTTTGAACTCATTTCATGCATGAAACTGTGATCTCATTAGACTCTACCTGCCTATACATATTTGTTTTATTTCTAGATATGCCTCTCATTTTTTTTCTTTTTCTTTTTCGAAAAGGGGGGGCTCCCCGGCCTCTGCATCAAAACGATGCATACGGCCATCTTATTAAAAAAAGGCAAAAGTGCCAACAAGGTTCCACAGTCTCCAGCTAAACCAAAAGGAAAAAGAGAAATGCAGCTCACACAGAGCTCCAAGCGGCTAGATATACAGACTAGCCCAAAACAGATGTCACAACCGGCTGGCTAACAATAGATAGGGAAACTAATTGCCTATCCTATTACATGACCGCCATCCAAACCGGTTGAAAATATCCCGAGCGATCATCTCCCAACGGATAGATCCAGTAACCAAATGCTCCCTGGCCTCCATCGGAGTGAGTAGCGACCATGAACGGATCAGTGCCGTAGCTCGGAAAATAACCTGCAAAAAATGAATCCGTGATGTTCTGTTAAAAACCAAATCATTTCTGCAATTCCAGATAGTCCATAACAAAGCGCAAACTCCAACCTGAATATGTCTTGTGAGAACAGGCCCAACCCCATGAAGCCATGTCCCAAATAAAGCAAAGACAGAAGTCGGTGGAGGAAGATTAAAAGCAATATGAATCGTCCGCCGAAGAACTCTAGCCAACGGGCAATCAAAGAATAAATGCTTAATCGTCTCATCCCGATCACAGAAACTACACCTAGTAGGACCTGTCCAATTGCGTTTAATCAAGTTGTCCTTTGTTAAAATAACTTGTTTATGGACAAACCACATAAACACTTTTATTTTTAAAGGCACCTTGACAGCCCAAACAAACTTAGAAGTTGGAATATCAGTCGAATTAATAACATCAATATACATTGATTTAACTGTAAATACTCCAGATCTAGTCAACTTCCAACGCAATACATCGGGTCGGTGAGAAAGTTGAACCGCCATTCTTCCCAACGATTGCCCGCTAGCGACCGTCGAAACTGAATATTAAGGGGGATAGATTGGAATATCGTTGCCACGAACACCTCACGTCGTTGAGCAATCCGATATAAAGACGGATATTGAATGGCTAAAGGTGATTCACCAAGCCAAGTATCCTCCCAGAAACGGGTACTTGTACCGTTTCCAATAACAAATCTCGTCCTATTGAACATAGATTGTTTGACTTTCATTAGTCCTTTCCAGAAAGGCGAATCAGTCGGCCTGACTGCGACCTGGGACAATGTTTTAGTTTGGAGGTACTTGTTACGAAGGATCTGCGTCCACATGGCCTCAGTCTCGGCGGACAGCTTCCACAACCACTTACTAAGAAGACATCTGTTCTTGACTTCAAGATTTTCAATACCGAGACCCCCTTGGTCTTTCGGTCTACAGATGATGTCCCATTTAGCAAGCCGGTACTTTCTTTTAAGTTCATCACCCTGCCAAAAGAAGCGCGACCGATAGAAGTCCAGTCTTTTCCTAACACCAACTGGGACCTCAAAGAAAGATAAGAGAAACATAGGCATACTCGTGAGCACCGAATTAATCAAAATCAACCGGCCTCCGTATGACATGAGCTTACCCTTCCAACAACTCAGTTTTTTCTCAAAACGATCCTCGATGCACTTCCATTCTCTGTTTGTTAGCCTACGATGGTGAATCGGGATACCAAGGTAAGAGAAGGCTAAACTCCCCAACTCGCACCCAAACAACTGCCTATAAGACTCCTGGTCGTCTTTGGCTCTACCAAAGCAGAACAATTCACTCTTATGGAAGTTAATCTTTAACCCGGTTAATTGTTCAAACAGGCATAACACAAGCTTCATATTTCTCGCCTTGGCCAAATCATGCTCCATAAAGATGATTGTATCATCGGCGTACTGAAGGATGGAAACACCTCCCTCCACAAGATGAGGAACCAACCCACCCACTTGACCATTTTCCTTAGCCCGGCCTATCAAAATTGCTAACATATCCACCACAATGTTAAACAGGATAGGGGACATCGGATCTCCTTGTCTTAGGCCTTTATGTGTCTGGAAATAATGACCTATGTCGTCATTCACTTTAATTCCCACACTCCCTTTTTGCGTAAATGATTCGACTTGTCGGCGCCAGGCTTCATCAAAACCTTTCATACGCAATGCCTGTTGGAGGAATGGCCACTTAACTTTATCGTACGCTTTTTCGAAATCCACCTTAAAAATTACTCCATCTAATTTTTTGGAATGGATTTCATGGAGCGTTTCATAAAGGACAACCACCCCTTCAAGGATGTTCCTGTCCGGCATGAAAGCAGTTTGGGATTGCTGCACCACAGATTGCGCAATCTGTGTGATCCTATTAGTTCCGACCTTGGTGAAGATTTTGAAACTAACATTGAGGAGGCAGATCGGCCTGAACTGCTCAATCCTCGCAACATCCGTCTTCTTCGGAAGCAAGGTGATAGTTCCAAAATTCAAGTGAAATAATTGAAGCTGTCCAGAGAATAGATCATGAAACATAGGTAGTAAATCCCCCTTAATAATGTGCCAACACTTTTTATAAAACTCAGCCGGGAACCCATCCGGACCGGGAGCCTTATTGTTTTTCATTTGTGCAATAGCCTCAAACACCTCCTTTTCTGAGAACGGGGCAGCCAGGATATCATTATCAGCAGCAGTCAATTGAGGCACGTCCTCAACCCTGGACTCATCGAGGGACACACAATTGGCCTCCGGCGGTCCAAATAGCTGTCTATAGTATTCGGTAATATAGGTTTTGAGATTATCCTGCCCTAGAATAGTACCCTCATCCTGCTCTAGCTGAAAGATCCGCTTCTTTCTGTGTTTACCATTAGCAATGAGGTGGAAGAATTGATTATTCGCGTCCCCTTGGACTACCTTGCGGACCTTCGCACGCAAAGCCCACTTCAATTCTTCTTCGCGGAGAAGTTCTTTCAGCCTCTTCTCCGCCTCATTTTTAACTTGGAGCTCGGTAGGCAATAACAGCGCAGATTCAGCTTTTACGTCCAATGCCTGTATAAGAGAGAGGAGTCTATCCTTCTCAACCTTATACACCCCACTTAGATGCTTAGCCCAACCCCGTAAGAAGCTTCTCAAATGCCTAATTTTATTCTGCCAGCGCTCGACCGCCGTCCTTCCTCCAACACCCTTAGCCCACTCCCTGGCTATGATGTCTAAGAATCCCTCGCGTTCGAACCAGGCCATCTCAAAAGAGAAGGTGTTTTTGTTTCCTATATGGTTCGGCTCCCCTGAGTCCACGAACAAAGGTGTGTGATCAGAGATTCCCCGCGTGAGAGCTTGCACCGTAACAAGAGGGAACTTCTGTTCCCACTCCACGCTGGCGAGAACCCGATCAAGCTTCTCGTATGTCGGGTTTGGCAGAGCATTAGCCCAGGTAAACTGTCTACCAGTGAGCTCTATCTCCCTTAGATCTAAGCTTTCAATAATAGTATTGAACATAAACGACCACCTGCCGTCGAAGTTATCATTGTTTTTCTCCTCTCTCCTTCTAATGATATTGAAATCACCCCCGACCAAAATCGGAAGCTGTTCGGACCCACATATCCGAACCAGATCCGCCAGAAACTCCGGTTTAAGCTCGGGTTGGGCGGCACCATAGACCGCTACCAACGCCCAGTTGAACCCATCAACTTTAGACCTAACTCAAAACTTTACCGCGAAATCACCCATTACTACACTCCGGACATCAAGGGCATCACATCTCACACCCAGTAAGATGCCCCCCGATCGACCTCGTGGCGGGAGGCAATGCCAATCAAACTCAAGACCACCCACAAGAGAGGAAAGAAACTGCGGCGCAAAATTATCTCGACCGGTTTTCGACAGAGCAACGAAATCTAACCGATGTTCCAGAGAAGCTTCAGCAAGAAACCTCCTTTTAGCCAAGTCTTTCAGACCTCTGCTATTCCAAAAGATTCCTTTCATAGTTCATCATGGAATTTTTTAGCAGTCCGAATCCTAGCACTCCTACGAACAGCAGAGTCGGGATAAATTTTTCGTTTCCACTTACACCTTAGCTTGGGGTGCTCCTTCACCCGGTCCTCATAACCGGGCTGAACGGAATTGCTATCTGCATCATCTAAGGGCACATCCTCGCCCTCCGACTCCTGATTAGAAGGTGCTAGGTCCGCACATAGATTATTTAGCACTTTTATCCCTAACTCATCAATTTCCTCATCATTCATGGGCTTGACCGCAGCAAGATGACTAATAGTCTCTAAGGCCCGCTCCGCCTCTAAATCTAACATATCATTCACCGAGTTGGAGATTTCAATATCATTAGCGCCAAGAGAAACTCCTAATTGGTTTGCATTATTAACAATCTCCTCAGGAGCAAAATGCAATAAAGAATTAGATATGTTAACGGACATACCAGTAGATATCGCAGCATCGTGAAGCTTGGCCGCCCTCATAGCGCACCGCTGCTGCATATTGTCCACCTCCGGAAGGTCCAGAACGCGGGCACTGGTCCGTCTCCCCGTCGAGACCGGGTCTGGGATACCACCGAAGGCAACAACCTCCTCTCGAGAATGGGAAAGCTGCGGGCTCCAGATGCCCTCAGACAAGTGCCCGGCGGGTATGGCAAGAGGCGGGACAGCTGGGGCCACCTGCCCACTCCCTCCTCCTGCACCGCCCACCGACTCAGAGCGAAGCGTCGTAGGGGCGGTCCTCCTGACCGCAGACGATGAAGGGGAGTCTAGGGCCACCTGCCCCAACCCCTCCTCCCCGGGCGTCCCGGGGGATGCTGGCGCCATAGCCAGGGCCTGAGGAGGGGGAGCCGAAGCCACCTGCCTCGGGCTCCCACTCCTATCGCTGGCGTCCTCCGACATGGCCGGTAACACCAACGTCTGTATAGGTAGGGAAGAGGACAAGGCCACCTGCCTGGACCCCCGTCCCATAAGGCCCACCTCGGTCATAGATGACAATGTCGGAACCACCTCAACCGGTATAGCAAGGGAAATAGGAGCGACCTCCGGCTCTACATCCCGAAGTGCAGACTCAGCAGAGTCCAAAGAAGGAAGTGTGTGCTCAAACTCATCATCAGCCTCTACCCTATCACTCCATAGTTTGGGAGGCGCAGAAGCAGGCTCAAAGGACCCAAACCGCAGAGTCGTCGTGGGTACCGAAGGCGGAGTGGAACCAGCTCCGGACCCCTCCCCAGGCAACTGAGCATCAGGACGAGGTCTGGTCGAACCCTCTCGAGCAGACTCGTCTGGCGCCCCCGTGGCTCCTGCACCACCATCACTCTCGTGCCTATCAACATCATCCCCAGCAACCTCGTCAACGAACATCTCAATGTCCTCAAACTCTATGTCGAGCGGGAATACCTCTCCCCTATATGTCCAGTGAACGACATCAGGCACGAAGTCAACATTCAGAACACTCACCAATATCCGAGCCACTCCATGAGCCCGAGTGAAAGCCATATCTACTCTCTCCGTCTTTCCGACCATGATACCCATACTGGCTACAACTCGAACGTCCTGCAGAGGCTTAGATGGGGCCCTAGAAAACCGCAGCCAGATCTGCGTGAGCGGCTTGCCTTTAGGCTCCACCTTCGTCCACTCGTGAAACTCCAAAATACACGTAGTACCTGGAACTCTACACAAGCCAAAACTCAGTAATCTCTGTAAATCCTCCACAGAAGGGAAATCCACCTTAAAGACATTCGCTTCGAGTCCGACCAGCTCCCACTGATAGTCCCCTGGCGCCAACTCCTGAAGTCTGTGGATAATCTGAGCCTCAGTCACCTCGCCCTGAGTTGCCTTCACAATCCCGGTAGTCATGCACTGTGTATCCTCGGGAATCTCCCTCGCCGCCGGGGACTCGAAGAACAATAACTCCGCACAGTACAGCCCATACATAGTCAGAGATGGAGCCTGGTCACGCACTAACGGGCAATCTCCCGAATCATGTGCAAGCTTGCCACACGAGTCACACAGCTCTGCGACGCACTTCTTGCGCGCCCATTTGGCCGCCCTCTCGGAGTCAGACCTGTCTGATGTTTCACCTGCAGCCCCAGGCACCGGAACATCAACCTTGGCCAGTGCCGTTACCACCTCCATAGCCCGATTAGTAACATCCGTAGACTGAGCAGAATCCGCCTCAACCGCGGTAACCTTCTGGTCAACAGCAACCGGAGGCGGAGGTAGCCGACGAAACCTACCACGGCCTCCGCCCCGACCACCCCGACGTCCATGGAATCCACCTCTCTGGCGGGGGTCCGGGCCGGAAGCCCCCTCGACAAAGCCACCAGGAGGCCCGAGGAAAGGTCTCTCAGCAGACCCGTCACTCTGCCATGCATAGCCTCGGCCTCCACCGGTAGACGAGGAACCGCGGTGCTGTCCGTCTCCATAAGCATCAACACCATCATCACCCCACTGATCACGGGGCGCCTCAACAGACTCTCGAACTGTCCACTCCTTCCTAGGCTGCAAAGATCCTGACCGATACTGAGCCGGCCTCGCTGCATAATGCGGCGGCGGAGCAGCCCGAGGCGGAGCACCACCCGGGGCCGGCACCACATCATCAGGCCCGCCGCCACGACCCATGACTGTGGCCACCGGAGGCGACGGCCCCGGAGGTCACGGTCCTGCAGGGGCTCCTCTTCCCGCAGGAAAGTCCGGCGGTCTGGCAGGCGAAGGCCCCGAAGGTCGCGACCCTACAGGGACTCCTCTTCCCGCAGGAAAGTCCGGCAGCCTGGCAGACGAAGGCCCCAAAGGTCGGGGACCTCCACTGCCCGTAGGCATCACCGGCGGCCGAGCCGCCGCAGGCACGGGCGGCCGTGCCCCTTGGTTGCCACCAACCCGTCCGGAGGGGGCGGGAGCGCCACGCCCGGCCCCGGCGACAACTCGCCCGGCGTCGACTGCGCTGCTCCCCGCGCCGGGGGCCCCTCGACCAGCCTTCCCAGGCGGCGGCGGCGGCCCGATCGCCCCGGCCTTACTCGCAGCCGCGCGGGGCTGCACTGCCGGCGGTCCACCCGTTCCTCGACCGGCCATCACAAGCAGTGGCGGGATCCGGCAAGCCCGACCAGGACCGCACGGAGGAAGAAAGGGCGTCCCACGCCGACGAACCCTAGAGGAAGACGACGATATGCACGCAGAGGCGGAAATTACGTCCGTGCATGCGGCGCTAGTCGTGCATGTGGCGTCCGGTATGGCCTGGGCCTCATACCCAGCCATATCCGGCCCACTTAGCAAAGCAGGAACGCACGGAGAGTCCGGCCCAAAGCGGCCGAGCAGATTGTTCAATCGCTCGCTGCGTTTCGCCCGGATCCCGCTCGGCAGCCTCGTCGGCAACACAGCCGCCGCCACCGGCAGCGATCTGGTTCTCAACCGATGCGCAGCCCTCCTCTTCTTGACCACCGTCCATGAATCCGGATGTATTAAATCGAACAAGGTAAGGTTTGGTAGGCGTACCTTAGGCAACGGTCCCTTCCACGGCCTGACCGCCGAAGCCGCATTTCTCCGGTGAACGACACGGCGTACCAACTCCTTCCTCTCGTCCGGACGAAGCCCAACCCTCGCCGGATCCTCCACCGGCACAACCGTGTCCACTGTAATGGCCACCTCATCTTCGTCATACCCTGCATGAAATAGATCGCAAATCAGATCCGAAGGCGTAGGTGACAGCGGCGAGTACTCTGAGTTGTCGCTATCTCCGTCGGCCTCCTCCTCGTCCGAAGCCAGGAGGGCCCAGAAGCGACCGCCGATGCCCGCCCTAGCAGCCACAGCAGGAGGACACAGCGCGGCGGAGTCCCCGGCTGTCGCCCGGGGAGTCGCCCGGGGAGTCGCCCGGGGCGTTCTCTCAGTCATCTGGATGGACTAAATCAATTTAGCTGCTGCCGGGCGAGTTGTTCTCTCAGTCTTTGTTGTTTAATTAGAGTTTTTGTTTAATTAGAGTCTTTGTTGTTTGTGTTTGCTCCTTGTCAGTGTTTCTTGTTGTTGTAGTCGTCGATGTGGTTCTTATATTATGGGAAACTGGAAAATCCATATGCAGAGGCTGTTTTGGAACTCATTTCATCGATCTATATGAAATTGTAAACTATTTATACTGCTACCAGCCATATATCTTGTTTAAATTATGTGTATGCATTTCTAGTGTAAATTCGACTTCAGATTTTCATGTTTTCTGCCGTATTTTCAGTAGTTGCAGTCTGCGGCGCATAGGTGTTTTTCAAGTTTCCCCTGTTTCCATTAGTATGAACAAGATATCTGATGAGATGATCTGCAACTGAATATTTAATGTCTGTTCAGGTGTAGAGATATCAACTAGTACTGATTGTATGTTGAAGATTCTAGTGTTTATAGATGACCCTTGTTGACTTCTCAGCTGATTGTTTGATGTGTTTTATAGCGGTATATACTTTCTACATCGTTGATGTGGTTATCGTTGTAACTGAAACTTCTGTATCCTGTTTGCTGTATGTGCTTAATTTGAAGGCATTTTTCGAACTCATTTCATCTATGAAATTGTGAAGTATTTATCTGATACTTGCTATATAGGTTGTCTGATTTCTATATGGTTCTCATTTTTTCTTGCTTTCCTAGTATTTGAATTTGTGTATGATTTTCTGCTGTAGATTCTATTCAGATATTTATATTTTCCGCCGTATTTTCAGTAGTGCACAAAATTTCTGATTGTATAGTACAATTGCGTCTATCAGTGGCAGAGGTATTTTTCATGTCTTCCCTGTTTGCATTGAGATGAGATGATCTGCAACTGAATATTTGATGTGTGTTCAGGTATACAGCAACTACTCCCTCCGTTCCTAAATATTTGTCTTTTTAGACATTTCAAATGGACTACATCATACGGATGTATGTCGACATATTTTAGAGTGTAGATTCACTCATTTTGCTCCGTATGTAGTCACTTGTTGGAATCTCTAGAAAGACAAATATTTAGGAACGGAGGGAGTAGTACTGAACGTATGTTGAAGACTCTAGTCTTTGCATGACCCTTCTTCACTTCTCAGCTGAATGCTTGATATGTTTAGTGGCATAAACTTATTATATGTTTTCCATTTATGCCACTGAAGAAACCTCACTTCCTTGAATACAAGACCGTAAATGGGCACACTGCAGCCGATTTAACGACTTAAGCTGGGCAACACAAATAAAAGTTATGATATTACAATGGATTTCACTATCAAGCCGTTATATCTAAGCTCTACGTATTATATCTAAGCTCACAATAGTCTCCCTATGATCCTAGCAGATCGGTACCCATACCATATCCTTGGGCAGCTCGGATGTATCTATCTTTTCGTTCAGATCACATCATCTCGAGCACAGAATCTTATTAGTGGACCAGAAGACTATGGTGACCCGTAGATCTTCAGATGTTGATTTGCAGAGCAGGGCCGGAATACGGGGATTGCATTCTTTGAAAAGTATCATATCTTCTTTCCCTTGGGAGAAAGCAGAACCCAAAAATGAATGGAGGTTCGATCTCTCACCCAAAGCAATTGGGGCTGCTGGAATCTTCACCTATAGACTCCGAAAAATCATCGTGTACCTTTCCTCTATACACTCCGAAAAGCAGCGTGTACCTTTCCCTAAATCCTTCTCCCGTGCATGCTATTCTCGTGTTTCGTGATTAGAAAAGACATGTTTCTTGTTTTCTTTGAGGTAATAAATGAGCTGTATCCCGCTTTGCCTATCATGATGTGGAATCTATCGTTGAGCACCCATGAATGCAGGTAGAAAGTGTTTTTTCTTAACTCTTTCCAGGCCCCAGCTTGATTGGACTTCGTCAGCTCTTGTCGTTCAGCTTCCTCTCTCCTCTCTCATCTTGTCTCTCCGTAGACGGCGTTAAAAAGTAAACAGACTTAAAGCAAAGTAGGTTCAATCCTTGTGTTCTATTATATGAAGTAGAAGAAGAAAGAGCCAAGGGGGATGGTCTTGGCACCCATTGGTTAATGGTGAAAGCGTTCAAGGAAATAGGGAATGGAATATTCAAATCGATCAGAAGTGCTATGCTTTATGTAATTAGGCTGAAGGCTAATATCTCGCGAGTAGGCCGAGCTAGGATAAGAATTCCAATCAACGAAGAAGTATGAAAATTGGGCCCAAAATCACTACTTTACTACCTATGTTGCGTGTCGTGCCACTTAGTATGGTAGACTTTTTGCGGGAAAAGAGCAGGTTTTGCCCCAACTTGGACCCAGGGAAACCAAAGAAGAGCTAGTTTCACCCTGTTTAGTTAGCGGTGGATGAGCTGATTTCTTTTCACTCCTGTTTCAGAGATACAAAAGAAAAGTAAAGTGTAGAACGCAATGTTTGAGCTCCAGGCTTTTACGATTCTTCTGATTGACTTCTCTTCTCTGGTCCTAGCTCTGAATGCCAGTATGTAGAGAAGTGATGGAAAGGGTTGTGCTCTTTCATTTGAGAAACTTTCAACCAAAATAGGAATGTTAGAACAAAATATTTAGATACAGGTCCCTTATGAATACTGTACTGAGTAAGATTCATTAAAGAAATGCTTCTCCGAAGCAATAAGTTTGTGGCACAAGCATAGTCTTCTGCTAACCTAGCCTTTCCCATCTTTCTATTAAAATGAATGTAGCTAACGTGAACTAAAAGCAAGCTCTTGTTCGAGGAAGTAGAAATTGTTAGTTGTTGCTAGCTTGAACTGAGTTGTTCCTTTTGGTGCTAGGGTTGCCAAGGGAGTTGCAGCGAGATGCTGCTAATGCAGCTATTTCTGATGTCCGGACGATGCAGCGGAAGGGAAAAGAAAAAGATATGATGCTTAGACCGTTCAGACAGGGATGATGGATTTCTAGATATAGGGTTTATTTGAATGTCTGGCCAAATGCCTACTTTCGTTATGCTTGTCCTGCAAAGCTGGATCTATCGTTCGGTTGCTTTTAATGTTTGTTCCGCCTCTGACCCGGCCCTTACCTCCTTCTTGACTCAGTTTTTCACAGGGGAATCGAATTCTTTTACAAAAGAAATGTCAGTTTCAAAAGGAATGGCACCGAAAGGTGTCAGATGATGATTGAAGTGAACTATCTGAATCTGAAATCACCGACCCGACTCGTGCTTTTTTGGACTCCGCTTTTGCAGGATCCTGTGAGGCATCGAATTCTTTGGCAAGTCTCTTCTTGCTAGTGTTGTACGCATTTTATTCCTTCACCTGACATGCTTTCGTGATAAAAGAATCATAGCAACATAGTGTGAGGTTCCATAGGTTGATGAGCCTGATCAGTCGTGTAAGTTATTTACTATAGTCGTCTTAGATGGCCCCAGGTATCCTCTTCGGCTTGATCTTTCCTTTGCTTCGACCGCCAACTTGCACTTCCTTTATTCCACTATTGCGATATCTTTGTCCTGGACAAAGACCAAGAGCTGGTGCAGGTGAAAGAATAGCTTATGGGGCTGGAGTCAAAGGAGCTTTCATAGACATAGAAATCATTATGGAAAGAGCAGGCCTGCGAGCAGCGAGTGCCCTTTGTAAGTTGCGAGCCTGCCTTACCGCCCCCCTTTCTTTTTTGAATTAGAAAGAAGGGGATGAATTAGAAAGAAAGAGATCAGGTTATTTATGATCGGAGAAAAGGAAGGGGCGTGGTTGATGTGTCACTGGGGAACCCGTAGGAAGGGGAGACAATCAGCCTCATTCACATCTGAAATCGCCAACATGAACACAAACGAAGTCGTCTGAATTTCGTATAGAAAAAAAGGAAACAAGTAAAAAAGCGTGGTTCCCAGGGATAGGCACTTCGTCCGGCGCGGTATCATTGCTGAGCGATCCCTTGCTATCAGGAAATGGAGTGTTAGTTTCAAATAGAGATTGTGTGGGTGTGAAGTGTACTGAAGATCGAGGTTTTTCTTCTTACTAACTTTGTCAAAGAGGCTAAAAAACAATAAATGACCAAGGCTAATGGTACGCAGCAGGAGCAAGGGAACTCCCTTGGTTCAAGAAGGCACATGAGTCCGAACGCTATTTTAAACATAATACGTAGCCAGAGCAGACTGAGCCACAACAAGTGGGACATGCTCTGGTTCACCTAGGAGAATATTTCCCATGTTCATATATATCTACCAATTACGTTTTTATTTTATGTAACATGGATATTTTTTGCACTGATTGTGACCATCAGCATGAAAGAAGGGGGTCCAAGGATGAACATAGGATAAAGCTTATGTTTTCTTGTTAGTAGCATTTAAACGATCGTTGATGCATAAATCCTAAATATTTGTGAAAATGCATAAATCGCCACACCGAATGGGACAAGCTGACTCACTTAGGTGCATATTTTCAATGATCATATTCAGACCTCGCCCTACCAAGTCCTTTGCCCGTGGATTTGATGGAAATGTACCATCATCAAATCCTAACCCGCTCCTAACCCTAGCCGCCACCGCTGGAGTGCCGCTGGACAAAGCCGGGGTGAGGGATGATGGAGGCGGAGCGGCCTTCCTCCATCCGTCTCTAGGGTGCGGCCGCAGCGTAATCTCGTAGCGAGCGCCCATGCATTTCCTCCCAGTGGCCTTTTGGCAAGGACGACAATCGCCCATCGATGGCTTCCCCTCAGGGTTCTGCGGCACTATGGCAGGTTGCTCCTCCCTGTGTCTGGTCAGTGTGACACGACGTCGAACGAGGCGGGCTCGATGGCGGTCGGGACATCCTTGTGGATCAGCTCCAGGCATCTTTGACGCCATGTATCTGGATCTTCAAATACTTTGGTTGCGAGCATATGGAGGCCTGGCCCCTTGTGGCAGAGTGGTCCCAGATTGGACTGCTAGGTGGAGAAGCCTGTCCAGATCAAGGTGGGTCAGTGGGACTGCCATCAAGCTCTAGGGGCGGTTGGAGCCATTGACGACAGGAGTCGTGGTTGTCATAACCTTGTTGAAGGCGTCGACAACGTAGTTTTTAATCCCGTCCAAATAACTATGGGGGAAACCCTATATTTGTTCTGAGTCCTACGTTGGCAGTGCCTAGCAACGTCCTCCCCCTTGGGGCAACATGTGGGAGTTGAACCTGGCTTGTACTACCAGTCACAGATGATGGTGCTCGAGGAGGTGGCACACCATCTTCTGCATCGGTAACGGAGGGTCGCAGCGGCTTGGCACAACGGGGTCTCTGTGGCGGACCCATGTTGATTGGCAAGCACATGCCGCTGGTAGTGTTTGGCGCCATGGTGACGTTGATGGCTGGCCTCGCAAGGATCATGCGGATCTCGGCCGGCCCTGAAGATGGGTCAACAGTTTGATGGTGGTGGTGGCTTCTAGAGTGTGTGCGTGTGATGCGCGCTTATTGTCTGCTGGACCAGATATGTGCGCCCGATACGCCATGCGGGCAGCTCAGTGATGACCCTTGATCTAGCTAGTCAGGCAGTGTGATGGCACATCCCTACGTCATCATAGTAGAAGCCCTACATCATGTACACCGAGGAGTGTTACTTTGCATATGGTATCTGATTACAAATGATGTGAACCCATATCGAAGTTCTGAGTGGTGGCTTATATAGAGTATTGTGCTCTACCCCTCACCTACTACGTTACAAAGGGGTTAAGATAGCTATTATTCATGGCCACTACAGGACTAATGTGCACCTTAAAACACTTGTAACGCCATGCTCCTATGATTATGGTAACGTCCTAATCAATGCTCCTTGTCATCGAGCTTCTATCCGAGTGAATAATCACTGGAGCGGATTCATGTCTTCTGCATCCTAGTGGATCTCTGTACGGGTGGCTGCCGAGTGAATGAACTCCCACATGCTGACTAGTACTCTGTTACTTGGTGAATGTGGGCCTGGCCCCATGGGCTTTCCTTGGTTCTAGTTACCGTGGGCCTACTCGGTAAGAAATAACCTCGTCGTTGTCCCCTGAATTCATCAGGATCTTCATAACCAAGTCTGGTAATCCATTGAATCTGACTAAACATTCATGGAAAAGTATTACGGTTGTTTACTGATTTGTAGTCCCATGAATCTACTCAAAGGAAAGATCCTGATGGATTCTTAGATATAGACGTTTGTGATTTCTGTTTTTGGTGTGGGTTCGTTAATTCGGAAAAGTTTGGTGATACTCAACCATATCTATCAGAAGGGGCTGACTAATAATCCGAGTAGGGGATGTATCATAACATTTGAGTGATGAATTTAGCGCAAGGGCTGATTCTCTCGGAAAGATGCCAATCATTATCCTGGAGAAACACCAAACTCTTAATCCAAACTTATGAATTTGATGCTTTGAATCCTAGTGAAGGTTCAAACGGATCCACGGGGAAGCACCAAACTCACCCTTTTTCGAACGATCCTGAGTGGCGCAGCCCCATGATCTAGTGGTCCACCAGTGAATGATGTAGCATGTATGATCATGTCGATTTCTTCATGTTGTGGATGCGGCTGGGTTGTTTTGGGATGGTTTCTTCCTGGGAAAAATTCTCGCGGAGTGAACCACCTCGCTTGACGCCTTCCTTGAGCCGAGCAAACAAAGTCATTTACATTTTTTCCAGAGGATCTTCTACGGGATTGTAGGATT
>NC_041389.1:11150856-11171544 GCF_002162155.2 Triticum dicoccoides
AAGAAGATAAGGGGAAGTAAGGGAACCTGTTCGCATAGATGTGCGGTTGGAACGAACGCTTTTGAAAAGAATCAAGGCAACCAGCGTTGCTTCAAGATTCGTGCGCTCCATCTGACGGCCAACAAAGCGTTCGTTTGAGCTTGCCAAAAAGCTAACCTTGGATTAAGGCGAATCGGTCACTATTGTTGCAGACTGGCCTCTTTCTCGTGTAATTGATTGACTTCTTATTTCCCGCGGAATTATTTATGGTATGAAATAAATTGTTGCCTTTACGCACAATAGGATATTCACTCTAAGATTTTGCTTCCATTTGTAAAAGATAGATATCTTGGAATTAGGGGTCTCCAGTGCAATGTATCTTAAGATGTATCATATGCATTAAAATATTGCTTTAGATACAATTAAATATTCCACGAAAAAAGAAGGTACGGAAAACAAATCTTGTAGATGCTCTCATTGACAAACCCAATGGAGGCAAACCTGACGACACAACAACAAAAAATCAAATTAAAATTAGAAGAAAAATAAATGGTACTACATTAATTTTTTGAAAATTGCGGTCCCGCAGTCCCCTGTGCGCGGCCCTATATAAAGGCGCCCGTCACACGTATCTCAAGCAGTCACTCGCCGGCACCACCAGTACCCCCTCCCCCCACCCCACCTCCTTGGCTCGCTCGGCACCAGAAGCAAAGCAGCTAGGTAGCCATGGCGCGCGCCTCGAGCCCGTCGTTGTTGCTCGTGCTGCTCGTCGTGGCGGCGGCGATGGCAGGAGCCAGATTGCCCGTGGATGCGGCCAGGAACGCAACGTTGGGTGAATTCCGCGTCAAGAACAGCCTCGGCAGGACCCCGCAGATGGGGTACTTTCATGCTGCCCTCCAACTGCTCTTGTCTACTCTTTGTTTATTCTTCTTCCCTCGTCCATTGGTAGATCTAAAGACTTTTTTCCGTTCCCAGCATCTATATTGGAACCATCATGTGTTTACTCCAGAGTTTGCATAGATCTACAACGTGTTTGGTTCATGGGATTTAGAGGTGGAGAATGGGAGTTGAGGGGTGAGGAGATTTAAATTCTATTGGTTGATTAGAAGAAATGCGAATTTAATTGGGAAGGGGAATGGGAGTTGAGAGGGACAATTCCCACCGTTTTGTTCCCACGGGGTACCTGTTAATTCGTGGGTAGAGCTCAACCCCAACTAATTCTCAACTTATACCAAAGAAAAAAATAGGAGTAAAAATCTACTTCCCATGTCTAATCTTGATATAATTTCCCCTACCCAATGGTTACCAAACAGCTGGCTGCTAGTGTTTATATTAACACATTGATTCAGCAGTGTTCAGTGTTCATTACTATATCGATCAGTGACTTAATCAATAGTGCAAGATCTACAGTGATCTTGAAAGCAAAAGAAAACTGCAATTTTTTTTTCTGAAGACGAGCCTCGTCATAAGTCGTGATTTTCCTTTTGATGTATACAGCTATACTTCGTCATAGGTCGCCATTTTCTCTTCTACTCCAGTTTATCTGATCTAATCCTGACTCATGATGAAACATTTCGTGTGTCAGGTGGAACAGCTGGAACCACTTCTACTGCGGGATCAGCGAGGGAATCATCAGGGAGACAGGTAAGGCCTGGACACTGCCTCCTTCCTTCCTTGTACCATTTTGTTTCCAAACGGGAAAACCCCGGCCTCTGCATCATCATGACGCACACAACCATCTTTATTAAATAAAAAAGGGGGACGAATTTCTGGAATTCTCATGAGGGATGCTTCTTCTATATCAATAAATCCGTGGGTGCTAGTGCCCATGGAGTTTCATTTTTTTTTTTAAAAGTAGATCCTCTCAACTAACACGGCAAAAACTAAAAGAAAACATCACAAACGGTGTGTATAATAGAAATATTACATGACTTAATAACATAATCTATTAGTGACATGCCAGCCAAACCGGTTGAATAATGCCTGTGCAACCATCTCCAAACAGTTGAACCCAACCCCCATTTCAAGCCTCAAATCCTATGTCATGCATGTATATGGATCTCCTCATGCCTGCAATTCTGGACCTCCCTTTCACTTCTTCAATGTACATTCGGCCGAATCACTAGCTAATTTTGCGGTGCTTTCCTTCAGCTGATGCATTGATCAACACTGGTCTGGCGAAATCGGGCTACAAATATGTTAACATCGGTATGGATTGCTCTCTGGACCATATTTCCCATGACATGTTGGACACAAGTACTAGACTATTTTTAGCAGAGTATGTTTTACTCAAATATGTTTCCCGTCTCTTGTTTCAGATGATTGCTGGGCAGAATTAAACAGGGATTACAAGGTAATTAAGGAGATAAACTTGAGCATTTCTAACCATCCCTATCATTTTCAGTATAGTGCAACGTATTGCGGAATTATGTTTTTAATACAATTCAAGAAATCCATCTAAACATTAGTAAAAAAAACAATTGCTTGTGCATACTAGTTTGAAGATATTATTAAACATCTTAGAACCAGAAGATTAGTTATGTGTATACCATTTTTTATTTTATTTCTGTGAGTACTGATAACCTGGAGTCCTGATTTCTCAGGGTAACATGGTTCCAAATAAAAGAACATTCCCCTCTGGCATCAAGGCGCTTGCAGATTATGTGCACGCAAAAGGGTTGAAGCTCGGCATCTACAGTGATGCTGGGTATGCTAGCTATCCAATTCATCATAAAAATAACACTAATTTGTTCTCACACTGTAGCAACTAAACTCTTCTTGGCCCAAGAAAACTAGAATTTGTAAATATGATAAAATGGCAATGCACTGAAACTAACTAGCACCATACCATGTATTGCAGGACACGAACATGCAGTAACAAAATGCCAGGATCGCTCGATCACGAAGAGCAAGATGTCAAGACGTTTGCGTCTTGGGTATTACCCCTTAGAATAATTACTTACCTAATGGCTCATGCCAAACCAACACTGACACCATAAATCCTGATGTTCTTGTATTCTTGCCTTCTCGCCTCCAGGGAGTTGATTATCTGAAGTACGACAACTGCAACGATGCTGGCAGGAACGTTAGGGAAAGGTACGGAGACAATACCTCGAACTGCATGCGTCATGAACAGTGCAATGTGTCTTTATGTGTTCGTTCGTGAAGTAATTTTCCATGGTTGATGCAGATACACTAGGATGAGCAACGCCATGAAGAAATACGGGAAGAACATCTTCTTCTCACTCTGCGAATGGTGAGTCTGCTTGTCATAACATTTTAGGATGGAAAGGGGAAGCATTGGTCATTCACTCTTCTGCGTTTTTGCTGTTTAGGGGTATCGAAAACCCTGCTACATGGGCACGTGGAATGGGTGGTAATAGTTGGAGGACAACCGGCGACATTGCTGACAACTGGGACAGGTGCTGCCCAATTGATCAACTCTGGGATTTTGGTCAAGTACAGCTATACTAGAATTAGCAGGACTGATCATTGTTATCTTTTTTACTTCAGCATGACATCACGCGCAGACCAGAATGACAGATGGGCCTCCTACGCTGGACCTGGTGGATGGAACGGTAAGTGTCTCAGAGGAATCTGTCCCAGTATTATTGTTGATTGCCTAACGATTTGTTAGCTTGGAACTGATCGGTAGACAATGTTCTCCTCTGATATCAGATCCTGATATGCTTGAAGTTGGAAATGGTGGGATGTCTGAAGCTGAGTACCGCTCGCATTTCAGCATCTGGGCACTTGCAAAGGTACTACCCATTTTGTCCCATGTATATTTAATAATGTTGTTTCGATTCTCAAAAATGAATTCTACATTTCCTCACCGCAACCTGGCTCTGAGTTGTGTAGGCTCCTCTTCTTATCGGGTGCGATGTGCGCTTGATGAGCCCGCAAACAAAGAACATAGTCAGCAATATGGAGGTCATCGCTGTCAACCAAGGCAAGCATTCTTTTACACATACTTGCGAATGATACCTTCTTCATATGGGATTTTCAGTGTACTCATACTACAGTTGTATGAACAGATAGACTAGGCGTGCAGGGAAAGAAGGTGCAATCTGATGGTGGTTTGGAGGTATTGGTCAATTCAAATATCTTAGTAGTGACTTCACGATGAGATTTCTGAAACTGAAACTGGGGATATAATTTTCTAGGTTTGGGCCGGACCGCTCAGCGGCAACAGAAAGGTGGTGGTTCTATGGAATAGGCAGGGGCACCAAGCAACCATCACCGCACACTGGTCAAAAGTCGGGCTTCCGGTATCTGCGGCCGTCACCGCTCGCGATCTATGGGCGGTAAGCTTGCTTTCTTCAGAACTCAGTGCTTATCCTTAACAATCCGCTACACATTCCAGTGTTTCATCATCACAAAAACTCCCGTCTTGTTGCGCAGCACTCGTCGTTCTCCGCTCAGGGGCAGCTATCTGCATCAGTGGCGCCTCATGACTGCAAGATGTACATCCTGACACCAAAGTAAATGTAGACAAAAGCATAGCAACTCGATCGATTTGGTTATATGACGTTAGAAATAAGCTGCAACAGTATGTAAAGTGCTGTGAAAATGTCGGTGCGTTTGTTTCTGAAATTGCAAGTTGTAATGGAAGTTGCTGCAATAAAAAATGGGTTTCGTAGCACTATCTTCTACAATGGGGTTTCTCCTTGAAATTCTTGGGTTCAGCCAACCAAACGTATATTATGAGACCTTTTACTATCTGCATGACAGCAAAAGGGCCGTCGTTATATGAACTGAGAAAAAACATCATTTTTCTTGCGTGAAACCCTTTGGAGCTTTTGCCTTTTATTCAACAAAAGTGTTCCTAGGGAAGTCAACCAAGAGGATGCTGCAGGAATGGAAGTTGTAAATCTAGCCAACTGCCGGTGACCATCAGTGTCCAAAATGCTTTGCACAAAAATGGGTTGGTAAATTTGCGGATCTAGTTACGTGTTGAATTACAAAGTGGGTATAAAGATAGCTCCCAAATTTTCAGCAAGGCTGGGTGCCACAATAGAGGGTTCATTGTGGCGAGAATTCCAAAGGTTGACCAAAGCTAAATAGTCGGTCTCCATTATGACATGAGTTGATCTCTCAGATTTGTAAAAAGAACACATTCTTGAAGTGACAATGTCGCCATGATGAGGGGATCAGTCACCCCTGCTTGCGGTTTGCTGCAACCACCCAGCAAGCCTCTCGATGAGCAAGGAACACAGCCAATCCCTCCTCAGAACCGTTACTAATAGCACCATCTACATTGATCAATTTATGAAAGGCGCATCAGGGTGCTCCAACCATGTTCGGGTAACACATTCCCCTGCTGCTTCGGTATGTCCAGAAGCCGCAGGTCTTCTTTGATCCTTCTTACAGATGCAGCAGGGTCCAACTTCTCTTGATGATGTGTACATCTATTCCTTGACCTCCATATCACCCACATAACATAGTAATTATTTGCTCTCTCCCGATCTGAGAACCGGAGATAACATAAAATATTGCAAGCCCACACGTGTTAGGATGCAGTCTTGGTAGCTTGAAATTGAACCAATTCAGAGCTTCATCCCAAAACATTTTTGCAAGTGAGCAGTGGGCTAGTGCATTTATCAGGTCTTCCTCCATAAAAAGACAAACATTGCATCTATCACTCTCCTTTATGTGCCTGCTTTTTAGAGCTTCATATGGGCAAAATACCAATTAGTACACAGTGGCGGCTTCTTCTTCCCATCTCCGGTGGCAGCACTCTTGCGTTTCTTCTTTGTCGCGGCGGTGGGCGGATCTTGGCTCGAGGCACGAGCTTTCTCCTTGCTATTGGTCTTGATCATGACGATAGCGGCGGTAAAGGATCGAGGATTGCTTGGGTGAATAGTGGGAAACTGGCGACGGCGGCACAAGCAAAGAAACAAGAGGTGGAAGGCTGAAACGGAGGAGGCAAGGGAAGAGGAAAACCCTTCCCCATTTTCCCCTTCTTATAAAACGTCTTGAAACCAAACGGGCGGAGATCACGAAGTGACACGTGCTCCATGCGTCCTGCGGTTTCCCGCTCCGCAAAGTGAGAACACGTAAATTCCAGAGTTATCATCATGATGAAGCACCATCATCGTTGTCCGCCCAACGGTTTCCCAAAAGGCATCGGCTAAGTTGGGAAGGACGCATCTACGATGCTCCGATCCTCAAGAAGCCTACCAACAAAGCCCTCGCCATGGGTTGCCCATCACAGGGCTTTGACAGTGGCCAGACTCGCCGAAGGGCATATTGAAGACCCAGCACTATGAAGAGAAGGGCTACTGATTGGGTCATACACCGAGGGTGGCTCGCCAGCAAGGAGCCCGACAGAAGGCCTGACGGTAGGCCCACAAGGCTAACCATCTGCCCAACGAAAGAAGGGAGCCCGGAGGAAGGGATACATATATCTGGATCATCTTGGTCCCCAAGATGATCACGGCGCGGCGACCTAGATAGCACTTCTCTTTGTAAAACCCTAGGACCCACCATGTATATAAGGGGGACTAGGGACTTCCATTCCCATCTATTCCCGCAGAAAACAACTATGGATAGACTCATACATCTCTCTGTAACCCCTCGCACTAGGTATACCCACCATGAATAAACAATGACAAGCAGAACATAGGGTACTGCTCCATCATGGAGGCCTGAACCTGGCTAAAATACCCGTGTAACCTCCTGTCTGTGACTTCTAGCTACGCAAGGTACCCTATCGAAGGATCTGACTGTTTTCTGCACCGTCAGATGTGCGTAGGGGTAAAGACAGTGCAAGCGGCCTTGATCATGACAACAACTATCAAATTGTAGGCGGAGCGACATTTGTCTCCTAGAAGGTGAATTCAGAAGGATTAATGTCTTATCTTGTAAGACATTATTGAATAAGATAATAAAAATTATAGTGTGCATCACTCACTTGAGAACCCGGGGGTTCAACGTCCTTTTCATAAAGAAATGATGTCATGTATCTTTTTTTAATAAAAGTTTGGATTGCAAATCAACGTGTTCCATGTGGTACGCCGTGCATCTTTCTCCCCGTTACATATCACATAAATGTCTATGCCCACAATATCCCTATTTCTTTTGTGAGAACACCATATCCCTCTTCCGCTTGACGTATCAGTAGGAACTGAGCTTCGAGCAAGCCTCTATGCAAAAAATTATCACTCCCGGAACCTTGGTTTTCCACAATGTTTTTCCATTCACTATTGTGATTTTCGTATATGCCAGGTGCCAGGCTCTTTGCCGAGTGTTAGAAGGAATAAAGAGGGATTGGTGGAATCATTGATTATTGCTTGAGCCTCGTGGGCATATATATAGAAGTACACGATTATCTTGAAGTTTTTGTTGTTTGTATGGATGCTATATAGACAATTTTTTATGATGTTGTATGCATGGATGCTATGTGTGCAAGTATGAATGGATTTTTTGTTGTTTGCATCTATGTAGATAAATTTTATGATGTTTTATGTAGTAGTTTTATCTAGTAGTGGGACTAGTGGTTTTCGTAGTAGTTTTTTGTAGTAGTTTTTATGCACTAGTTTTTATCATGAGCGAGTAACGACCATATTTGACAGATGCGAGAGATGTTTTCAGAGGAATGGTACCGATTGTTGTCGTAGGGGGTCACGCTTCCTTTGTTCCTCCTCTGTGATCTTTTGAAAGCAGGAGGAACGGAGGAAGGGCGACCATCACCGACAGTCGATGAGAGTTGTTCTTGGTGGAAGAAAATCGACTTTTGCCGATGGCGGTCAATCTGGGCAAGTTCTTCTTGTGATATACATTTGTCACGCACAATGGACTCCGCCAACTTGACCATCACCAAAAGTCGAAATACCCGTGAAAGAGTGTCCACCATATATACCAGCATCAGAGAGAGTGTCCACCATATATAGGTGAGAGTGTCGATGAGAGTTGTTCTTGAAGGAAGAAAATCTGCTTTTTGCTGATCGTGGTCAATTTGGGTGAATTCGTCCTGTGATATACATTTGTCACGCACGATGGACTCGCCCAGCTTGACCATCACCGAAATTCAAAATACCCGTGAGAGAGTCTCCACCGTATATACTACCACCAGAGAGTGTGTCGACCATATATACGTGAGAGTGTCGATGAGATTTGTTCTTGGAAGAAGAAAATCAACGTCTGGCGATGGGGTTCGATCTGGGCGAGTTCGTCCTATGTAGGGTTGAAAATGGAGTGGAAAGTTTCCGCTTTTCCGGAGGGAAAATGGAAACGGAGAGGAAATATGAAAATGGAAACGGAAATTTACAAAACGGAAATGGAAATGGATTTTTTATGCAGAAACGGAAACAAAAACGGAATGGTGTTTTCCGGTGGAACACACGTGGAAATGGAACTTTCCGTTTCCATTAATATGGAATTTTCGTTTCTACGATAGGCTCATGGCTGCTTTGTAGCCCAACTACCAAACAATACACAATGACACAATGAGTAAAATGAGTAGAATGTATTATTTGAGTACCAAGTTTCACTACCACACACATACTCAACTAGACCCTATACGGAATTGTCATGTACTACTACAAGACTACCCTATTATGCCAACACAACCATATTATTTTGTAGCCATGTTAACAATTCCATCAATTTGTTTGCTTTTTGTCTATATTTCTCTATGATTCAAGGGGGTTTTAAGTTCTGGTTAACAAATAGTTTTGTTTCCATGTTCTTTGTGTATTCGCTCTGTGTTTGTGTCCGGTAGTATTTGTTTCTGTATTTGTTTTTGGGGTTTCTGTATTCGTTTCCGCATTTGCAAAAAAATGTGAAAACAAACATGGTAGCACCCAGTTCTGTCTGTTTCCGCGCCGTTTTCATCCCTAGTCCTATGATATAGATTTTTCATCCACGATGGACTCGCCCAACTCGACCATCACCGAAAGTCGAAATATCCGTGAGAGAGTGTCCGTCGTGATTAACTTGCTTAGAAGTAATCTTTGATGTTTGATTCTTATGCTATTTTTCCTTGTGTGATGAAAGGTGTTAGCACTGATCGATTTCGCGGCTATGGCTTCCTCCGGAGACGTAACTTCCATTAGCATCGATTCCCCGGTCAAGTAGAAGCGCGCCAAGGACCTTTTGGTGACGCTCATTGAGAAGAACCCGCAGCTGACCCTAATAAAGTATTTTGAGAATCCGGCCAAGAAGAATCTGCCAGCTATGGAGAGGAAGGCCCCACCACATAAAGAGTATGACGACCCGGTGCCATTGATTCCGCATACCTTCATTCCTGACGACGCTTGATCCTCCATTGTGGGGGATGCCCCCACGTTCTCTGACTCCACGATCACCGGTTTCACCGACTACACCTCGGAGTAGTCCACCTAGATAGTTTGGCGTTGATTTAGTGATATGGTCATGTAGCTGCTGAGAAGGACTTGGATGCCACTTGTGATGCTTTTGATTGGATGGGTGATGAATACTTATGTGGATTATGTATGATGTGATATTTTAACCTTGCATTTCTTCTCTGCCTCTTTTTCTCTTTCTTTGTAGATGAAGTGGTATGCGGTGTACAGAGGTAATTGTCCAGGAGTCTACGATTCATGGTCTGAATGCAATGAACAAGTGCTTCGCTACGAAGGCAGCTCCCACGACTCATTGAATAGCAGAGAGAATGCAGAGTATCATTACAATCAGTATGTGCTTAACCAGAAGAGAAAATCTGAATTAGGCTTAGGCAATGGTGCAAGACAGAAACAACTTATCGGGTTCATTGGATGGACGAACTCCATAACTCTCCTTCAGTTCGTCACAATTGTGGTGTTGTTTTTATCACGTGGTCGCATGTAGACATGCAGTGATCACTTTATTTTTTAGTAAGTAGGCACTTGTATCGAAGAGTTACTATGTGATTTCAAATGAAGCTTTTGTGAACTATTGATATAATGTTTATGTGAGTTCGTTGTTGGACTTTGTGACTACAAATGCATGTTTGTGAATTGTATATCTTTTATTGCTGCAGCGAACCGAGGGAAGAGCGGAAGAAAAAAAAACTTGGAACGAATCTTTACCGAGTGTAGCTCTTGGCAAAGTGGCATGTGCTAGGAGTAGCTGGCAGTTGGCTGTGACAGTTTTGCCGAGCGTGGCTCTCGTCAAAGAACTGATGGAACCAACCACCGTGAAGTCACCCTTTTTTTGCCACGACGTACTATTTTACTCTCAGTAAACTCTTTGCCCAGTGCCCGTGTTCCGACTCTCGTCAAATTACTGTTTATCTGAGAGGTGTACGCAGGGAGATCTTCGCCGAATGCAACTCTCGGCAGAGCCTTTGTCGAGGGTTTTAGGCCCTTTGCCGAGTGTTTCTGGCACTCGGCAAAATGTGCGATTCCAGTAGTGATTGTCTATGTGTAGCACCAAGATCTGATGAAGCAGCTCGCCCCTCGTGGCAGTCAATCTTTGTCCTTTTAGTATCGGAGGCGTTCCCAGGGAAGATATAAAAGGCTAGCGATTTTGCTACCTAAGGTAGGGCTTAATTAATTAACTTAACGGATTTTATTTAGGGGTCATAAGGAAAAGACTTGCCCGGCCCGGTTTCCCACATCGAAGCTGGGCCTAATTAGTCGACGAGGAGAGGCAAAGATCTTCAATAATTACGAACGATCTCGCGCAGCCAACCCAGATCGCCGGCAGATCTGCGCCTCAGCCGAGCTTCGCAAGATGATGAGTGAGTCCAATCCGATGCTTGTTGATTCCTTTTGGCCACCCTCCATACCGGAGCTGCACGCCTCCGCCAGCGACCTTCCCGGCCGTATCCTGGTGGCGACGAGGGTCTACTTCGACCGCGGCGACGAGTGCACCAGGGCCGAGGCGGCGACCAGCAAAGGTCAGAAAGTAGAGATCTCGATCCGCTTTGCCGCCTCGCCGGACCTCTCCTACGTCTGCGTCCACTGCCCCGAGCTCAAGCAGGCCAATTTCGCGGAGGAGCCCCGTGTCGTCCGCTCGGAGAAGCAGTTCCTCCTGCTGCATCTGCCGCTCACCTTCGGCCCCCGATTTACACTGTGGGAGGATGAGCGCAATGAGTACTTTCTCTACACGCAGCGGCGAAGCCGTCGCTCCGATGGATTCTGGCTCCCAAGCCTCGAGGCCTAAGCCCTTCTAAGATCGGAATTTGCTGCCTTGACGCCGATGACTATATCCTAGCTGCTCTCTCCGTTCCTCGTATTGGTGACGGATATGAACTCCACACCTTCACATCCAAGTCGGTTGATTGGACTGTCAAACCCGCTCGGTTGGAGAAACCACCGAAAAGGGAGGAGCTTCTCCCAGCTTCAGCGCACAAGGTGGTGTCTCTGGGAGGCACCATGATGGCATGGATCGATCTTCTCAAGGGTGTTTTCACATGCAATGTCGCCACTGAGGGTAATGTTGCTTCAGTTTCTTTCATCCGTCTTCCTGACCGGATGACAGGAAACCAATCTGAATATATAAGCCCATGGAAGATCAGGGATGTCATTTGTAGCGGGGGGTCGCTCAAGTTCGTTGAAGTCGAAGATTTGTATACACAGGAGGATTGTGCTCCTGCTGTGCCATCTAATCCTGACATATTCTATGAAGGTCTGGATTCCGACACGGACGATTTGGCCGATAGTATGCCCACTCGACCGACCTGGACTGGTCGGCGGGCTGTCATATGGAACAAGGCTCTTTCCGAGAAGTTTTGGCGCAAAGGGTGCGAGGCTCACGTTCGCGACATATTGGTCGAGAATCCGGACCATCTTGCTCTACTGGCCCACCTAGGAGACGGCAATGTCGTTCATGACTCCGCAGCATTGATCAACTTGTTACCAAAATTTCCCACCCTGAGCATCTTTGGTGATGATGTTGTCTACATGAACTCCTTGGTGAAGACCAATACCCACCAAGCATGGGTCGTCGCTATTGACTTAAGGAACAAGACAGTGATATCATTGGCTCCTTACCCTGGCTCCGAAAAAAATCCCGACTGCCCCCATGTTCCATCAGTGTTCTCTGAGTATCTCCTAAAACTCTAATGTCCCTTGAAAGGAGGCCTCCTGGTTGATTAGGGCATTAGGCAGCGGTGTCGGTCCTCCCATGTAAGTGTCTGAGGGCAATGCCAAGAGGAAATGGATGAGCACGGCGAGCTCTGGGTGGAAAATGCGGTGACGACGATTGTGGTATATAGTTAATCCATTCATATTTCCTGCTTCTTTCGCTTCTCTTCATGTCCGGGTGATTCTTGCTTATTCAGTTGTTGTATTGGATTGATGCTACCATTTCTAGATTGCAACATATGTACTTGCGCAAGATATTGCTACTACAGTGAAATTTGGCAAGTTTGCACTTACCTCTTTAGTACACGATATATGTAGTTTGTATAGGTTTTATCAGTTTTTTAGTACTCCCGGAATTGGTTTCTTGGATAATATTCTAACATATTGACTCAATAAATGTTCTATTCATAGGGACATCAATGGTTCAGTGCAATATTTGAAATTATATAGCTTAGATGCAAGACCATTTGTGTACCTCCAGTCATGAAGCCCTTTTGCTCTATTTTCCGTTGAATATAAAAAATGATGACCCTTTTGCTCAATTTGTCAAGTTACTATCGTTGAAATTAACTTGCGAATGTTAGAAACTGAGTTTTCTTAGTGAATGTGCATAACTGATATTTCAGTTATATATGTACTGGATCAAGTTTTTAAGTAACTTGCCAGGCCAGACTTGGTGACAAAGACATTCAAGTGTCTTTACATTTTCTCTCGGTTTGTATGTTCGATGCTTGACACTTCGGATCTCAGTTGTCCTCTTATTTTCAAATTTGCACCATCGGGTGTATGCGTTTTTCAAGTAAGGATTTTTCTGTTGAACAAACTCAGAAATAATCTTGAGCTGTAATGTTTAGCATACTCCCTTTAAATACATGCACAATATTGAGAGCTTCCTTTCTATGTAACAGAGTGGTGTCACTTTCTATCTTACGGAGGTAGTCCTGGAATCAGAATTGCGATTATGGCTTTTGTAAGATTTTCAATAGACAAGTCTTTTTCTCATCGTGATGCTCATTCGTTCTAATTTGTAAATGATGGTGATTCCACTCATGCAATTATGTATCTTGACGGTGGTGATTGGTGTTGCTCCCAGGAAAGAGGTATGGGAAAATATGTCAGTTTCTTTTCAATCAGTTGAAGCACAATGGAAAAAATTAATTTCCCCTATGGCAAAAATTTGTTTTCAGCCAGATATTTTTGCTCAGTGACTTGACCTTATGTACTATAGGCACGAAGTTATGTGTATTGATCTAGGTGACATGGTGAACTAGAATTAGCACTCTTCGGAGAATTTGGTTACGGCATCGCTTGGGCTAGGAACAGCTTGAGCTTTCCAAGAACAACTGATCATCATAATTTGCATGGTTGGGAGGTGTGAAATCGCTGCATTGTGCTATATATGAATGCTCCATATATATTTTGCATTTGCATAAAAAATCATTTGTGAGTCATTTCATATCCAGTACAGCTTATACAACTTAAACAATTGTTTATTAAACTAAAAACAGCATTCCCCTTCCAATTTCATGTCTGTTTGAGGCGTTGCACTGAACCACAGCTTGTGTGTTGGTGAAGTAGTCCCAACCGAATATGCCCAATCGACCAGCGCAAACGAGCAGACCTATACAGGCTCCAGTGGACCATGCCACTGCCACACATATCTCCAATACTCCCTCCATTTACTTATACAAGGCCACTATGGAAAATATACTTTGCATCTATACAAGGCCACCAACAATAATCGAGACAAAAGTTAATGATATTTTTTTGAACTAGTAGTCTATTTAATGCTTGCATGCATGCAGTCATAATGACACTCTGATCAGCTTTCTATCCCTTCCTTGCATGCATGTGATGTATTAATGATCCCACTAAACGAAAAGAAAAGTGAGTTTACAAAGCAAGACATTAATTTTACCTTGGTACTTGTAATATGAGTTTGTGGCCTTGTATACAAAAATGGAGGGAGTATTTTGCCTGACATGTGAGGCTTACTGCTGTTGAAAGCAATGATTCCATCGGATTCTATGAGGTTTAGTACTTGTGCAATCGTGACAACTTTAATTCGCATGTCACACTAGTAGAAAAGAGGGCTTTGGTTCAGGCCGGGTCGGCCCATTAGTCCCGGTTCAGTCCAGAATCGGGATCCATGGGGGCATTGGTCCCGGTTCGTGAGCCCAGGGGGCCGGCAGGGCCACGTGGGCCATTGGTCCCGGTTCGTCTGGACCTTTTGGTCCCGGTTGGTGGGACGAACCGGAACCAATGGGCCTGGCTCCTGGCCCACCACCATTGGTCCCGGTTGGTGGCTTGAACCGGGACAACAGGATGCCCTTTATTCCCGGTTCGTGGCACGAACCAGGACCATTGAGGTGCCTATATATACCCCTTGCCCGCGAGCAGAGCACTCCACTGCTCTGTTTTTCTCTGTACGGGGAGGGGAGGGCTTTGTGGTGCTCTAGCTCACCTCCTATGCACATGAGGTGTTTGATGAAATGCCTGAGCCACACTAGTTAAGCTTTCTCCTCTCGAAGCACGACCTCCGAACTCTATTTTTCCCGAGATTTGTCTAGGTTTATATTAGCGGCCCGTCACGCCCCATCCCCGTCTTCACTGTCTTCGATCGCCCGCGCCGATCTCGTCGCTGGCACCACCATGGTGAGCCTCTTGTTCTTATCTTCTTTCTGAAAGAAAAAAATTCTTGCTTTATATAGATACTTGTCTAATTTTCTTACTATTTTATTGCTTGTTATTATATAATGCGATGGTTTTGGTATCCGCCCCCGTCGGCCCTCGTCCTGTCTATGATTCAGATGTGGTATATATTATCTTTATAACTATTGCTTCATTTATTGTTTACAAAAATTATGCCGACCAACGTGACAGATTTTATTTATCTAGGAGGTATGTGAACCGAAAATTCCAACCGACCCTATTATCGAGAGGTTAAATTTAGTTGAAGAAGAAAACAATTTATTGAAGGAAAAATTAAAAAAATTGAGGAGGAGAAGATGATACTGGAGTTGCATGTTGCGGATGTCGTCGATGATCACAAGATCAAGATGGATGCAATGCGCTTGAAGATTAGAAAGATTGGAAAATATGCCATTCATACCGAGGCTTGGTATCATTATGCCGTTGGATCAATTGTTACCTTGGTTGCGATTATGATCGCATTTGTTTTCGCATTGAAATGTTTTACATAGTTTCAATGTATGGTTTAATTAATTTAGATGCTCTGGAGAGCTTTATGTTGTGAGATGAGAACTATGTATGTACTTTGGTTTTAATGTGATGATGAACTTCTATTAATTTAGTCACTTAATTATCTATTCATGATGTTCTGTAATGGTTTTTGACACAGTTAATTATATATAATGCACGTAGATGAACCGGCAATGGATGTACGGTGACAGACACACCTCCGAGTACATTAAGGGCGTGCATGATTTTCTCGAAGTGGCTGAGGCAAACAAGCAGAATGGTTTTATGTGTTATCCATGCCCTAAATGTGGGAATACGAAGTCTTACTCTGACCGGAAAATCCTTCACACCCACCTGCTTTACAATGGTTTCATGCCACACTATAATGTTTGGATGAGGCACGGAGAAATAGGGGTTATGATGGAAGACGGCGAAGAAGAAGAGGATGATGACAACTATGTGCCCCCTGAATATGGTGATGCTGCAACAGGGGAAGCTGCTGAAGATTAAGAGGAACCAGATGATGTGCCCAATGATGCTGCAACGGGGGGAGCTGCTGAAGATCAAGAGGAACCAGACGATGTGCCCGATGATGATGATCTCCGCCTGGTCATTGTCGATGCAAGGACGCAATGCGAAAGTCAAAAGGAGAAGCTGAAGTTCGATCGCATGTTAGAGGATCACAAAAAAGGGTTGTACCCAAATTGCGAAGATGGCAACACAAAGCTCGGTACCGTACTAGAATTGCTGCAGCGGAAGGCAGAGAATGTTGTGCCTGACAAAGGATATTTGAGAAGCTACTGAAAATATTGAAGAAGAAGCTTCCAAAGGATAACGAATTGCCCGACAGTACATACGCAGCAAAGAAGGTTGTGCGCCCTCTAGGATTGGAGGTGCAGAAGATACATGCATGCCCTAATGACTGCATCCTCTACCGCGGTGCGTAAAAGGATCTGAACACATGCCCGGTATGCGGTGCATTACGGTATAAGATCGGACGAGATGACCTTGGTGATGTTGACGGTGAGCCCCCCAGGAAGCGGGTTCCTGCGAAGGTGATGTGGTATGCTCCTATAGTACCACGGTTGAAACGTCTGTTCAGAAATGGAGAGCATGCCAAGTTGATGCGATGGCACGGTGAGGACCATAAGAAAGAAAGGAAGTTGAGAGTACCCGCTGACGGGTCGCAGTGGATAAAAATCGAGAGAAAGTACTGGGATGAGTTTGCAAGTGACCCAAGGAACGTATGGTTTGCTTTAAACGCGGATGGCATTAATCCTTTCAGGGAGCAGAGCAGCGATCACAGCACCTAACCCGTGACTCTATGTATGTATAACCTTCCTCCTTGGATGTGCATGAAGCGGAAGTTCATTATGATGCCAGTTCTCATCCAAGGCCCTAAGCAACCCGGCAATGACATTGATGTGTACCTAAGGCCATTAGTTGAAGAACTTTTACAGTTGTGGAATGGAAATGGTGTACGTATGTGGGATGAGCACAAACAGGAGGAATTTTTGACCTAAAGGCGTTGCTGTTCGTGACCATCAACGATTGGCCCGCTCTCAGTAACCTTTCAGGACAGACAAACAAGGGATACCATGCATGCACACACTATTTAGATGACACTAAAAGTATATATCTGGACAAATGCAGGAAGAATGTATACCTGGGCCATCCATCAATGTCGAAAGAAAGGCAAGCATTTCAAAGGCGAGGCAAAACACCAGAAGAAGCCCGCCATGCGTACCGGTGGTCACGTACTTGCCATGGTCAATGATTTACACGTAATCTTTGGAAAGGGTCCCGGGGGACTAGCTGTTCCGAATGACGCTGAGGGACACGCACCCATTTGGAAGAAGAAATCTATATTTTGGGGCCTACCCTACTGGAAAGACCTAGAGGTCCGCTCTTCAATCGACGTTATGCACGTGACGAAGAACCTTTGCGTGAACCTGCTAGGCTTCTTGGGCGTGTATGGGAAGACGAAAGATAAACCTGAGGCACGGGAGGACCTGCAACGCTTGCACGAAAAAGACGGCATGCCTCCGAAGCAGTATGAAGGTCCTGCCAGCTACGCTCTTACGAAAGAAGAGAGAGAAATCTTCTTTGAATGCCTGCTCAGTATGAAGGTCCCGACTGGCTTCTCGTCGAATATAAAGGGAATAATAAATATGCCAGAGAAAAAGTTCCAAAACCTAAAGTCTCATGACTGCCACGTGATTATGACGCAACTGCTTCCGGTGGCATTGAGGGGGCTTCTACCGGAAAATGTCTGATTAGCCATTGTGAAGCTATGTGCATTCCTGAATGCAATATCTCAGAAGGTGATCGATCCAGAAATCGTACCAAGGCTAAGGAGTGATGTGGCGCAATGTCTTGTCAGTTTCGAGCTGGTGTTCCCACCATCCTTCTTCAATATCATGACGCACGTCCTAGTTCATGTAGTCGACGAGATTGTCATTTTGGGGCCGTATTTCTACACAATATGTTCCCCTTTGAGAGGTTCATGGGAGTCCTAAAGAAATATGCCCGTAACCGTGCTAGGCCAGAAGGAAGCATCTCCATGGGCCATCAAACAGAGGATGTCATTGGGTTTTGTGTTGACTTCATTCCTGGCCTTAACAAGATAGGTCTCCCTAAATCGTGGTATGAGGGTAGACTGAATGGAAAAGGCACGCTTGGAGGGGACTCAATAATATGCAGGGACGGATATTCTTGGTCTCAAGCACACTACACAGTTCTACAAAACTCTACCTTAGTGACCCCGTATGTCGATGAACACAAGAACGGTCTGCTCTCCAAACACCCGGAGCAGTGCGACGACTGGATTACATGTGAACACATCAGGACTTTCAGCAGTTCGATGGAAACACGTCTCAGAGGTGACAAGAGTGTTTGTGATGAGTTGTACTTGTTGTCCAGGGGACCATCTTTGACTGTATTGATTTACAAAGGATACGAGATAAATGGGAATACATTTTACACGATTGAACAAGATCAAAAGAGCACCAACCAAAACAGCGGTGTCCGCTTTGATGCAGCAACCGAGAGGGGAAATGACACATATTAAGGTTACATAGTGGACATATGAGAACTTGACTACGAACATGATTTTAAGGTCCCTTTGTTTAAGTGTAAATGGGTCAATCTGTTAGGAGGCGGGGTACAAGTAGACCCATAGTACGGAATGCCAACAGTGGATCTGAAAAATCTTGGGTACACTGACGAACCGTTCGTCCTAGACAATGATGTGGCACAGGTTATCTATGTGAAGGACATGTCTACCAAACCAAGAAAAAGGAAAGGTAAGGAAGCGAATACATCATACGATGAGCCAAAGCGCCACATAGTTCTTTCAGGAAAATGGGACATCGTGGGAGTGGAGGGCAAGACAGACATGTCTGAAGATTATGAAAAGTTTCATGAAATTCCTCCCTTCAAAGTCAAGGCTGATCCAAGCATCCTGATAAACGATGAAGATTATCCATGGTTACGGCGCAATAAGCAAATGACACAAGCGAAGAAAAAGTGAAGACTTTCTCCCGCAACTATTATGATGATACCATGCCAACTTTGTAACAGACGAGTATGATACCATTGTCCGTTTTGTACATGCACATGCTATGTGGGTGAAATTATGATACCATGCCAACTTTCAAAATTTTCAGAGTTCATTTGAAATGCTTTAATGTCTTATGGTTCGGCCCTTGTAATACCATTAATCCCGGTTCGCTCCTTGTCAACTATGTTCTCACCAAGAACACTCAAGAGGGCAGTCATGTGGGTCATTGGTCCCGGTTCGTCTGGACCTTTTGGTCCCGTTTCCACGCACGAAGCGGGACCAATGCGCCTCGCCCCTGGCCCATGACCATTAGTCCCGGTTTGTGCCAGAAACCGGGACTAAAGGGTTGGTCCTTGTTGCACTCTGAGTTTAGTCCCACCTCACCAACCGAAGGACGCTCACACCGGTTTATAAACCCGTCCCTCTCTGCCTTGTTGAGCTCCTCTCAAAGTGAAAATAGATGCCCTTATACAGGGAATTTGACCTAAATTCAAACTGAATTTCTCTGAAATTCATAGAAATTTATTATGAGTTTAGGTTGACTTTTCTCTATAGGCGCGTCTATGCTCATTTTTTTAGTAAAATTAATCACAAACTTGTGATTCACACAAATTTCAAAGAATTCAAATTTTAACTATTCAAATTTGAAACTAATGGCACTAACAGAAAGTTTATAATTTTTGTGACTCAAAAAAATAATTAAAAATAAACTTTAATAAAATAAATAAAAATAGCAACAATAAGTATTTTGTTGTAAGTAGAAACAAAATAAAATAAATAAAGCAACAAAGAAAACAAAAAAACAAAATAATTTTTCTAAAACTAATGGCACTAACAGAAAGTTTATAATTTTGCTGACCTAAAAGCAAAAAGAATTAAAAGATAAAGCAAAAAACAAAAGAAACTAAATAATGCAAAAAACAAAACAAAAAAACTGAAAAAAAAAACTTTGAATTTTAAACAAAGTAATATTAAACACAGTAATTTTAACTATTCAAATTTGAAGACTAATGGCACTAACAGAAAGTTTATAATTTTTGTGACCTAAAAGAAAAATAATTAAAAATAAACTTTAATAAAATAAATAAAAATAGCAACAATAAGTATTTTGTTGTAAGTAGAAACAAAATAAAATAAATAAAGCAACAAAGAAAACAAAAAAAAGTGCCACCTACTGGGCCCCCATGGCCTGAATACGACTAGAAACCCTACCATGGGCAAGGATTCAGGCCCGCAGGAGGCCCAGTAGGCCCACAGGCACACAGCATACGGTTAGGCCCGAAAGCCTACAATTGAAAGGAGCTCGAGAGGGTGGGTGCAACAGCGCTTATAAACCACTCTCAAGCTCTCTCAGCTAGCGAGGTGGGACTAAACTTTGGCCGCGACGCAGGCAACACAGGGGCCTTTGGTCCCGGTTGATAGCACCAACCGGGACTAAAGAGGGTGCATTGGTACCGGTTCGTGGCACCAACCGATACTAATGCCCACCCTTTAGTCCCGGTTGGTGCTACCAACCGGGACCAAAGGCCACCGCTTCCCGCCCTATGGGCTGCTGAAAAGAGACCTTTGGTCCCGGTTGGTGGCACCAACCGGGACTAAAGGGTGGCATTGGTCCCGGTTGATGCCACGAACCGGGACCAAAGCCTTTTCTATATAAGCAAACACTTAGCAGTTTCTCCAAAATTCACTTGTTCTTTGCTCCGACGCCCCACGCTGCTCCTCGTCGCCGTCACCGCCGAGTCCTGGCCCGACACCGTCGCCCACGCCCTTGCCCGACGCCGTCGCCGCCGAGCCCTGCCCTGATGCCGTCGCCCGTGCCCTCGCCCGACGCCGTTGCCGCTCGCCGCCCTGCCCCAACGCGCGTCGCCCCGGCCCGCCCCTGTCGTCGTCGTCGCCCTGCCCCACCCCCTT
>NC_041389.1:11171856-11172761 GCF_002162155.2 Triticum dicoccoides
GTCCTCGCCGCCGAACCCGCGCCCCTACCCCTCCTCACCTTGGTCCGTCCGGCGCCTCTCCCATGTCCTTGTTTTTTTTCATATATTATATGCTTGTTTTTTTTCAGATTATATATATATATATATGTGTGTGTGTGTGTGTGTGTGTGTGAGTATATGTATTGTGTATATATGATATACGCCTTCTTTTCAGATTTTTTGTTCATATATATGATGATTTGTATTTTGCTTTTTTATAAAAATGTATATATATTTGTATGTTCTCTGTGTATATATGTTCATATATGCAAAAGTTAGATTTATATATTTATAAAAGTTTTATATATTTAGGAACAAGGAAGAGAAGGAAGAAGGAAGAAGAAGAAAAAGTTTATATGCAAAAGTTACATTTTTAGAAAAGTTTTATCTATATATGTTCTCTGATTTAGTACATTTAAGGTTAGTTTCATTTTTAGATAAGTTTTATATATTTAGGAAGAAGGAAGAGAAGGAAGAAGGAAGAAGAAGAAAAAGTTTTATGTATGCAAAAGTTACATTTTTAGAGAAGTTTTATATATCTGGCTAGGAAGAAGGAAGAAGAAGAAAAAGGAGAGGAAAAAGGAGAAGAAGAGGAGAGGAAGAAAAGGAAGAGGAGAAGAAGAGGAGAGGAAGAAAAGGAAGAGGAGAAGAAGAAAGGAATAGAGGAGAAGAAGAAAAAATCTCCTCTTTTTTGTTCTTTTTTTTCTTCGATCTTCTCCTCTATTCCTTTCTTCTTCTCCTCTTTTTATTTCTTCTTTGTTTTCTTATGTTTTATCGGGTCTGTCGTCGTCTATACACCCCTCCCGATAACTTCAACACGAGGGGGGTCGATATAACCCTGTCCCCGATAATATTATTTCCCCATGTACGTATGTCGATGTTGTCGA
>NC_041389.1:11173040-11185448 GCF_002162155.2 Triticum dicoccoides
ATTATTTTCCCGTGTATGTATGTCGTTGTTGTCGATATTACCCCCTCTCGACTGTGATAACTTGTACCAGAACTCTCGAGGACACCCAAACCCTAGAAAAAATGATGTCGGTCTCCTACCCCCTCCCGCCGCGCCCCTACCCGACAAACTCTCTCGAGGCCACCCCCTCTCGCTCGACCAAAACTCTCAAGGATACCCAAACCCTAGGAAAAAAATGATGTCGATCTCCTACCCCTCCCGCCGCGCCCCTACCCTTGAAGCGTTGTCGAGGCCACCCCAAACCCGTAATAAGCTCGGTCTACGTTTGCCACTAATATATCCACCTGCTGTCATGTTTGTGTTATAATTTCCATGTTGTAATATTTGCAGAAACAATGGAGCACATACGAGACGAGGAAGTAGGAGAGGTGTTGGGGGAAATAATCTTAGCCGAAGGTGATATCTTGTCGTATCTTAACGACAATATGGTCTGGAAGAACAGGGTGAAGAAGCATGCTACGGTGATCGAAGAATGGAGGAGGAAAGACATGATTATGATGGCTCCGGTGACCCAATGACGGTGCAAGAAGGAGATCGTGATGACGGCTCCGGTGACCGAACTGAGTCCGGCCAGGTATATATATTAGTTAAGCCTGTGCTGACTAGCTAATTGATGCATTCATTGTTTTGGCATATGTACACATATTAATTAACTCTCATATTTATTCTTTTTTCTAGCCCTCCGGATCGAGCACAACTTCGGTAAAGAGAGGCCCGAAGAAAAAGTTGCGCTCGGATGAAAGATTTGAGATCACATCAATCACGCGCGATGTCCAACCGATTGAACCCATCCGGACAAAGGAAGCATTTGCTGCTCAGTGCGGGGTTCTTGTTAGGGACAAGATCCCGATCAGCATCCACCAATGGTATAAGCCTAAGAACGAAGACCTTGAGGTGTCTTATGTCAATGATATGCAGAAAAATGATCTTTGAACTGAGCTGAAGGCAAATTTCACCCTACCGCCATAGGAGGATCTGGAGAAGCCAGTTAAAGAGCAATTAATCAAGTCTCATGCTCTTAAGAAGATGGCAGACCTATTCAGGAGGTGGAAGAATGAGCTGAAAAGGTTTGTCGACAAAGAAAAGACACCAGAATTCATCGGCAAATATGAGAAGATCAGAGATCACTGGCCCGCATTTATGGCCCACAAGACATCGGAAAAGAGTAAGAAGATGTCGGCGACAAACAAGCAAAATGCTGCGAAGAAGAAGCTTCACCATCGCACAGGGTCAGGTGGTTACCTCAAAGCCCGGCCTAAGTGGGCCAAGGCTGAGAATGATCTGCTTGATAAAGGGATCGAACCAGAGACAATGAACTGGCCAGACCGTTGCCCGACTTGGTTCTTCGGGGCTGGCGGAACCTTGGACCCTGTATCAGGGAAGTGCGTTTGGACGGACGAGCAAATGAAAATACCAGTCAAGAGGCTTCAGCACTATATCGATGCAGCATAGGAAGAGACGTTCGTTCCAGACAGAGAGAACGACGAGCTCACAATGGCCCTCGGGAATCCTGAGCACCCTGGACGGATACAAGGCACGCCAGGCTCCGTTCCGTGGAAGGCTGGGTTTCTGGACGCATGCGGTTACAAATGCCAGGAGAGGAGGAAAAAGTGCAGCAGACCAAACTGCAGGCGCTGCCAGCAAGGGTACAAGCGATAGAGGAACGAGAAGCAAATCGCAGCAAACGAACTGCCGAAGCTTCCCCCGAAACTACCCCGCCATCTCAGCGGAGAAGCAGCACGGCTTCCACCGAGCTGCTTCAGCCAGAGCATGTCTTGACGGCTCCTGCTAGCTACCCCGTGGATGCTATCATGGAGTCTCAAAATTGCCACCTTATGATGCAATGGCAGAACGTAAAAGTCAAGGCGGCTGTCGGCTCTGTTCGACCTTCTAAACCCGGTGCAACTTTTCACTGTCGTCCGATTCTAGAAGGATATGCTAGGGTGACGGTGGACGAAATAACGGAGGGATTTGAGGACCTCCAGCTTGACCATCCTACCAGTGAAGGGGAGACTCGGCTGGGTTCTGCTCTGAAGACTCCATGCCTATGGCGGAAGGAGTTCATCAACCTTCTGAACTGGATGCCTTCGCCCCCTCCTCCTCCTCTGGCGAGTCAGGGCACTCCGCCTCCTCCACCGCCTCCTCCTCCAGCGAGTGACGATCAGGGCACTTAGCCTCCTTCTCCGGCGCGTGGCGGCACTCCACCTCCTTCTCCGCCTGTGCCGGCGCGCCCGAGCAGCAAGCAGCCTCCTCCTTCTTCGCCTCGCCAGCAAGTGCGGAAGAGACGACCCGCTGCCTCGGCTGCTCCGGCGCGTCGTAGTCCTTCTCCTCTGCCTCGTAAGCAAGCACGAAAGAAGACATCCACAGCCGCTCCGTCTGCTCCGGCGTCTAGCATACAGCCAGAGGCGGGAGGCAATATAGATGCGGTCCACATCTCAAGCCTCTAGAGAAGTTACCGTACGAGAGGACCGAGGAGGAAAATGCGAAGATCGTGCGGACCGAAGTGAAGGACTTCTTTGAAGGGTTGAAAGCAAACAAACATCCACCTCCGAAGGAGAAGGTTGATCCGGTGAAAGCAAAGCGCACTATCGATGCCCTGAGGAAACCACCAAAGTCTCCGCCGAAAACCAACTATGAGCGCATTACTGAAAAGGCATATCTCGAAGCGGAGTGGTCGGGAAGTACTGTCAGTGATCAAAGGTTAAAAGAACGAGCAGCTGGGAAAACAATTGCCCAGCTCGGCGAACAAGCAAAGCAATCGTGACCCCCGCTCAATGTGTCTAGCAACATCGTCACTAATGCTCCAGGGACGGTGCCCGGTTATAGAAATCTTAGAGATTACCTGCCTGACAATGTACATTTTGATTTCTTGGAGGTGGACGAACACAGATACGAGTACGGGAAGCCTCTCGTCAAAGATGAAAAATCTCTAACAATGATGATGCAAAAATTCCATAATTGGTACATGAAAACCTGCAGAGAGTCTGGGGGGACGCATACTTTGTATCAGAGAATTAAAGAGGAGCACGACCTCGTTGGAACTGATCTGTTGCCTGTTCCATTTGAGGAGTTCTTCGAGTTCTTCAATCAAAAGGCCCTCGATAAATTAACGGTCTTTTGCTACTGTCTGTAAGTACTATTTCTGTCATTAAGTCTCTATATATAGCTCAGCTCTTTCATTGCATGTATTTATAATTAGTTATTATCACTATATTATGCAGATTGAAGATCGTCGAGTGCAGAAAACAAGAAATGTATGATATTGGGTTCATTAACACAAATATCATAGATGAATTTCTGGTTACAAAGAACGCCGAAGAGGCCGAGGCCAACTTGCTACAATCGTTGATCAAAAATCAAAACAAAGATTTAATACTCTTTCCTTACAACTTGGAGTGAGTGTTACTTTCGTGTGCATATTCGGTTTTCCTTATTACTCGAGAGAGGTTATAGTAATGTAATTGATGAGTTATGCATGCGTGCGCAACTTCCACTATGTTCTTCTGGAGATTAAGCTTGAGAGGGGACTAGTAACCGTCTTAGACTCGAGACAAAAAGATCCCGAAACCTATGCGGACATGACTAAAATGCTCAACAAGTAAGTTCAATCGATCATTATCGCACCATATCGGTAACTTTTTGTTCATTTCCTGATATCTCAAGTAATAATTATTATTTTCTTTGTCTTGCAGGGTTTGGAAACAGTTCGGCGCAGAAGCTTCGGGACTGCCGAAGGAGCTGCAATATACATACCCGAAAGTAAGTACTTCTAGCTAGCTAGTTACACGCATCTCCCGTTGATTCTATAGCTATACTTTCATCAATGCCATTTATAATGCTTCATTATCAGTTTGATTGACCTCTATTTCTCGTAAAGTGCTTGTGGCAGGAACAAGGGAATTATTACTGTGGATACTACGTGTGCGAGTTCATCTACAACGCGACTTTGAAAAATAAGCGGGCTACTCTAAAAGACCATATGAAGTACGTAAGAAATAATATTCACAATTTCATTTTATTACACCATCATTTCTGTTGAGTTTCATTCATATATATGTATTAACCCACTTCTTCAAATTAGACGTGGCGGATGCGGAATGAACTCCTACCACAAGATCGCATGAAAGCAATTCAAGAGGAATTGGCGGGATTCTTTCTTGACCACGTCATCAATAAAGCCGGAGAATACCATGTGAAAGTTGATTTCAAATGCTAGGGGGATTGTAAGAGATCTTACATATTGTATATGTATGTAGCCAGTAGCGTCGGATAGATAATACGAAAACTTGTTGTTCGACCAATCTTTCGGAGAAGGAGAGGTCGACCGATCACTTCTCTCAGTATGCATGACGAACTTCTGTACTTAATGGTTTTCTTCATTTTCTTACTAGCTAGCGTGTCGAGGGCCTCTCTATGTATAGTACGTAGCGTCGAACAAGTACGGACATAAGAAAGGACACTTCTCTCTATTAATTAGCTAGCTAACACAATATATGAAACACCTAAATTAACCCCCCAAAACCCCCACCCCCCTTAAAAAAACAAAAACCCCAGCCCCTGAAATGCTGATGCGTGGATGCCTTTTGGTCCCGGTTGGTGCCACCAACCGGGACCAAAGGCCCTCCTGCCTGGGCTCGGCGCACCGGCCACGTGGCGGCCCATCTGTCCCGGTTCGTGTTAGAACCGGGACTAAAGATCTAGGGCATTAGTAACGACTCTTTAGTCCCGTTTCAAGAACCGGGACAAAAGGCCGTAACCAACCGGGACGAATGGGGTTTTTTCTACTAGTGTCAGAGTTTAAGCACTTCCATCTCTAAACTTGGGAATTTTGTATGTTTCATGCACTCTAGCCGTTTGCCTCATGAGCTGGTTGTAGTCAATGTGAATTGACATATCAACCTGCATGTGAGTGTTTTGTGCCCAGTACTACTCATATGTCCTTTCTGATGCCATTATTCATGAGCTGGTAGATTTATGGATCTTAGTTCAGCTATGCATTTCGATTTTATGTTCATATTAGGGAAAGGCATTTCATAATCTGAAGACGGAAATGAGTTTAAATATACTACTCATGTTTTTCCATTCTCATTTTCTCATCCATTTAACAATGAGCAAAAAATTGAGCTCAGTTGTATAGACAAATTTTACATTCAACAATTTGTTTTTCAGACTAATAATTACGCATATCTAGTTATCTACGCAACTAAGCGTAATAGACCCCGTACACACAAAAATTACTTAACCCACAGGTGAATAGCCGTGCAGCAAGGCGCGCGCCACACTCTAGTCAAGTACAAACAAGCTATTGGGCTCTCAAACACCTAACTCTACGTGTCTCCACAGTCCACACTTGACTGCTCAACTAATAGTGCCGTCCAAAAAAAAACCGCTCGATCCGTAGTGCTGGAGCCCAAGTTGCTCTGCCTCTCTCTCCTCCCGGCCTTCAACCCATGTCGCTTTAATTTTACGAGCCATGATTTCGAGCTTTTTTTTTTTCCAATCGGGCTCTCAACCCCTTTCCATTAATTTCGCAATCAACGGAAATACATCAGTCTGTATCCAGATGTTTTTAGTGCCCAAACCACTACAACTAACAGGATGAAAGATATAAGCTTGGGCAACTTGCCCCAGCCAATGTACGGTCACACGCACCACCATCGCTGTGCCTGGGTATGTCGTCCTGTTATCTCTACGTACCGCCCTCACTAGGCTAGGTATGAGTACTCTCTGGGCATGCTCCTCGCAAATCGTAGTGCACTCTTCGCCCGTAGTCTCTAGACGGTTGCATCGATCCTCGTGGCTACCTGTATCATGAACTTACCAACGATAATTTACTTTGCCCGTAGTTTGTTGGGCTATTTTAACTGCTCATGAAGCTCTGAAGGCTGGAGTTACCACGATCTCATCTGGGATGATCGGTGGATTCTGGAATCACTTGAAGTGATGTCAATGTTCAAACCAGCAAATACAGTGCTAACACATGTGAATGAGTTGATAGATATGGACATTTGGGCTTGGAAACATGAACTAGTTCATGAAGTTTCTTGCCACCGGATGTTGAAGCAATTCTGAATATTGCTCTTCAAATTGGTGGTGGAGATGATTTTCTAGCTCGGTCTCTTGAAAACTTAGGTCTCTATATTGTTAAGTTGGTGTGCCGTGCTCTAGTGACTCATAGGCAGAAATCAGCTCAGGAGGAAGGGACGGCTACAAGTACCTCGACAGGTGAACAACAGGTATGGATATCCCTATGTAATCTCAAAGTTATGCCAAAAATTAGGGTCGTGACGTGTACTTTTTTTCACGAATACGCAAAGCTTGCAGATCTTTTCGTTGATGGAAGAAGAGAAAATGATTACAATATAGGGTACAACACATGGCATGAACACACAAGAGCATGGAACCTAGAGCAGAGAGAGGGATGCTCGGCCCGACCAGGGAAAAGACACAACAAAACCCACCAAGCCTAAAACTCGAGAGGCAGACCGAATGAGCACAACATCGATCATCTTCAGAGCCAACATAGGGGACGCCGCAAGCAAGCAAGATGACGCCTTCAAAAAGGGAAACGACATTGTGACGTCGTCACCATCCGATCCGACAAGTCAGACCTCGAGTTTCCCCCGAAGCTGGAAGAGGGGCACGGGGAGAGACCATGGCAGGGCCTCCAACAAGGAAAACGACACCCATGAGTGTTGCCGCTGCCCGCCCGCCGATCGATCGCCACGTCATTAGGGGGGAAGGGGTGGGGCTGCATCTGCCGCCGAAAAACACGAGTTGTGGAGCCGACATGGCTTGTAGGAGGATGGGGCCGGGGAGGCAGCAAGGTAGAGAGCCGACGTGGATGGGTAGGGGTCAGGACCGGCGACGTCAGCGAGCCAGGAACCGGAAGGGAAGCATAATTCCAAGCTACCGAGGACGGAGTAGCCAGAACACCGACGAGTCAAAGAAGCTGGAAGGGACGCATCAACCCAAGCGTCGGTGCTGAAACCGCGCCGGTAGGACGCCGACATGCCATGGACACCAGAGAATGCAGGTCCGGGACCGCCGGGACCGAAGCGGAGCCAGCAATGATCCACCGCGAAGCTTCAACCGGTGCCAATAACCCGTGACCTCACACCTGTAGATGTAGGCAAGTGTGGGCGGGGAGGAGCACCAAGGGCGTGACTGTGCCGCCACGCCGGACTAGCAGGGGATAGGGCAGTTGTTGGAGGAGGGCAGTGGGGAAGGGACCTCCGACCCCAGGGAGATCAGAAATCTCCCCGCCGCCGCCATCCCCAGGCGCGGTGCAGGTTCCCCGGCCGGCCCTCCGGCAGCAGCGAAGCCGCGGAGGTTATGGAGGGCGGGGCTTCTGCCGGCGGTCCAGGTTCCCTCGTGTCGCCACGTGCAGGCGACGCGGGGAAGCAGGGCTGTTTCTCGGTCGTGACGTGTGCTAATTGGTATTTTTCTAGATGAAGCTACTCTAAAGCGCAGGCATATAATGGAGAGTGATAGATGCAATGTTTGTTTTGCTATGGAGGAAGACCTAAGCATGCACTCTATTGCTCACATGCAAAATGGCTTTGGGATGAAGCTCAGAGTTGGTTCAAGTTCAGGCTACCAAGACTGCATCCTAACACGTGGCCTCGCGATATTTTATGTGATCCCCGGTTCTATGATCGGGGGAGAGCAAAAATTGTCTATGTTATGTGAGATATGGACGCCAAGGAATAGATGTACACATGATGAAGAGAAGTTGGACCCTGCTGCATTGGTATGAAGGATCAAATAAGACCTGGCGCTTCTGGAGATACCGGCGGAGCAGCAGGTGAATGTGTAACCCGGACATGGTTGGAGACCCCTTGATGCACCTTTCATAAAGATCAATGTATATGGTGCCATTAGTCACGATTCTGGGAAGGAAGGGGCTGCGGTATTGCTCGCTCATCGACATGCTTGCTAGGTGCTTGAAGCAAACCACATTAAGGGTGACTGGTCCCCTCATCATAGAGGCATTGTCACTTCGAGAAGGTGTTCTTTTTGCAAATATGAGAGGCTCAACTCATGTAATATTGGAGACCGATTGTTTAGCTTTGGTCAACCTCTGGAATTCTCGCCACAGTGATCTCTCTGTTGTGGCACCTACCCTTGCTGAAATTGGGTAGCTATGTTTTAACCGCTTTACAATTCAACATGTAACTACATCAGCAAACTTACTAGCCCATGTTTTGCGAAGCGTGCTTGGACGCTGATGGTCACCGACAGCTGGCCAGATTCAGAACCTTCGTTCCTACTCAGCACCCTCTTGGTTGACTGCCCTAGGAACGCTTTTGTTGAATTAAAGCTCCAAACATTTCATGGAGAAAAACAAAAACATTCTTCTCAGTTCAGATAGCAACGACCCTTTTGCCGTCATGCAGTAATAGAGATTCGGTTGGCTGAACCTAAGAATTTCAGGGAGAAACCTCAATGTACTCCCTCCGTCTGGAAATACTTGTCATCAAAATGAATAAAAAGAGATGTATCTAGATGTATTTTAGTTTTAGATATATCCCTTTTTGTCCATTTTGATGACAAGTATTTTCGAACGGAGGGAGTAGAAGATAGTGCTATGAAACCCACTTTTATTGCAGCAACTTTCATTACAACTTGCAAACTTCAGAAACAAACGCACCGACATTTTCACCGCAATTTACATACTATTGCAGCTTATGTCTAACGTCATATAACCAAATGTCATTCCTCAATTCACCTCATCTCTGCTCTATCTATCTATCCTTTCTTCCAAACCCTTCTCCTGAACTAGATCGATCGACTTGCTATGCTTGCGTGTACAGTTACTTGGTTGTTAGGATGTACATCTTGCAGTCATGAGGCGCCACTGATGCAGATAGCTGCCCCTGAGCAGAGAATGACGAGTGCTGCACAACAAGACAGAAGTTTTTGTGATGATGAAATCCTGGAATGTGTAGTGGATTGTTAAGGATAAGCACTGGGCTCTGAAGAAAACAAGCTTACCGCCCATAGATCGCGAGCGGTAACGGAGGCAGATGCTGGAAGCCCGACGTTTGACCAGCGTGCGGTGATGGTTGCTTGGTACCCCTGCCTATTCCATAGAACCACCGCCTTTCTGTTGCCGCTGAGCGGTCCGGCCCAAACCTAGAAAAATATCTCCCCGGTTTTAGTTACAGAAATCTCATGATGGAAGCCACTGGTAAGATATTTGAACTGACAAATACCTCCAAACCAGCATCGGATTGCACTTTCTTTCCCTGCACGCCTAGTCTATCTGTTCATACAACAGTAGTATGAGTACATTGAAAATCCCATATGAAGAAGTTATCATGCGCAAACACGTGTAAGAGAATGCTTGCCTTGGTTGACAGCGATGACCTCCGTATTGCTGATTATGGCCTTTGTCTGCGGGCTCATCGAGCGCACGTCGCACCCGATCAGAAGAGGAGCCTACACAACTCAGAACCAGGTTGCGGTGAGGAAATGCAAAATTCCTTTTTGAGAATCGAAACAAAATGGATAGTACCTTTGCAAGTGCCCAGATGCTGAAGTGCGAGCGGTACTCAGCTTCAGACATCCCGCCATTTCCAACTTCAAGCATATCAGGATCTGATATCGGAGGAGAACATAGTCTATCGATCAGTTCCAACTTCCAAGCTAACAAATCGTTAGGCAATCAGCAATAATACTGGGACACTTACCGTTCCATCCACCAGGTCCAGCGTAGGAGGCCCATCTGTCATTCTGGTCTGCGCGTGATGTCATGCTGAAGTAAAAAGATAACAATGATCAGTCCTGCTAATTCTAGTATAGCTGTACTTGACCAAAATCCCAGAGTTGTTCAATTGGGCAGCACCTGTCCCAGTTGTCAGCAATGTCGCCGGTTGTCCTCCAACTATTACCACCCATTCCACGTGCCCATGTAGCAGGGTTTTCGATTCCCCTAAACAGAAAAAAAACCCACAAGAGTGAATCAGCAATGCTTGATGTTTCTCCTTGCCGTCCTAAAATGTTATGACGAGCAGACTCACCACTCACAGATTGAGAAGAAGATGTTCTTCCCGTATTTCTTCATGGCGTTGCTCATCCTAGTGTATCTGCATCAACCATGGCAAATTACTTCACAAACGAACACATAAAGACACAGTCCACTGGTCGTGCTGAAGTTCGAGGTATTGTTCTCCAGACCTTTCCCTGACGCTCCTGCCAGCATCATTGCAGTTATCGTACTTCAGATAATCAACTCCCTGGAGAGAACGCAAGAATTACAAGAACATTAGAATTTATGGTGTCGGTGTTGGTTTGGCATGAGCCATGCATGAGGTAAGTAGTAATTATAAGGGGTATACCCAAGACGCGAACGTCCTCACATCTTGCTCTTCGTGATCGAGCGATCCTGGCATTTGTTTACTGCATGTTTGTGTCCTGCAATTAATACATGGTGATAGTTATTTTCAGTGCATGGCCAGTATTTACAAATTCTAGTTTTCTTGGGTTAATGAAGAGTTTACTTGCTACAGTGATTGAACAAATTAGCGTTATTTTTATGATGAATTGGATAGTTAGCATACCCAGCATCACTGTAGATTCCGAGCTTCAACCCTTTGGCGTGCACATAATCTGCAAGCGCCTTGATACCAGAGGGGAATGTTCTTTTATTTGGAACCAGGTTACCCTGAGAAAAATCATGATACAACATTATCAGTACTGAAAGAAAATATTAAAAATGGTATACATATGCCTAATCGTCTGCTTCTAAAATGTTTAATAATATCTTGAAAATAGGATGCAGAAGCAATTGTTTTTTAATGTTAAGATTGATTTCTTTAATTGTACTAAAAACATAATTCCGCAGTTGCCCTATATTGAAAATGATAGGGATGGTTAGCTCAAGTTTATCTCCTTACCTGGTAATCCCTGTTCAATTCTGCCCAGCAATCATCTGAAACAAGAGATGGGAAACATATTGGAGTAAAACATATGCTACTAAAAACAATCTAGTAGTTCTGTCCAACATGTCATGGGAAATATATATGGTCCAGAGAGCAACTCATACCGATGTTAACATATTTGTAGCCCAATTTCGCGAGGCCAGTGTTGACCAATGCATCAGCTGAAAGAAAGGAAAACAAAGACACAATTGTTAGGATAGTGCAATTTGACACCACATCAAACTCATGACATTATCGTTGTAGTAAGACAGCGAGATCATCAAGAGGTGTTGGCGTTGATCCAGCACCAACAACCCAACTCTAGTGACTCGGTGGTTCTAGCACTAACTTGTTTCCTGATATATAGTTGTCCCTGGGTCAGCATCACCGAGGCAAAGCCTTCATGAAATTTTGAAAGCGTAGTACTGTTACAGGGTAGCGTTCGGTCGTACGGTCAGGATTAAATGTGGTATCAAGGGTCAGGATTAAATAAACCAGATTGGATAAAACTGGAGTAGAAGAGAAAATGGCGGCCCATGACGAAGTATATAGGTCAAAAGGAAAATCACGACTCATGACGAGGCTCGTCTTGAGAAAAATATGGCAGTTTTGCTTTGCTTTCAATTATATAGACGAAGATCACTGTAGATTTTGCATTACTGATGAAGTCTACTGATCGATATAGTAAGAAACACTGCTGGATCAATGTGGTACTATAAATACTGGATCCATGCGAAATCTGGAGTAGATACATGATCATTCCAATATAAGTGCTAGGAAAGGAAAAAAAAATTCTTTTAGATCTATGACTGGACGAGGGAAGCAGAAAAAACCAATGAAATGAATAGCGCGCTATTTCGGCGTTTTAGCGTCGCTATAGCATATTTGGGAGGCTCACGTTACGTTTGAGCACATTTGCTCGCTACGACGCTAAACACGCTATAGCGTGCTATTTTGGCGTTTTAGCGAAAAAACGTTATACGTTTTAGCGTGGAATGGACCAAAACAGGGTCATCTAGGCTGTTGGACAGACAGCAGGCTCAACAGCCCATTGGGGAATCGGCCCAAAACTTTCTCTTGACCTAACCTAGCCATCGGGCATCAGACCACAACACCACGCACTGGCAATCCCCTCCCAAATTTCACATCGATAGCTTGTAGCGGCGGCGGCGGCTGCGGTGACCCCAACTCGAGTAGCTGCCGCGTCCATGTCAGCCACACCGTCGGCGCCGGCGACTCAGCCAGGTGAGCTCTCTCTCTCTCTCTCTCTCTCTCTCTCTCTCTCTCTCTCTCTCTCTCTCTCTCTCTCTCTCTCTTCCGTAGAACCAACTCGCCGGGATGTGAGAAGAGCACCACCGTCCGCACACCCATTGCGCGCGCACGGCTATCGCCGCCGCCGCCGCCGCGGCCTTGCGTGCACAGGGTCTCCTCGGGCGGCGGTAGG
>NC_041389.1:11185458-11192324 GCF_002162155.2 Triticum dicoccoides
CTCTCTCTCTCTCTCTCTCTCTCTCTCTCTCTCTCTCTCTTCCATAGAACCAACTCGCCGGGATGTGAGAAGAGCACCACCGTCCACACACCCATTGCGCGCGCACGGCTATCACCGCCGCCGCGGCCGCGGCCTTGCGTGCACAGGGTCTCCTCGGGCGGCGGTAGGGCTAGAGTCCGCCGGCGTCGTGACGGGGCTGGATCTGGAGATGGGTTCTCTCGTTGTGGGACTAGGCCTCGGGTGTAGGCCGTTCTGCTAGGCGGCGGCCGATGTGTAGATGCCTAGATGGACAGATCTCTCTTCTCTGTAGTGTAGTCTGAATGTGTAGTTCTGTACTTCTGTAGTCATGTGCAGTTTTGTTCATGCTGATTTTAGTTACTACTCCTTGACTCACACTATACTACAGATTGAGTTAGATGTTGTAGAAGATGAAGATAATGAGTGGATCACAGGTATTGTGCCTCATGAACCTGATGAAGTTGTAGAAGTTGCAGCATCAACATCACAAGGAGCAGTTGGTGCATCAAAAGGAAAGAGAGCGTCCCAATCTCGCCCTCGGAAGAAGAAAAAACTGCTCCCTGTTTTTCGTGAAGATGAGTTGGAGTCAGCTAGTTCTTCTTCTGAATCGGAAGATGATGCCATGCATTCACCATCTGGTTCATCAAATGAGAGTGATTCTGAATAATTTCCAAGTTGTCGTTGTATTGTATTGTTTACTTGTTGGCTTGTTGCCTTGTTGGCTAGTTCATCTTTAAACTGATATGTTGTACTATTGTCGTCCTATGGCAGTTGTTGTTGCCCTTCTAGTTTTTTGTACAAGTAATTTCGCATGTGTCGCTATGGACTGCTGTATTGTTATGTTCTCCATCTAGTTCATCATAAAACTACTATGTTGTATTGTTATTGTTGTTCATCTTAATTAGTTATGCATGTATGGCTCCTGAAAAAAAATATTAGATGCTGAAATCCTTATTTTTTGGATATATTTGGCTTTTTTTTTAAAACGCTATTTTGAATATAGCACGCTATAGCATGCTATAACTTGTATAGCATTTCGAGAAGGGCCACGCTATTTTAAATAGCACGCTATTTAAAACATTGGAAAAAACGCCCAGCACCCATGTGTGCCCAAGCATTTATCCTACTCAATGGCTCAATCCCTCATCTTGACATCAAATTTCTCGTCGTCTAAAGCCGGGAAAAAAAAGAGAGGAAAAGACAAGAGGAGTTGGATGGCAGCGTGAAAATACCCCATCTGCGGCTTCCTGCCGAGGAGCGCGTGCCGTACCCGGAGCTCGCCCAATGTTGTGTTCCTGGCCGCATCCACAGGCACCCTGGCTCCTGCCACTGCCGCAACTAGCAGCACAAGCAGCAGCGACAGGCTCGAGGCGCGCGCCATGGCTACCTAGCCGATCTGCTTTCCGGTGCTGAGCGAGCAGAGGGTGTGGGGCGGGTGGGGGTGCTACTGCTGGCGCCGGTGAGTGACTGTTGGAGACGCATCTGACGGGTGCCTTCATATAGGGCCGTGCGCGGGGGACTATGGGACCGCGGTTTTCAAAAAAATTAATGTATCATTTATTTTCCTCTAATTTTATTATGATTTTCTGTTGTTGTGTCTATACACTCCTGTGGCTAGACTTGTGTCGCCGGTTTCCCTCCATTGGGTTCGCCAATGAGAGCATCTACACGAATTATTTTTTGCAGGGAATATTTAATTGTATCCTTTTTTGTGGTGGAATATTTAATTGTATGTAAAGAAATATTTTAATGCATATGATACACCTTAAGATACATTGCATTGGGAGACCCCTAATTCCAATATTTCTCTCTTTTTACAAATGGAGACAAAATCTTAGAGTTAATATCCTATATTCGGTATAAAAGGCAACAATTTATTTCATACCATAAATAAATTCTACGATAAAGAAGAAGTCAGTTAATTACATGAGAAAAGAGGCCAGGCTGGAACATGAGTGATCGATATGCCTTAATCTGATGTTATTTTTTTGGCAATCACAAACGAACACCTTGCTGGCCGTCAGATGGAGCGCACAAATCTTGGAGCAAGGCTGGTTCACACGATAGATTTCAAAAGCGTTCGTTCCAACCAGGCGTCCGTGTGAATGGGTTCCCTTACTTCCCTTATCTTCTTAGTCTCCCCCCACTCGCTCACTCACTAAAACCCCTGCGTCCACGATAATTTCCGGCAGAGCTGTCATATCAAATCATACAGTCCCGCAGAAGATCCTCTGGGAAAACGTAAATGACTTCCGTTGATCCATTCAGGGAAGGTGTCAAGCGAGGTGGTTCACTCGGCGAGAATTTTGCCCCGGCAGAAAGCGTCCCAAAATAACCCATCCGCATCTGCAACACAAAGAAACGGACATGATCATCCATGCTACATCAATCACCGGTGGTGGCCCACCAGATCAGGTGACTGCGCTACTCGGGATCGTTCGAGACAGGGTGAGGTATCTGCTTCCCGTGGATGTGTTTGGGCCCTAGAGCATCTCCAACAGCCGCGCTTCGCGCCGCGCGCTAAAAACTAGTATGCCACGCGCGCTTCGGCTGGTTTAGCGCGGCCGCCAGCGCTGGCTTCAACAGCCGCGCTAAAATGCAGCGCGCGCGCTGCTCTAGCAGCGCGCAAAAATACAGCGCGCGCGGCACGCACAAACCACATATACATTTCATATAGAAGCAAAAATGATCAAACTAGATAAAATAAATCAACAATAAATAGTTCAATTTCATTATCATTACAACCCAAACAAATATTTTATCGTTCAGTACAACAAATACTGCAATAAACACAATAAATAGTTCATGAACAATACAATGTCGAACGCAGAAATCATGCTTTTTGTCGTCCATGCCATGCCCACCACTCTTCAATCAGATCCTTCTGAAGATCATTGTGCGTTGCGGGACGGCGAATGGCATGATAGGAGGCAACAAAACGGGCTACCCTTTCAGCCCTCCGCCGCACTCGCATGGGATGTCCCAAGAGCTCATACTGTGAGTAGTCTAAATCTTGACCACGCTCATTCTCGATGATCATGTGGTGCATGATCACACAAGCGTGCATGATGTATCAAAGCATTTTTTGATCCCAAAATCTAGCCGGCCCTCTCACAATAGCAAATTGGGCTTACAAAATCTCAAAAGCTCTCTCCACATCTTTTCTAGCCGCCGCCTGAGCATTGTGGAAATCAAGATTTTTCTTACCTTCCGGCTTTTTCAACGGCTTCACGAATGTTTGCCACTTTGGATAGATGCCATCCGCTAGATGATAGCCATAGTTGTTAGTACGACCATTTGCTACAAACTGCACCGGTGGCAACTCACCATTTGCAATCTTATTCATTAGTGGTGACCGGTTGACAACATTGATGTCATTCAAAGATCCAGGCATTCGAATGAATGCATGCCAAATCCAAGTCTCCTGATCGGCCACCGCTTCAAGGATTATAGTGGAACCCTTTTTTTGGCCGTGGAATTGCCCGTGCCATGCCTTTGGACAATTCTTCCAACTCAAATGCATGCAATCTATTGAGCCAAGCATGCCAGGAAAGTCGCGAGCTTTGTTCGTCGCCAATAGCCTTGCGACGTCTTCAGCATTGGGAGATCTCAAATACTCCTCGCCAAACACTTGCACAAGTCCCACTGCAAAGCGCTTGACACACATGATGGCTTGGATCTCACCCATAGCCAAGTGATCATCAGCTAGATCAGCCGGGATACCGTATGCCAACATACGCAAAGCGGCTGTCACCTTCTGAAAGGTCCTATGCCCGAGCTCTTCGGCGGCATTCCTCCTTTGCTGAAAAAACCGGTCATGGCTCGCTAGTTTCTCTGCAATGCGCCTGAACACTAGTAGAAAAGGAGGAATTTGTCCCGGTTTGTAAGGGCCTTTAGTCCCGGTTCATGAACCGGGACTAATGGGTCGTTACTAATACCTTCCCCCTTTAGACCCGGTTCTAACACGAACCGGGACAGATGGTCCTCCACGTGGCCGGTTTTACAAAAGTGGCTGCTTTAGGGGTTTTGGGGGTTATTTTTAGGTTGTTATTAGCTAGCTAATAGAGAGAAGTGTCCTCTCTTATATCTTCGTCCTTGGTTTTATCAACGCTGCTGCTATGTTCATTTCACCCGCTGATATAACATGCTCATGCATGCTCGCATCATACATCATCATATATAATAACAAGTCCTACTAATCATGCATCATCATACAACTTCTACTCGTTATTAATAATAAGTCATACGATCATCATCCTCATAGTCATCGAACCCAACCCTACGTAATTGTTCTTAGCACATGATCATCAGTATCAGGTAGGACCTAAACACCCTTAAGGTAAAATAGCATAAAACAATATAGACCCTGACTCTCCATTATGAAGAATGGCGATCATCCTGTCTCCAATTCTTGTCCTTTGTTGCTTTTTGCTTCCAAGATGCTCCTTACGACTGTCCATACATTTTTTCCATTCTTTGATTGTTATGTCTCCACTTCTTTTAGAAACCTGGTATGGACAGTTGAGATTCGTAGGACGACCTGGTTGTATGTTCAAAGCATGAAGGCTACCATGCGTATACATTAGATGAGGCACACAATCATTCGGGATTATCTGTTGAAAAATATAGTAATAACTTCGTAGTTAGCAATGATGTACTAGTTTTAGAACTGTGCAAAAAGATGCACGGATGTTGTAATAGTAAAAAATAATCTTACCAGGGTATCTCCATGGTAGTTACCGTAGTTCAACACGTGCACTAGTGGCACGTATTGACCATAATGTTGAGGAGTTTGATTGTAGATATTGTAATTCTCAAGATCAGTACAAAATGCGACCAGATGATTTTTCTCCTGATAAGTTAATTCGGAGCCTTCGGTGTAGTAGGTTCTGTCTACCATCTTCCGCACATTCTTTGAAGAATGAAAATAAGCTATCAATGGAGATAAGTTTAAATTACTTAATAACTATGTTAAGCTCACATGAGGGAAGAATTGGAGGTGTATCCACAAGGACCCAAATCGAAGGTCTCTCTTGCTCGATTGTAGGATCACCAACATCCATGGTGCAAGCATACCCTCATCAAGACCATACATCTTGCAAAGTGCTTCCCAATTTTTGCAACCAAAATGGGTTACACTCTGAGCATTGTACAACTTTACTTGAAAATCCACACCATGATGGGTACTTAGGATAATTTTTTTGGTTTTGAAACTTTCATGGTCTTTAAAACCCATCCTCTCCAAGACATAGCGTCTTGCAAAGCATGGGATAAGCTAGTCGAATTGGAAAAGATGAAAAATATTTTCATGATTAAAATAGTTGAAGTCATGATTAATTACGAAAAAAAACTATTGTCGTCGGTTGCGTATCGTATGAACATCGAAGGTCTCCTCGAGCTTAATGCTGAAGCGACGATCTTCGTCCAGCTCAATGAACCTGTCGCATATACCTCGGTCGTCGTGGCACCAGTCGCACTCCCCCGGCCGGTTTTCGTTGTCCGAGTACGACATTTCTGGCCTATGTTCATAATTCAAATATTAAACTAGATTATTAATTACAGGTTGACTATCGGTGATGTACGTAGCTCTTTCTTTCATTCTCGAGTGCATTATTGCACCAAATTGTCTAGCACACGGGAATGAAGGAGAACTTATCCAATATGAGCATTCAATAAGCAAAACCAAATCATAAAATAAGCAAAACCGAATCATAAAATAAAGTAGTATTCAAATTAGCATGCATTCAATAATTATAAGCAAAATTACATCATCTCTTGGTGTCCGTACATCGTCGAATATTATCACTAATACAACTAGAACCGTAGCGCCCGGCAGGTATCGACGCGGGCGGTGGACACCCAAAGATAAGGAACCATCACAGGATCATAGCTCCAGTGAGATCCCTGAAGAACCTGTCAGGTATTGTCGAACGCGCCCTCCAATGCAACCATGTAGCAACGGACGTGCTCGTCCTCCTCGCTGACACGGTGACGTACCACCTCCGCGGTGTCCGGAAGCCTCGGCACTGTCACTGGCCCACGCGACCGCCACCAAACAAGGATCGGGTCAACAACGGGCTGCCTCCTCACCAACCTACGTTCCCCGGAAGGTAGCACCTCCCAATACCAGCCCGGCGGAGCCCAATCCCGAACATGGTCCTGATCAAGCAAGCCTCCACCGCCGAGTCGACGACGACGAGGATGCAGGATAGGCATCGCCGACGTTGATGCGGGAACTACTTCTATATATAGTTAAATAAAGTAGTTTTATTAATTAAATAAACTATCTAGTTCAACTACTAATTAAGCACTTACTATAAATAAATAAAGTACTACTTAATTACTAAAAACAAACTACTTCTATATATAGTAAAATAAATTAGTTTATTAAATCAACTAGCTAGTTCAACTATATATATATATATATGAAGCACTTACTATAAATAAAATAAAATAGTACTTACTAAAAATATGAACTACATATTAATTACACAATCTAAATTACACAATATGAACTACATATCTAAATTACACCACATCTAATCTAACAAAAAGATCTACACATCTAATCTAACAAAAAAAATCTACTAACAGAAAAAAATCTAACATAATATGAAAAAATTAATTACACAATCTAAATTACACAATATGAACTACATATCTAAATTACTACAAATCTAATCTATGAACTATACAAAAAAATCTATGAACTATACAAAAAAATCTAAAAAAAATCTAACAAAAATAAAAGAAAGTTGCTCACGGCCGGCGACGGCGACGGCGACGGCGAGGTGCAGCAGGGCAGGCGGCGACGGCGAGGTGCAGCAGGGCGGGCGGCGATGTTGGGG
>NC_041389.1:11192646-11199566 GCF_002162155.2 Triticum dicoccoides
AATGCCCCTCTTTTGTCCCGGTTTGAGCCATCAACCGGGACCAAAGGCCTCTTTTCGGCAGCCCAAAGGGCGGGAAACGAAGATCTTTGGTCCCGGTTGGTGGCTCCAACCGGGACAAAAGAGGGGCATTGGTCCCGGTTGGTGCCACCAACCGGTACCAAAGAGTGGCATTGGTACCGGTTGTTGCCACAAACCGGGACCAATGGACCCGTCTAATTTTTTATTTTCTTCAGCTGTTTTTTAGTTGATTCTTTCTGCAGCTGTTTTTTTAGTCCCACCTCGCCAAGCGAGAGGCACTCGCAGCTGTTTATAAGCCCTAAGTGCAGAGACAATGAAGAAGAGGCTCAATGCTCACCTGCATGTTGGTTAGCTTCAAGCCTTGAGGAATAGGGTAGAGTGCACAGAGCTATATGCAGTGCAGTTGACACTATTTCGAAAGGCTTGAAGCAAATTAACGAGCATTGCGCCTCTTTTTTATTTTTAATAACTTATTACAACTCAGAAATAAAAAGAAAAAAATAAATATAGCAGAAAAAAAACTATATAAAAACTACTAGAAATAAATAGAAGCAAAAATAGTTGTGATTAACTTTACTAAAAAAATGAGCATAGATGCTTATTTTTAATGACTTATTACAATTCAGAAATAAATAGAAGAAAAAATAGTTGTGATTAACTTTACTAAAAATGAGCATAGATGCTTATTTTTAATGACGTATTACAACTCAGAAATAAAAAGGAAAAAAAATAAATATAGTAGAAAAGAAAAAAAAACTATATACAAAACTACTCAGAAATAAATAGAAGCAAAAATAGTTGTGATTAACTTTACTAAAAAATGAGCATAGATGCTTATTTTTAATGACTTATTACAATTCATAAATAAATAGAAGAAAAAATAGTTGTGATTAACTTTACTAAAAATGAGCATAGATGCTTATTTTTAATGACTTATTACAACTCAGAAATAAAAAAAAGTAAATATAGTAGAAAAGAAAAAAAACTATATAATAAACTACTCACAAATGAGCATAGATGCGCTTATAGAGAAAATTCAACATAAATTCATAATAAATTTCTACTAACTTGAGAGAAATTTAGTATGAATTTAGGTTAAATTCCCTGTATAAGGGCATCTATTTTCATTTTGAGAGGAGCTCAACAAGGCAGAGAGGGAGGGGCTTATAAACCGGTCTGATTCCCATTCGGTTGGCGAGGTGGGACTAAACTCTGGCCGCAACGAGGACCAACCCTTTAGTCCCGGTTGGTGGCATGAACCGGGACTAAAGGGCAGCTTTTGGTCCCGGTTCGTCCCTCCAACCGGGACCAAAAAGTCCAGACGAACCGGGACCAATGGCCCACGTGGCCCGGCCGGCCCCCGGGGCTCACGAACCGGGTCCAATGCCCCCATTGGTCCCGGTTCTGGGTTGAACCGGGACTAATGGGCTGGACCGGCCTGGACCATTGGCCCCTTTTCTACTAGTGCGTACTATACATAGAGAGGCCCTCGACACGCTAGATAGTAAGAAAATGAAGGGAACCATTAAGTACAGAAGTTCGTCATGCATACCGAGAGAAGTGATCGATCGACCTCTCCTTCTCCAAGAGATTGGTCGAACCACAAGTTTTCGTATTATCTATCCGATGCTACTGGCTACATACATATACAATATGTAAGATCTCTTAATTACAATCCCCTAGCAATTGAAATCAACTTCCACATGGTATTCTCCGGCTTTATTGATGACGTGGTCAAGAAAGAATCCCGCCAATTCCTCTTGAATTGCTTTCATGCGATCTAGTTCTAGGAGTTCATTCCGCATCTGCCACGTCTAATTTGAAGAAGGGGGTTAATTAATCCATATATATGAATGAAACTCAACAGAAATGATGGTGTAATAAAATGAAATTGTGAATATTATTGCTTACGCACTTCATATTGTCTTTTAGAGTAGCCCCGCTTATTTTTCAAAGTCGCGTTGTAGATGAACTCGCACACGTAGTATCCACAGAAATCATTTTCTTGTTCCTGCCACAAGCAGTTTACGAGAAATAGAGGTCAATCAAACTGATAATGAAGCATTATAAATGGCATTTATGAAAGTATAGCTATAGAATCAATGGGAGATGCGTGCAACTAGCTAGCCAGTAGTACTTACTTTCGGGTATGTATGTCGCAGCTCCTTTGGCAGTCCCGGAGCTTCCGCGGTGAATTGTTTCCAAACCCTGCAAGACAAAAAATAATTATTATGACTTGAGATATCAGGAGATGAACAAAAAGTTGCCGATATGGTGCGATAATGATTGATTGAACTTACTTGTTGAGCAATTTAGTCATGTCCGCATAGGTTTCGGGATCTTTTCGTCTCGAGTCTAAGACGGTTACTAGTCCCCGCTCAAGCTTAATCTCCAGAAGAACATAGTGGAAGCTGCACACGCATGCATAACTCATCAATTACATTACTATAACCTCGCTCGAGAAATAAGGGAAACCGAATATGCACACGACAGTAACACTCACTCGAAGTTGTAAGGAAATAGTATGGTATCTTTGTTTTGAGTTTTGATCAACGATTGTAGCAAGTTGTCCTCGGCCTCTTTGGCGTGCTTTTTAACCAGAAATTCATCTATGATATTTGTGTTAATGAACCCAATATCATAAATTTCTTGTTTTCTGCACTCGACGATCTTCAATCTGCATAATATATTGAGGATAATTAATTATAGATACATGCAATGAAAGAGCTGAGCTATATATAAAGACTTAATGACAGAAATAATACTTACAGGAAGTAGCAAAAGACCGTTAATTTATCGAGGGCCTTTTGATTGAAGAATGCGAAGAACTCCTCAAATGGAACACACAACAGATCAGTTCCAACGAGGTCGTGCTCCTCTTTAATGTTCAGATACAAACTATTCGTCCCCCCAGACTCTCTGCAGGTTTTCATGTACCAATTATGGAATCTTTGCATCATCGTTGTTAGAGATTTTTCATCTTTGACGAGAGGCTTCCCGTACTCGTATCTGTGTTCGTCCACCTCCATGAAATCAGGAAGTTGATCGGCAGGCAGGTAATCTTGTAGATTGCCATATCCGGCCACCATCCCCGGAGCATTAGCGACGATGTTGCCGCTAGACACATTGAGCGGGGGGCACGATTGGTTTGCTTGTTCGCCGAGCTGGTCAATTTTTGTCGCAGCTGCTCGTTCTCTTGACCTTTGATGTCTGACAGTACTTCCCGACCGCTTCGCTTGGAGATATGTCTGTTCAGTAATGCGCTCATAGTTGGTTCTCGGTGGAGACTTTGCCGGTTTCCTCAGGGCATCGAGAGTGCGCTTTGCTTTCACCGGATCAACCTTCTCTTCCGGAGGTGGATGTCTCTTTGCTTTCACCCCTTCAAAGAACTCCTTCACGTGGGTTCACACGATCGTCGTGTTTTCCTCCTCGGTCCTCTTGTACGGTAACTTCTCTAGAGGCTTGAGAGGTGGACCGTATTTGTATTGCCTCCCGCCTTTGGTTGTGCTGCTAGACGCCGGAGCAGACGGAGCGGCTGCGGCGTCTGTCTTCTTTCGTGCTTGCTTACGAGGTGGAGGAGAAGGACTATGACGCGCCGGAGCAGCCGGGGCGGCGGCGGGTCTCTTCCGCCCTTGCTGGCGAGGTGGAGAAGGAGGAGGCTGCTGGCTGCTCGGGCGTGCCGGCGGAGGTGAAGAAGGAGGCGGAGTGCCGCCACGCGCCGGAGAAGGAGGCCCAGTGCCCTGATCGTCACTCGCCGGAGGAGGAGGCGGTGGAGGAGGCAGAGTGCCCTGACTCACCGGAGGAGGAGGAGGATGCGGAGGCGTCCAGTTCGGAAGGTTGATGAGCTCCTTCCGCCATAGGCATGGAGTCTTCAGAGCAGAACCCAGCCTAGTCTCCCCTTCACCGGTAGGGTGGTCAAGCTGGAGGTCCTCAAATCCCTCCGTTATTTCATCCACCATCACCCTAGCATATCCTTCTGGAATCGGCCGACAATGAAAAGCTGCGCCAGGTTCAGTAGGATAAACAGAGCCCACAGCCGCCTTGACCTTCATATTCATCCATCACGCCATAATGTGGCAATTTTGAGACTCTGTGATAGCATCCACGGGATAGCTGGCAGGAGCCGTCAAGACATGCTCCGGCTGAAGCAGCTCGGTGGAAGCCACGCTGCTTCTCCACTGAGATGGCGGGGTAGCTTCGGGGGAAGCTTCGACAGGTCGTTTGCTGCGATCTGCTGCTTCTCGTTCCTCTTCTCGTTCCTCTAGCCCCATTACCCTTTCGTGCAGCGCCTGCAGTTGGCCCTGCTCCAGTTTCTTCATCCTCTCGTGGGTTTTGTAACCCCCTGCATCCGAAAAACCAACCTTCCACGGAATGGAGCCTGGCATGCCTCGTGTCTGTCCAGGGTGCCCAGGATTCCCGAGGGCCATTGTGAGCTCGTCCTTCTCCCTGTCTGGAACGAACGTCCCTCGTTGTGCTGCATTGATATAGTGTCGAAACCTCTTGACTGGTATTTTCGGTTGCGCGTCCGTCCAATGGCACTTCCCTGATACAGGGTCCAAGGTTCCGCCAGCCCCGAAGAACCAAGCCCAGCAACGGTCTGGCCAGTTCATTGTCTCTGGTTCGATCCCTTTTTCAAGCAGATCATTCTCAGCCTTGGACCACTTAGGTCGGTCTTTGAGGTAGACACCTGACCCCGTGCGATGGTGAAACTGCTTCTTCGCAGCATTTTGCTTGTTTGTCGCCGACATCTTCTTACTCTTTTCCGATGTCTTCGCCAGTGATCTTTGATCTTCTCATATTTGCCGATGAATTCTGGTGTCTCTTCTTTGTCGACAAACTTGTTCAGCTCTTTCCTCCACCTCCTGAATAGGGTTGCCATCTTCTTAAGAGCACAAGACTTGATTAATTGCTCTTTAACTGGCTTCTCCGGATCCTCCTCTGGCGGTAGGGTGAAATTTGCCTTCAGCTGAGTCCAAAGATCTTCTTTCTCCATATCATTGACATAAGACACCTCAGGGTCTTCCTCCTTAGGCTTATACCATTGCTGGATGCTGATCGGGATCTTGTCCCTAACAAGAACCCCGCACTGAGCAGAAAATGCGTTCTTTGTCTGGATGGGTTCAATCGGTTCGCCGTCGGGCGCGATTTCTCTGATCTCAAACCTTTCATCCGAGCTCAACTTTTTCTTCGGGCCTCGTCTCCTTACCGAAGTTGTGCTCGATCCGGAGGGCTAGAAAAAGGAAGAAAGACGAGACTTAATTAATATGTGTACATATACCAAAATAATGAATACATCAATTAACTAGTCAGAACGGGCTTAACTAATATATATATATATATATATACCTGGCCGGACTCAGTTTGGTCACCGGAGCAGTCAGCACAGTCTCCTTCTTGTACCTCCAATGGGTCACCGGAGCCATCATGAACATAGCCCTCTTCTTGTACCGGCATTAATGGGCCGAAGCCATCATGAACATAGCCCTCTTCTTCATCCACTCCTTCTTGACCATCGGTGTCGTTGAGAAATGACGCAACGACATCACTTCCTTGTGTGATTATGTCCCCCAACATCGCTTCTGTTGCTTCGTCTCGGGAGTGCTCCATAGTTTCTGCAAATATTTACAACATGTCAATTATTATTCAAACATGGTACAGATGGATATATATTAGTGGCAAACATAGAACTAGCTAGCTAATCATAATAAGGAATCATGTTAGTGGCCTCGACGCTGCTTCTCTAGGGTTTGGGGTGGCCTCGACACAACGCTTCAAGGGTTTGGGGTGGCCGCGACGACAACGCTCTTTTAACTTGGTAAATTTGGGTGGCCTCGAGAGAGTTAATTTATCGGGTAGGGGCGCGGCTGGAGGGGGTAGGATACCAACATCGTTTTCTTTCTAGGGTTTGGGTGTCCTCGAGAGTTTGGGTCGAGTGAGCGGGCCGAGGGGGGTGCTGCCGTGGTATAAGTTATCACGGTCGATAGGGGGGTATATATATCGACCGCCCCTCATGTCGAAGTTATCTCGAGGGGGTTATATCGACAACGACGCAACATACATATACATGGGAAAATAATGTTATCAGGGAGGGGGTATTGGTACCCCCCCCCCCTCGTGTTGAAGTTTCTTCTTTCTCCTCTATTCCTTTCTTCTTCTTCTCCTCTTCTTTTTCTTCTTCTCCCTCGAGAAAGGAAAATAAGAAAAAGGAAGAAAAGAGGAAGAAGGAAGAAGGAAGAAGAAGAAGAAAAAAAGAAGAAAAAAAGGAGGAGAAGAAGAAAGGAATAGAGGAGAAGAAGAAAAAATAGAATTTTTTTCTTATTTTTCTTCTTCTCCTCTATTCCTTTCTTCTTCTCCTCTTCTTTTTCTTCTTTTTTCCTCTTCTTATTTATTACTCCTCTTCTTCCTCTCCTCTTCTTCTCCTTTCTTCCTCTTCTTATTTTCCTTTTTCCTCTCATTCTTTTTCTTCTTCTTCTTCCTTCTTCCTTCTTCCTCTTTTGTTCTTTTCCTTATTTTCCTTTCTCCTCTACACTAACCTAAAATGCACTAACCTAAAATCGATATCTATAAACAACCTAAATAAAAAATTAATACATATATGAAAAAACATATATAAACAAAAAATGATCTGAACATTATATTCATACATACATAGCCACATCCATTCATTATATATAGCTACCACATACATATATACATTATATATATGAAAAAAATGCAATGAACAAAAAAATACACTTCTAAAAAAATACTATGAACATGTACACATATATACACATACAAACACATATACACAAAAAAATGCAAAAAAATGCAATGGAAATTGCTATGGAAAATGCAGGGCAGGGGCGGCGGGGCGACGCGCGGCGGCCGCACAGGGCAGGGGTGGCGGCGCGCCGGCCGCG
>NC_041389.1:11200233-11211386 GCF_002162155.2 Triticum dicoccoides
ATATAGCAAGAGCATTGGTCCCGGTTCGTGAAACCAACTGGGACTAATGCACCCCTTTAGTCCCGGTTGGTGCCAACAACCGGGACCAAAGGCCTCTTTTCAGCAGCCCAAAGGGCAGGAAGCGGCGGCCTTTGGTCCCGGTTGGTGGCATCAACCGGGACTAAAGGGGGGCATTGCCCGGTTGGTGCCACGAACCGGTACCGCGTTGTTGGGAGGGCTCGAGAGTGGTTTATAAGCGCTGCTGCGCCCACCCTCTCGAGCTCCTCTCAACTGCAGGCTTTCGGGCCTAAACTCACACTATGCTGCTGTGGGCCTATTGGGCCTTCTGCGGGCCTGAATCCTGGCCCAGGTTGGGTTTCTAGTCGTATTCAGGCCGTGGTGGCCCAATAGGTGGCAGTTTTTTTGTTTTTTTTTGTTTTTTTTGCATTATTTATTTTCTTTTATTTTTTGCTTTATTTTTACTTATTTTTTGCTTTTAGTTTTAGAAAAATTATAAACTTTCTGTTAGTGCCATTAGTTTTCAAATTTGAAAACACTTTTTTTGTTTTCTTTCTTGCTTTATTTATTTTATTATGTTTCTACTCACAACAAAATACTTATTGTTGCTATTTTTATTTTTTTCCAGTTTTTTATTTTGTTTTCTGCATTATTTATTTTCTTTTGTTTTTTGCTTTATTTTTTAATTCTTTTTTGCTTTTAGTTTTAGAAAAATTATAAAATTTCTGTTAGTGCCATTAGTTTTCAAATTTGAAAACACTTTTGTTGTTTTCTTTCTTGCTTTATTTATTTTATTTTATTTCTACTTACAACAAAATACTTATTGTTGCTATTTTTATTTTTTTCTGTTTTTTTGTTTTGTTTTCTGCATTATTTATTTTCTTTTATGCTTTTAATTCTTTTTTGCTTTTAGTTTTAGAAAAATTATATACTTTCTGTTAGTGCCATTAGTTTTCAAATGAACTCTGAAAAAGTTGAAAGTTGGCATGGTATCATAAATTCACCCACATGGCATGTGCATATACAAAACGGACAATGGTATCATACTCGTCTGTTACAAAGTTGGCATGGTATCATCATAATAGTTGCGGGAGAAAGTCTTCACTTTTTCTTCGCTTGTGTCATTTGCTTATTGCGCCGTAACTATGGATAATCTTCATCGTTTATCAGGATGCTGGGGTCAGCCTTGACTTTGAAGGGAGGAATTTCATGAAACTTTTCATAATCTTCAGACATGTCTATCTTGCCCTCCACTCCCACGATGTCCCTTTTTCCTGAAAGAACTATGTGGCGCTCTGGCTCATCGTATGATGTATTCGCTTCCTTATCTTTTCTTTTTCTCGGTCTGGTAGACATGTCCTTCACATAGATAACCTGTGCCACATCATTGGCTAGGACGAACGGTTCGTCAGTGTACCCAAGATTTTTCAGATCCACTGTTGTCATTCCGTACTGTGGGTCTACCTGTACCCCGCCTCCTGACAGATTGACCCATTTGCACTTAAACAAAGGGACCTTAAAATCATGTCCGTAGTCAAGTTTCCATATGTCCACTATGTAACCATAATATGTGTCCTTTTCCCTCTCGGTTGTTGCATCAAAGCGGACACCGCTGTTTTGGTTGGTGCTCTTTTAATCTTGGTCAATCGTGTAAAATGTATTCCCATTTATCTCGTATCCTTTTCAAATCGTAACAGTCGAAGATGGTCCCCTGGAAAACAAGTACAGCTCATCACAAATAGTGTTGTCACCTCTGAGACGCGTTTCCAACCAACTGCTGAAAGTCCTGATGTGTTCACATGTAATCCAGTCGTCGCACTACTCCGGGTGTTTGGAGCGCAGACTGTTCTTGTGTTCATCGAAATACGGGGTCACCAAGGTAGAGTTCTGTAGAACTATGTAGTGTGCTTGAGACCAAGAATATCCGTCCCTGCATATTATTGAGTCCCTTTCAAGCATGCCTTTTCTAGTCAGTCTCCCCTCATACCGCGATTTAGGGAGACCTATCTTCGTAAGGCCAGGAATGAAGTCAACACAAAACCCGATGACATCCTCTGTTTGATGGCCCATGGAGATGCTTCCTTCTGGCCTAGCGCGGTTACGGATATATTTCTTTAGGACTCCCATGAACCTCTCAAAGGGGTACATATTGTGTAAAAATACGGGGTCCAGAATGATAATCTCGTCAACTAGATGAACTAGGACGTGCGTCATGATATTGAAGAAGGATGGTGGGAACACCAGCACGAAACTGACAAAGACATTGCACCACATCACTCCTTAGCCTTGATATGATTTCTGGATCGATCACCTTCTGAGAGATTGCATTGAGGAATGCACATAACTTCACAATGGCTAATCAGACGTTTTCCGGTAGAAGCCCCCTCAATGCAACCGGAAGCAGTTGCGTCATAATCACGTGGCAGTCATGAGACTTTAGGTTCTGAAACTTTTTCTCTGCCATATTTATTATTCCTTTTATATTTGACGAGAAGCCAGTCGGGACCTTCATACTAAGCAGGCATTCAAAGAAGATTTCCTTCTCTTCTTTGGTAAGAGCATAGCTGGCAGGACCTTCATACTGCTTTGGAGGCATGCCGTCTTTTTCGTGCAAACGTTGCAGGTCCTCACGTGCCTCAGCTGTATCTTTTGTCTTCCCATACACGCCCAAGAAGCCTAGAAGGTTCACGCGAAGGTTCTTCGTCACGTGCATCACGTCGATCGAAGAGCGGACCTTTAGGTCTTTCCAGTAGGGTAGGTCCCAAAATATAGATTTCTTCTTCTACATGGGTGCGTGTCCCCCAGCATCACTCGGTGCAGCTAGTCCGCCAGGACCCTTTCCAAAGATTACGTGTAAATCATTGACCATAGCAAGTACGTGATCACCGGTACGCATGGCGGGCTTCTTCCAGTGATCTGCCTCGCCTTTGAAATGCTTGCCTTTCTTTCAACATTGATGGTTGGTCGAAAGAAATCGACGATGGCCCAGGTACACATTCTTCCTGCAGCTTCCCAGGTATATACTATCGGTGTCAAGTAAACAGTGTGTGCATGCATGGTATACCTTGTTTGTCTGTCCTGAAAGGTTACTGAGAGCGGGCCAATCGTTGATGGTCACGAACAGCAACGCCTTTAGGTCAAATTCCTCCTGTTTGTGCGCATCCCACGTACATACACCGTTTCCATTCCACATCTGTAAAAGTTCTTCAACTAATGGCCTTAGGTACACATCAATGTCGTCGCCGGGTTGCTTAGGGCCTTGGATGAGAACTGGCATCATAATGAACTTCCGCTTCATGCACATCCAAGGAGGAAGGTTATACATACATAGAGTCATGAGCCAGGTGCTGTGATTGCTGCTCTGCTCCCCGAAAGGATTAATGCCATCCGCGCTTAAAGCAAACCATACGTTCCTTGGGTCACTTGCAAACTCATCCCAGTACTTCCTCTCGATTTTTCTCCACTGCGACCCGTCAGCGGGTGCTCTCAACTTCCCGTCTTTCTTACGGTCCTCACTGTGCCATCACATCAACTTGGCATGCTCTCCGTTTCTGAATAGACGTTTCAACCGTGGTATTATAGGAGCAGACCACATCACCTTCGCAGGAACCCTCTTCCTGGGGGGCTCACCGTCAACATCACCAGGGTCATCTCGTCTGATCTTATACCGTAATGCACCACATACCGGGCATGCGTTCAGATCCTTGTACGCACCGCGGTAGAGGATGCAGTCATTAGGGCATGCATGTATCTTCTGCACCTCCAATCCTAGAGGGCATACGACCTTCTTTGATGCATATGTACTGTCGGGCAATTTGTTATCCTTTGGAAGCTTCTTCTTCAATATTTTCAGTAGCTTCTCAAATCCTTTGTCAGGCACAGCATTCTCTGCCTTCCACTGCAGCAATTCCAGTACGGTACCGAGCTTTGTGTTGCCATCTTCGCAATTGGGGTACAACCCTTTTTTGTGGTCCTCTAACATGCGATCGAACTTCAGCTTCTCCTTTTGACTTTCGCATTGCGTCCTTGCATCGACGGAGATCATCATCATCGGGCAATGATCCAGACAATGACCCGGCGGAGATCATCATCATCGGGCACATCGTCTGGTTCCTCTTGATCTTCAGCAGCTTCGCCCGTTGCAGCATCATCGTGTACATCGTCTGGTTCCTCTTGATCTTCAGTAGCATCACCGTATTCAGGGGGCACATAGTTGTCATCGTACTCTTCTTCTTCGCCGTCTTCCATCATAACCCCTATTTCTCCGTGCCTCGTCCAAACATTATAGTGTGGCATGAAACCCTTGTAAAGCAGGTGGGTGTGAAGAATTTTCCGGTCAGAGTAAGACTTCGTATTCCCACATATAGGGCATGGACAACACATAAAACCATTCTTCTTTTTGCCTCAGCTACTTCGAGAAAATCATGCACGCCCTTAATGTACTCGAAGGTGTGTCTTGAACCGTACATCCATTGTCGGTTCATTTGCGTGCATTATATATAATTAAGTGTGTCAAAAATCATTACAGAACATCATGAATAGATAATTAAGTGACCAAATTAATAGAAGTTCATCATCACATTAAAACCAAAGTACATACATAGTTCTCATCTAACAACATAAAGCTCTGCAGAGCATCTAAATTAATTAAACCATACATTGAAACTATGTAAAATATTTCAATGCGAAAACAAATGCGATTGTAATCGTAATGGCATATTTTCTAATCTTTCTAATCTGCAAGCCTCGGTATGAATGGCATATTTTCTAATCTTTCTAATCTGCAAGCGCATTGCATCCATCTTGATCTTGTGATCATCGACGACATCCGCAACATGCAACTCCAATATCATCTTCTCCTCCTCAATTTTTCTTATTTTTTTCTTCAATAAATTGTTTTCTTCTTCAACTAAATTTAACCTCTCGACAATAGGGTCGGTTGGAATTTCCGGTTCAACAACCTTCTAGATAAATAAAATCTATGTCATTCTGGTCGGCATAATTGTCATAAACAATAAATGAACCAATAGTTATGAAAAGATAATATATACCACATCCGAATCATAGACAGGACGAGGGCCGACGGAGGCGGATACCAAAACCATCGCACTATATAAGATGCAATAATAAAAGTAAGAAAATTATACAAGTAATAATTTTTTTCCTTTCAGAAAGAAGATAAGAATAAGAGGCTCACCACGGTGGTGCCGGCGACGAGATCGGCGCGGGCGATCGACGGCGGTGAAGACGGGAACGGGACGTGACGGACCGCCAAACCTAGACAAATATTGAGGAAAATGGAGCTTGAAGGTCGAGCTTGGAGAGGAGAAAGCTTAAGTAGTGTGGCTCAGGCATTCCATCGAACACCTCGTGTGCATAGCAGGTGAGCTAGAGCACCACAAAGCTCTCTCCTCGCCGGCCAGGAAAAACAGAGCAGTGGAAGTGCTCTGCTCGCGGGCGAGGGGTATATATAGGCAATTAACTGGTCCCGGTTCGTGGCACGAACCGGGACTAAAGGGCAGCCTTTGGTCCCGGTTCAGGCCACCAACCGGGACCAATGGTGGTGGGCCACGAGCGAGGCACATTGGTCCCGGTTCGTCCCACCATCCGGGACCAAAAGATCCAGACGAACCGGGACCAATGGCCCACTTGGCCCGGCCAGCCCCCGGGGCTCACGAACCGGGTCCAATGCCCCCATGGGTCCCGGTTCTAGATTGAACCGGGACTAATGGGCTGACCTGGCCTGGACCATTGCCCCCTTTTCTACTAGTGGAACAAGTCGGTGCTCATCCTAAACCGGCGACGAAAATACGACTCCGGGTATGTGGGATTATCCACAAAATAGTGCCTCATCATTTTGTTATGGGCATCAATCCTATCTCTCCAAATTTTCTGCTGACCCATAACCGAACCACCATGCTTCGGTTTTTTATTGATATGCATAGCTAGGATCACTGCAAGATACTCCTCCTCTTCCATATCAAATTATTCTTCGGGAGAATCATACGACGAACTCATCTACAATGTTCAATACTATACTATAAAAACTACAATTAAAACATGCACCAAATTCATGAAGTTTGAGCAATACATACCTTGTAGGCGTTTTGTCGAACACCTTGCGGGGACGGGGCGGCAGCAAGTGCTCGGGCACTGTTCCTCGAACGACGGACGGGCACGAGGGCCGGCGGGACTACGAGGGGGGGGGCGGAAGCGCGGCGGCGCGGGGATAGGCCGGGGAAGTGCCGGAACGGTCGCCGGGGGCGCGGGCGACGGCGGCGGCGGCGCGGCTTGATGGGGGTGGAAGTGGAAGAGCGAGCGCGCGAGAGTCCAGTGCGCGGGACCGGGCGCAGCAAATAAGCGGCGCGTGATTGCATTTCGGCCAGCGCGCTGAACTACATATGCCGCACGCGCTGTTTTTGCGCGCCCGCTGGAGCAACTATACCGGTTGCGCGTGCGCTAAAACGCCCACTTTTGCGGCGCGGCGCTAGTTTGGCACGGCTGTTGGAGATGCTCTTAGACTAGGATCCAAAGCATCAAATTCATAAGTTTGGATCTAGAGATGATGAAAGTTGACATTCCTCCGGGATAATGAATGGCATCTCTCTGAGAGAATCAGCCCATGTGGTAAATTCACCACTCAGATTTTACGATACATCGTCACTCCGATCACTAGTCAGCCTCTTCGGAGAGATGATTCAGTATCACAAAACTTTTCCTAACAGACACAACCAAAAAGCAAAATCATGAAAGTCTGACCCTAAGAACCCATCAGGACTTTCCTTTGAGCGGATTCATGGGGGCAACAAATCAACAATCGGGATAATTTCCCATGAATGTTTAGTTGGATTCAATGGATTACGAGACTCGGTTATGAAGGTCCTGATGAATTCAAGAGCTAATGACATGGTTATCTCCTACTAGGTAGGCCCACGGTAACTGGAACCATGGAAATCCCATCGGGGCCTAGGCCCGCATTAACCAAGTATCAGAGTACTAGTCAGCATGGTCCCTAGTATCCACTATGTTCTCATATTGATATTGCTGTGACTTTGCTATACTTAATGCTTTCCAGTAGGGCCCGAGTGACATGCTTTCAGATCCTAACCTATTATGTTTTCATGTATATATTTGAGTTCTTGATCTTGTCTGCAAGTTATATGCACCTATTATTGATCTGAACCATACACCCCAAGGTGACAATAATTGGGATAATCTCCGAGAACGATTGTCATTTAAGGAGTTCATGTATTCTGTATGTATTAATGCTTTTCCCTTGTTCTGTATTAAAAGGAGCACCTTAATTACCCTTAATTCCATCAAGACTCCATTGCCACAGGAGGGTAGGACCAAAGATGTCATGCAATTTCTTAGTGCAAGCACGTATGACTATATACATAATACATGCCTTTATATGATCATTGAATTGGTGCGATTGTGTATCACTCTAGGATGTGACTGTCACATATTGAATTTCATCCAAATATCCATCACTAGTCCAATGCCTACGATTTCCTCATATTGTCTTGCTTAAGTTACTACTACTGCTGCTGACCAACTGCTACAAACTATTGTTACTGTTATTGTTACTATTGCCAGTATTGTTACAACTGCTATCATATTACTCTGCTAGTAATGAATTGCAGCAAGGAAGTGACATCTCAGGTGTGGTTGAATTGACAACTCAACTGTACGACTTATAAATATTCTTGGCTCCCCTTTTGTCGAATCAATAAATTTGTGTGAAATACTACCCTCGAAGACTGTTGCGATCCGCTATACTTGTGGGTCATCAAGGTCCTCGAGATGCTAAACATTCCTGTGGGGCAGCCAACCATAGTTGAGTCCCACCTTGAAACAACAGAGGGATTGAACTTCACGGTTCTAGTAAAGAATTAAAGAGAAACAATATTCTTCGGTTGTCCTGGTGGCGAGGATTGACCAAGACCTACGAGTGCCATGTAGGGATGAGGATCGACTTCTACATCATTGGCGAATACTATCGTCATATGAGCCTCTAGTTGCATACTGCTCCAGTGCTTCCCCAGTGTAAGTGTTTATGAAATATAAAGCACATTTTTCAACTAACGCTAATTCTAGTTGTTGTGCATAACTGCACTCTTGCTTACATATACATTTGCATAGCTTACTGAGACGTTTCCCCAGAGACCTGTAGGCTAGTATACAGGACTCACATGAGGCATCTCATTTTCGGTACAACAGTTACTCGGTAGGATATGAACATTCAACTAGAATTTGTGGACATCATCCTAGACCATGCTCGAGATGTCCAAGATGGCCCGTACAATGGGTCCTTTGTGCTATTAGTGCACCTGCTAAAAAATGAGAAATGTCAAGATGGACAAGCCACTCCTAGTAAGATTGCATTGCAATTGTGTATTGAATGTCAAGTTAATCATGTTTTCTAACACATACATATATGTTTACTAATGGTGTTTTGCAACAGAAACTCCCACGTGCTGTGGTGCTTGAGAAATGAAGAATCAGGGTAGTGGAGACCTGCGAATTTTCATCGCTCACATGATTGGCATGGCAACCACGTACTCTATGTTGCAAGATGATGGACGTCTTGTCATCAATGGTTCTCTGGTGATTCGTGACAACTGCTACTGCGACGAGTGTGACAAGTTAATCGGCGTGCTCCATTTTAACAATAATGTGCCATTCCTCTTCATGCGTACCATCTACAACTGGGAGATAAGTGACGACGAGGAGTACGCTTGCATCTTAGTTAATACAATGCATGTGTCAAGAACTTCCTTGTAACTTGTAGTACAAGTACTCCTCTGTTGTGCTACTTTGTACTAATAAGTACTTTGATTTGGAATGGTGTGTTTGCAATTGTTAAGTACTTATAAGTGTACATAACGACAATTTTCCGTTGAAGTCGATGTATGCGAATACTTCTAAGTATTGTTTGAAGTGCATGTGCAACTTAATTATTTGGATGCTTATGTTGCTGCCCTTGAACTAATTTGTAACCAAATTGTAGCCTGAGAATAATTGGGTATAGAACCGTACTGCATGTTAGCAGCATTTGCTAACAAGATGCACACGCTACTAGAGTTTGGAATATTTGCGGCATTTGCACGAGACGCTGCTGAAGAGAGTACGATCAGCGTTCATGCCAAATGCTGCTAAGGCATCACACCATGGCAGCGTTTGACCTAGATGTTGCTACTAGCGTGCTACCAATGATGAAAGTAGGTGTTTTACAGGCAGAAGCGATGGGCCTACTCCTAGCTGCTTCGGTATTCGAAACCTTGGGATGGAACTCTGTTTTCTTCATTTTATGATTAAAGGAGTTTGGTCAAAGTTTCTGAAGAAAGGAATTTAATGGAAAGGCTGGGACATTATTGGAGTATCAGACCAATACTTACAGATTTCTACAATCTTACATCTAGCCTAAACTCTCTCATGGTCACACATATTCCAAGTTTCAAGAATCTCCTTGCTCACCTTCTGGCTAAGAAGGCTTTCACTTGTAGATCTTCCTCTGCTTGCTCTATCTGATGCAATAAAGCCTCTAGATGTTAATTTCATACTGGTTTTTGAAGACATTCCTCTAGGGAAACTTATCTCTGTACACTGTATGGGATGCTGATCTCAATAATGTTGAGCCCTCTTTGAGGGCTTGAATTTGCAAAAAAAAGCATAATATCTCAAAGAGAAAATAAACGAAAAAAAGGCAGCACTCTTTATTCCACTGCTATAATCCTTATTTTCCGCCTTCAGTTATCCTGTTTAAAATATATATTCCATTGTCCTTTGTATATCTGCTTGTCCATATTGACATGTTTCTGGGAGAAGGGAAAATTGTTTTGTTGGGCCTATGTTCTGCAAAATAAGCATAGTCCTGCTTAATATGGCTTGATGTTTTTTCAGGTTTCTGTGCACCACAATCCTTGTTGTTACCCTAGGTATGATATAGTCTACTGTAGGCACATTTAGTTCAGGGGAAAATCAAAAATAGTGAGGAACACAATGGTTGTGAAATGGTACATCTAAAACACTATAAAATATTGGAAGCCACAATAACAAAATAAAAACATAATAACATAATCACAATGGAAACATATTAACAAGTAAATGAGGGAATCTACTATATATACAGTCAGCAGTCGTTATTTACTGTATGTGTAAATACAAGCCAAATATTCAGATGCAGATCATCTATTCTGGTGGTTCTTACGCGCAACCATGCATGGGAAACATGCAAAATACCTCTGGCGCCGATAGACACAAGCATGGAATATACTCGAAAATTCTGTGCACTACTGGAGATACTATTTCACCTCTAAATGGATCTCGAATTCTCAAGTATAATGTACGGCATAAAATCTTAAACCTAACTACGAGCCAGAAAAATGAGAAGCATATAGAAATCCAACACCATTAAAGACATGCAGCAGTATAAAAAGATCACAATCCATACATACACCTCTGTTAATAATGTAGTGCTCTTAGATTTTCTGAGTCAAACTAAATAAAATTTGACCAAGTTCTTAGAGAAAACTGTCTATATCTACAATAATATATACAATATGGCATAGCTCATATGTCTCTATGATATGCGTTTGGTATTCTAAATATAAATATTTTTCTATATAAATATGGTCAAAGTTTACAATATGGTTTGACTTTTGAAAAATATCTATACGAACTACATTATGGAACGGAGGGAGTAATATACTAGGAAAATACCCTCACTGGTGGAAAAACAGGCTTCCGTCCAGCCCCATAAGTCGCGAAGCTGTAGGAACCGCGACTAATGGGACCTTTAGTCGCGGTTCTGGAGGTGAACCGCGACCAAAGGCCTGGGCCCAGGGCGCTCGGTGGCCAGCTGGCGCACGTGAGGGTCTTTAGTCGCGGTTGGCCAGGACAACCGCGACTAAAGGCCTTCGGGCACCTTTAGTCACGGTTTGCCAGGCCAACCGCAACTAAAGCCCCTCCCCTATATATACCCATCCAGCAGCCAACACTTAGCCATTTGGAGCCATTCTCTTCACAAGTGGGTGTAGGTTTGCTTTTGGTTCCTCTTATGCACATAAGGTGTTTGATGAAATGCCCCAAGAGCATGAAACAAACATGACATGAAGTGTTGGAGCCACACTCCTCGATCGCGGTTAGCAACT
>NC_041389.1:11216122-11218148 GCF_002162155.2 Triticum dicoccoides
GCAGAGAGAGAGAGAGAGAGAGAATTTTTTAACTAGTTAATTAACAAAAAAAAAGGTAAAATTTGATAATTAACAAAAACGGTAAATAACTTAGTTTAACAAAAACGGTAAATAACTTAAAACTTGATAATTAACAAAAAAAACCCGTAAAATTTGATAATTAACAAAAAAAACGTATATACGGAGAGGGGCGGCGAGGGGGGCGGCGATGCGCGCGGTGTTTTTTTAGGGATCGAGAGGGGAAGGCGAGGGTTATAAATGTGTTGTCCTCGCCTCCCCTCTCCGTGACGCCGTCGTCTGCCGCCCCGTCTCGCGCTCTACCGCGACACCCTCTCCCACCCCTTCCTCGCCCCCTCCTTTTGCCACCGCCCTTTCGCAACCGCCACCGCCACCGCCCCCCTTCTTCACTTAATTAATTTGTTTTTACTACATGTTTTCAGGACTGACATAATGGCGGACGATAGAGCTGACCCGATTATGGACAACTATGATCCGGACGGTGAAGCACATATGTTCGGCATCATAAACGGCGATATTCTATATGTGCCGACCGGAGAAGAAGAAGATGATATCTCTTCTTATCTGAACCTTGACGGTGAAGATGAAGGGCGCCGTCAGCAAGATGATGCCGAACAAACGTCGATAAACGACGATCTTCAAATGGAAGTAGCAACCACCTCCGGCGCCGAGGTATATATATACATTGAGCCTCTGGTGATACAAACTAACTGATTTGAATAAATATGTGTGTACTAACGCGCGCGACTCTTTCTTATTTTAGCCCTCGGCCGGATCGTCGAAACAATCGAGTACGTCGTCTGGTGGTCGAAATTACTGCACCGGAGCCTCTGGTGGTCGAAATTACTTCACCGGAGCCTCCTCGCTACCCCGTGGACGATATAAAGGAGATGAAAGAATGTCATCTGTATTATCCTATCGGGAACATGTCCATGAAGGTAGCCATCGGCAGTGCTTTACCATGTTTACCTGGAGCACTCCACCACAACAACCCCATTCAAGATGGCTATGCTCATGTCACGGTGGAGGACATAGTCCAAGGGTTTGAGGACCTGGAGATTGACATTGCTACACCTGAAGGGGAGAAAAGACTTGGAGATGTCAAGCGCCATTTCATTCTATGGCAAAAGAAGTTTATCAAGTTTCCGGGCGAGGCGCCAAGGACAACAAGTCCACCCCCCTACGGTGGTGGTGGTGGCGGTGGCGGTGGTGGTGGTGGTGGTGGTGGTGGCGGTTCACCTACACCTCCGTCACGTCAGCCGACGCCGCCCCCCAGTCCACAACGTCCGGCGGGTGATCAGCCGCCGCCCCCCAGTCCTCGTCCGGCGGGTGATCAGACGCCGCCCCCCAATCCACCTCCGGCAAAGAAGCAGAAGCAGTCCTGGATTATTAACCCGGACCCTTATGTACCTAAGACCACAAAGGTACCGGAGCCATCACTGAAGCCTCTCCCCACAAGGCCTTGGGAACGTAGTGCCGAGGAAGTCGACGCGGCCGCGGCTGCTGATTTGGAGAAATGGAAGGCGGACTGCAAGAAGAAAAGAGAGCCCGAGCCCAAGCCAGTATTTTCTGATGAGAAAAAGAAGTGGGCTAAGTCATTTTTGAGCACACCGTCCCAAGCCGCGAAGAATCTGCCTAACGACTATGCACGTGAACTTCGCAGGCAGGCACTCATGTTCAAGGAGAACAAAGAGCGGGAGAAGGCCGAAAGTAAAAAAAGCGGGAAACAAGTTGCCCAGCTCGGGGAACAAAGTAAACAATCGATTGCCCCGCTTATAGTGGAAGCCTTCTGTCCGGATGCCCCCGAGATCATACAAGCTGCGGCAGCACAGGGATTGACTGTAACGAGTGCCAGAGAACAAGCGGCCAACTTAGGTATTACTCTTCGTGAACTGTTAGGCCTTGATGAGGCGCCAGTGAAGGAGGTAGTAATTACATATGTCAAGAATGGGCCTCTCGTCGAGCCTGCGCAGGAAAAGGATCTACCTCCACAAATGAAAGGTCTGCT
>NC_041389.1:11219685-11238813 GCF_002162155.2 Triticum dicoccoides
GCGACTAAAGGTCCTCCGCCCCGACGGCCGCCTGGCGCCCACGTGGACGGGCCGTTAGTCGCGGTTCTTAAGCAGCCGCGACTAAAGGTGGGGGGCTTTAGTCGCGCTTATTTGATCGCGGTTGCGCAACCGCGACTAATGGCAGTTGCGAACCGCGACCAAAGGCCTTTTTTCCACCAGTGCCTGATGCACCTGGTTGTAGATGAACCTGATTTGGAGAAGAGTCAAAAAGTTCGAAGCTTTTTTAAACATACTTGACCAACTGCGGTACTCGTATAAAATATTGGACAAAGAAAAACTCACGCAAAAAACTGAGCCAAAATAAAAAAAATCCCAGGACAATATAGATTTAGTAGTACCTCTAATATAGTGTTGATTTTATATTTTTCGTCAACAATATCACAAAAGTCAGTTCTTTGCAAATTGATCTTCGCAATTGTAATGCTTGAGAAAGTTTGTTGCCAAAATAAATCATGATTTTTTGACCACTCATGGAATTACTAAAAGACAAATCAAAATGGGTGCACCTGCCCGCCGGTTCCATTCGTTTCCTCCTATTAAACTACAACTATAGTATTACTTCTACTACATTTTGTGGTTTTTTTTATTTCCATGTTAATATCAATCTTCCCAAATTTTTCTACAAAGCCAGCCCTCTACGACCACTACTGGCAACGCAAAAGCTCATATCAAAACCAAGTGTACCAGCCAAACCGGCCACTCGATTAAGTGCAATCTGAGTTTCCACAATACAATGGCCTGACAGGCAAAAGCCTTCGCAAGATCGTGAAATTCATGAATTTTCAAGGCATCACCAACACTAGGACAGTTCCGACATAGCATAATTATTAATCCCGACGGTACTCCGCGTGGGATCGCACTGATGTTGTGCCGGTAGAAGTGATGTAAATCCCCTTAGCAGTGAATATGAACCATCTAGCTTTCCTTCATTGAATTGCACTATGCTCTTGGCCATGAGTTTTATCTTTGTTCGCATGCCTTTGTCAAATAGATAAAGCAACAGTGGAATTATATGGTGTTCGCTCCCCATCCTGGATTGGAAGATTAGAAGATATATGAGGAAAAATTAAATCATGTCATTGAAGCTCAACCCATGACATTGCTAGCTTAGGAGAGTATACAAGTCGAACGATGATGGTTAAACTAGTAAGATGCATCAATGATCGTTTAAATACTACTAACAACAAAACATAAAATTTAGCCTACGTTCATCCTTGGGCCCCTTCTTTTTTTTTGGGTGCTCTTGCGGATTAGAAGTCAACGGAAAAATAACATTATATTTTCATGTTATAATATAAAATAAAAAAGGCAATTGGTTATATATGAACATGGGAAATATTCTCCGGAAAGTGAACCAAAACCTGCCCCATTTGGTTTGGCTGAGTTTGCTCTGGCTATGTATATATGCTCTTCCTAGATACAATTAACGGCGCCATGAGGGCATAGTAAACATAACCTGTAAAGCTTAGATATAACGGCTTGATAATGAAATCCAATTTAGTATCATGACTTTTATTAGTGTTGTCCAGCACAACATTAAACTGGCTGCTGTGTGCGCATTTATGATCTGTAGTCAAGGCAGTGTGGTTTCCTCAGTGGCATAAATGGGAAACATATACTAAGTATATGCCGCTAAAACACATCACAGGTTCAGCTGAAAAGTGAACAAGGGTCTGGCAAATACTAGAGTCTTCAACATTCATTCAGTACTAGTTGTATACATAAATACACATCAAATACTCAGTTGCAGATCATCTCATCTCAATACAAACAGGAGAGACATGAAAAACACCTAGCCACTGACAGATGCAGTAATCATACGATACAATCAGAAATTGTGTGCACTACTGAAATATGGCGGAAAATATAAATATTTGAATTAGAATTTACAGCAGACAATCATACTAGGAAGCTAGAAAAAAGTGAGAAGCATATGGAAATCAAACAACCTGTGTATAGGTAGCTAATAGCAGTCTAAATACTTCACAATTTCATAGATGAACTGTGTTTGAAAAAGCCTTCAAATTAGGGGATACAACAAACTGATTATGGAACTTTCAGTTTCAACAACAACGAGATCAACAATTTAATTAATAAGTATATGCCGCTAAAATACATCAAACAATCAGCTCAGAAATTTATTTTTTCAAGAATACACCTAGGCGTACCACGTTTTTATAGAAGGCAGAAGTTGAATTACCAGACACGACAACAGGTTGCGAACAACAAATGTAGCAAAAACTCCACACCCGAGCTAATCAACAGATTAGCCACCAGAAAAATTTCAAACACAACGCAAAGGGCCTGCCCTAAACCAAGCATCTAGCCGCGTCACAAAAAATGCCGAACACCACAAAGAGCAACGACTTCAGCCGACCAATCTTCGCCAACGCACTACCCAACCATGAATGCCAAAGAGGAGACGGCGAGTGGATAGTGGGACTCGGTCGAACCCGAAAAAGCCATCATCGTGGAGCACCGGTAGCTGTGTACATAGCGCCCACGAAGATCAACCCTGACCAGCGGCAAACACTAGAGAACCACATAACAGGACCTCCAAGCCAAGCCTTTTCCTATGATGCTCTCAACAGAGCAATGCCGTCAAATGTCGCCCATCGCCGGTCCTACAACAGACCAAGGCTTTCGCCCGAAGACCTCAACCCGATCAAGGAGGGGAGATGCCAACACACCTCGACGATGCCTCCAAGGAGGGAAACGATACCCATAGGCGCTATCGTCACCACCTTCGACTCAAGACGAGTAGGATTTTCATCCAAACCGCCGCACACCTCGCATCCTACCACTGGATTTGGCCAATCAGTCAATGCGGGGGTTACACCGCCGCTGGCGCAGCACCTCGCCGTCATGATCCAGTCATCATGGAACACCGACCCATCTCACGGCCCAGAGCACAGAGACCAACATCCAACTACTACATGGTCGAAGAAGACAAACTCCAAACAAACACCACCAACATCCACTCGCACCGCCTGCAAGCGCTAGACACGCCACTCCTGGCAATGAGCATGTCGTAGCTGCGTCCGAGGAATCATACGCAGGAGGCCAACGTACTTCTCCCCCACACGCATACATCGACCATGGCGCTCAGTGTCTAGAGTCAACGGGCCGAGCGCCGAGATCCAGTCCGTTCAGCCTCCAAACTCCCCAAGGCGCCGCCTTCCGTCCCCACGCCAACAAGAACAAGAGGCGCACCACATGCCCCGGCCTTTGCAACGAGTCCCAACTGCTGCTCCTTGCCACCGTACCTCTTAGCCGAGATCCACTGCCTCTGGGGTTCCTCCGCGGCATTACCTCCGACTCCCGAGCCGGCGCGCCCAGATGACCACTGCCCCTCACCTCATGACCATGCTCCGCCTCTCCCCAAACTCTCAACCGCGCACCACCGCACTGGAGACGGACACGGCGCCGCCCTCTTGACTAAAGCTCCCCCGGGCGAAGAAGACCCGACGGGCGCGCAACTCGCCCGCCACTTTTGACAATCAAATACTAGTTGATCTCTATACCTGAACGGACATCAAATATTCAATTGCAGATCATCTCATCAACTGGCACTGGTTCTTACGTGTAATGCAAACAAGGGAGACATGAAAAACACCTCTGCCACTGATAGACAGAATCATGCGATACAATCAAAAATTGTGTGCCCTACTGGAAATACGGCGGAAAACATCATAAACTAAACTAGAATTTACACCAGAAATCAATACGCAATTCAAACAACATATATAAGCACGCAGTCTAAAACACCTATATAATCAGTAGACGAATACAATAAGAAATTGTGTGCACTACTGAACATAGTGCGGAAAATATCAAAATCTGAAGTAGAATTTACACTAGAAAATCATACACATAATTCAAACTACATATACAGTATCAATATCTGAAGTAGAATTTACACTAGAAAATCATACACATAATTCAAACAACATATATAGGTAGCTGGTAGCACTGAGTCTAAATAGTTCACAAAATTTCATATAGATGAAATGAGTTCCAAAACTGCCTTCCAATTTAGAACAAATACAGGAAACTGGATATGGAACATTCAGTTTCCCATCTTACAACAACAATCATCTTCGACTGCAGCAACAAAGAAAGATTGACCAGGAGCAAAGACGAATGACGAAGACTATATAATCAGTAGTAGTTGATCTCTATACATGAACAAACATCAAATATTCAGTTGCAGATCATCTGATCAGCCGGCGCTGGTTCTTACGTGTTATGCAAACAAGGGAGACATGAAAAACACCTCTGCCACTGACAGATGCAATCATACGATACAGTCAGAAATTGTGTGCACTACTGAAAATAGTGCGGAAAATATCAAAATCTGAAGTAGAATTTACACCAGAAACTGATACAAATAATTCAAACAACATATATAGGTAGCTGGTAGCATGGAGTCTAAATAGTTCGCAATTTCATATAGATGAAATGAGTTCCAAAACAGCCTTCAAATTGAGAACAAACACAACAAACTGGATATGGAACATTCAATTTCCCATCTTACAGCCATATGCTTACAACAACAACCATCCACGAACTACAACAACAAAGAAACATTGACCAGCAGGAGCAAAGACTAATGACCAAGACTCTATTTAATGAACTGATGGAAATCTCTATATATGATCGATGTGCTGCCTCAAACTGAACCTGCGGCTGGGTATATATAGCTGAATTCATTGATGGTGGTACCAAATGCACGGCGAGGTGTCGGAGGGGGGCGCCGATGGCAGGCAACGCTCGATCTCAATGTCATCGGGGACTGAGTAACGCCACCCGCCGGCATCGGCGCAGGGATACTCGTTCTGCTGGAGGACTATGTGCGGACCACCAGGGTACACGTCGTCGAGGAAGTAGATGTAGCCCGGGCTGCGGGCGTGCCCCATGTCGAAGGCCTTGGAGCAGGCCCGGCCGACGAAGAGCACCTGCCCGCTCATCTTGTGCAAGCGCCAGCAAGCCGGCAGTCCCTCCTGTGCCTTCTGTAGCCTGAAGACCTGGAACCGCCACGTGCCGCCCCTCACCGGCGAGACGAACCTCCACACCATGAGCAGGTCGGCACCGGAGGCGGAGGGCAGGACGTAGCGAGAGACGATCTCCCCGGGTTCCGTCGTGGCCATCAAGGGGTGACGACGGATCTTGTAAGCGATACGATGAATAGTAAGCGAAGAGCCGCCGCCTCCAGCTACAGCAGGGGCGATTTCTGCCTTGTAGCAGAAGAGGTCATCATCTGAGTCCACGACGCAGAACCAGCCGTCGTGGAAAGTCAGGTCCTGGGCGTAGCGCGGTTCCGGCGGCGCCCTCCCCACCGGCGCCGACAACCAGCGGTCCATACCCAGGCGCCAGAACGCCATGTTGGTCTGGCTGGACGTCATGGCGGCGACGAAGCAGGTGCCGGACGGCGGCGCGGCGGACATGGCGGCTGCGCGGATCATCATGGGGCACGTGATGTGGCCGGATTCGATGGGGATGCGCACGCGGTCCGGCAGGGGGACGCGCTCGCCCGTGCGGAGGTTCAGCAGGGCATGGCCGCGCCAGCGCGGGGATGCGACCACGAACCAGCCGCCCGCAGCCGAGCCGCAGAAACGCTCCCCACGGCCCTCGGCGTAGAGGGGCGGGCGCGGATCGGCGAAGCCGCCGAAGATCCGATAGATCTCGGTCCTGGCGGTGGACGGCATGAGGAGGCATGGCAGCGGCGACGGATTCTCCAGCGCGACCCGGCGCCAGTGCTTGTTCACGGCGGACGCCCTCATGCGGTCGGCGACGCACGACAAGAGGAGGAATATACGGGAGAGAAGGTCTAGGTGGAGGGTGGACCATGGCCGCGCAGCCGCCATGGCAGGACCGCGATTCAGACTTTCAGAGGGGTAGGATGTTTGGACAATTGGGTTGGAAACGAGGTGGGTGAGAGTGAAGGGGATCGATCCCTAGCTTTGGTTTTAACGTTACTCCTGCGAGTCTGCGAGCCCTAGCAGTTTGGCCCCTGGAAATCCCGTTTATTTACTTCCAAGTGAGGGAGGTGAATGTGAAGCAAGCATCCAAATTTGGGCCGGCCGCTGCGCCTACGTCCAACGCAGCATTTTCTAACTGTACGATGAATTGCTAAAAAGTCCACACACGCAGGAAAAAAGAAGATAGGAAACACGGGAAAAAGAGAGCTTATGCGCATGCCGGACTTGGTGCGCTCGCTGGCCGTCCGCACCAGCCATGTGGGCTCGCCGGCCACACGTGCCACTGCGCTCACCTCGGCAGCCTCCACTCGCCATGATTCCTGGCGTCCCCGTTTCCGGCTCGCCGCCATCGTCGACTTGCACCACCATGTTCAGCAAAAAGAATCTAAAGCAACAAGAAACTCCGGTAGTCGGTTGAAGCAAAAAGATTTGCCGGTTCAAGCAAACCTTATGTTCGTTCCAACAAAACACTCAGCAGCACAAAACTACGATAATCAATTGTAGCAAACGAGTTAGCCAGTACCAGCAAAATAATATCACGAGTGCCAATCGTAGCACGACATTGTGCCGGTTGTAGTAAAATGTCACCTTGCAGCTCTCGCCATAGCCTTCAACGTAGCCGGCTGCAGACAAGACGGTGTAGGTTCCAGCATCCAAACATTGAGGTTGCAGCTCGCGTCCGAGCTGGTTCCAAACATTGAGGCTAAGCCAGTTGCAGCTCGAGGCTGAGTCAATTCCATCCTCTTGCACTGGTCACAACATCTCGGGGGCTGTGCGTCCCCGCCATCCACCATTGAGGCTTCTCCTAGCACCACGACGGGTAAGGAGAGGAGGAGCATGGCCATGGCTAGGGGCCCGGTGCCATGGCAGAAAAGAGGTGAGCAGCACCACGATTGCACGGGAGACTGGGGCCGATCATGACAAAAAATCGTTAGCGGCGACCATGGGAAATGAACACGCGGATGCTATAGAGAGAGCGTGTCTGAGAGAGAGAGAGAGAGAGAGAAAGAGAGAGAGAGAGAGAGAGAGAGAGAGATTTGAGAGAGATTGTGAAACATGCTAGATATACGACACGCAATCGAACACGATGAAGAACGAAAACAAGCAAGGGACACGAGATTTTAACGTGGAAAACCCCTCCATGATGAAGGGAAAAAAATCACGGGCGCCAGCCAACCAAACTTCATTATAAAGGGGAGGTTACAAATGCCGGGGATTTACAACTGATCCACTATCCCGTGCGGCGGCTTACAAGAGGCATATATAACACATGTGACCTAGATCAATACTGATACATACCATGATTCGGCCCAAGCCTACTGGCGACGGGCGTCGCTCCGCTCGCTCTTCAGAAGTTAGCCTTTCTCTTTATACTTCAATTTGGAGTATAACATAACAAAACCGAAGGCAGCACAATGGGTTCTTATCTGGTTTATTCCGTTGCCCGTGTGTATACATAACAAAACCGGACGCTTGTAGCAGCCTCCCGTGGGTTGTGTGGTGCGTGGTTTGTTCGATCAAGTTTGTTGGAACAGTCAGTATGCGGCCGGCGCAATCCTCGGCGGACCAGCCAAATAACAACGTTTCCCTATTGAAAGGTAATTTTACCTATCTCAAAATAAAATATGGAAAACTGACTACATATTCTATGGTTGCTTTGCGAACATACAATGGGCGCGGTTACATAATGCGTGGTAATTATACAGAACTACAAAACCCAACGTAGCTATATGTTGACACTAAGTAGGTTATTTCAAGCGCTCGAGCAAGAAGCAAGCCGCAAACATTTATTTGTGCCATTTAGGAGCTGGCCCCATAACCTACAGCCCCTACTACATTACCACATCACCTTAGTCCCTTGATAGATTTTCACCACTACAAACTCTGTGTTATAACTTCTACTTATTCTATGATTTATTTCTGGTAAAGTCGAAGACATTGAAACTAGAGAAGAATACTAGGAATACACTGTTGAAAATATGTCCTAAAGGCAATAATATTTGTATTTTTATATTTCCATATTCATAACTAAAGAGTTTATATTTATGCTATAATTGCTATGATCCTGAATATGCGATATAGTGAAAAACTCATATACACGTGTGGAGTGATAAACAGTTTAATAAGGTTCCTAGTCTTACCTCTAGGACTAGCTCAAGTGTTGTTGGTGATCATATTTTTGGATCTTACGATATTGTTAAGTGTAACTATAGTCCTAAAACAATATTGAGATTATGACGTTAGAAGAATGATCATATTGAATCGACCCAATCTTGTCTCTTATGAATTGAGTTAATATCGCCTGCAATCAATTATAATAACAGGGAGTGTTAGTGTGTGATTTTGCTCCTTAGACCATGAAAGTATCATAGTCGCTTTTGACCGTACGATGGACTTTAGGATTGCACAAACGTCACTTGTAACACGGTGATCATAACGACAACTTACATGCTCATCGAAAAGATTGACAAGGGACTAGATAGCTCAAAATTGGATTTGCTTCTCCAGCGATAGAGAGATATTTCTTAGAGCCTTCTCGGTTTTACGGCATCCATCATCGCCTGGCCAAACACAGGTGACTATGTCACGCGGATGCCGGAACACGATAATGAGAAAGAACAAAACAGGTAACGGGGATAACGGTCTAGTGAGCACGTGATGACTCAGAAGATACCGATGCATTTCGGGTTTGTGAAGAATCGCGAAGCAAAGGGAACATCACGTGGTAACCAAATTTTCACTCTAATGTCAGTTTTGTGCGCTTACGAATAGATATGGACGTTCACGGGTTCCTCTATCGTTCATCGAACGAAAGAGTTTCGTTCAGGTCTATGACGTACCGAACCTAAGGGGTCACAAGCTTACGGAAATCGCAATCTGCATAGTGTTAGTAGGATGGGAATGATGCGATCATATTTATGAATTGTTTCATTAATATTCGGAATAGTTTCAAGAGGATCCATATGCGTTTTGGGGTCACCGGGAGGGTTTCGAAGAGTGCCGGGTATATTACCGATAAATAATATATAGGAGGAAAATGTTTCTGAGGCCGTTAAATTATACATAAAAGGGTCTAGAAATATTTAGAATGCTTTTATATTTAATTTAATATCAACAGGCCTAAAAAGGCCAAGTGGTGGAAGGCAACTTGGGCCAACAAGGGCCAAGTGGGGGAGGCGCCCCCTTTGCAAAATGGAAGGAGGTCGAATTGGAGAAGGGGGAGGACTCCTCCTCCCCTCCCTTGGCCGGCTCCCCGAGGAGGGACCTTCCCTCCTTGGTGGTTGCCCTCTCCACTCCCCTCCAACCTATATATACTAGGGTTTTTTGCTTTATTGAACACACAAATTTTAGAGCCTCCTATAGTGCCCCTCTAGTTCTAGCTAAGGTTGATCCTAGTTGATGTAATTAGAGCAAGACCAATCCTCTAATCTTCATAATGAGAAGTGCAGTGTGGTTCTAATATCCTCCCACTAATTCTCCCGCGATAGTTAACTTTGAACGGCGAAGCGCTGCCGGATTACGAAGGATGCACGCTTGGAACCAAGTAGAGAGGCCTTGTTTCCGGTCTTCGGTTCGAGGGGTTGTTCGTCGGCGGTTCGTGGGATCGTTCATCGATGGTTCGAGGGACTCCAAGTACGATATACACCTACACGTTCTTCTTCCGCTATAAGTCGGTGACGGTAATGATCGTGATCACAACCCGTTATGCATCTTCATATTGATATTGAGTGTGCGTAGTTGCGATTTTTTTGATTATCTACTATGTTTCCCAATGGTGGCATCATGAGCGATTTTATGAGTAGGTGCAGGTTGTGATCTGGCTCACATGTGGATGTGAGGGTTGATGTCCTTGTTATGCTTCCCTCGAGTGTTGCTTTGGTTTAGTTCATTGACGGCATGGTATCACTTTTCACAAGGTTCTGGCAATCGCTCGGCTCTGGTTGTCGATGATCTGCTAACAGTTCCGTGTGCTTCATCATAGTCAAGAATAGTGAACTATCACATACACAAGAGTGTGATGAAGATGAACGATCTTCTAGGGGTCACGTGTATTTGACGAAGTTTAGTGTGGGGGATGAGATTTTTAATTAAACCTCTTCTTTCACACACAACGAAACTTTATCTAGCATCAAGAATTATCACCTATGTTGTGGACGTAGGTAGCTAGTATAATTTCTTAAAACTGGTTAACTTAAGGAAATATGCCCTAGAGGCAATAATAAAGTTGTTATTTTATATTTTCTTATATCATGATAAATGTCTATTATTCATGCTAAAATTGTATTAACCGGAAACTTGATACATGTGTGGATACATAGACAAAACACCGTGTCCCTTGTATGCATCTACTTGACTAGCTCGTTAATCAAAGATGGTTAAGTTTCCTAACCATAGACATGTGTTGTCATTTGATGAACGAGATCACATGATTAGGAGAATGATGTGATGGACAAGACCCATCCGTTAGCGTAGCATAATGATCGTTCAGTTTTATTGCTGCTGCTTTCTTCATGTCAAATACATATTCCTCCGACTATGAGATTATGCAACTCCCGGATACCGGAGGAATACCTTGTGTGCTATCAAATATCACAACATAACTGGGTGATTATAAAGATGCTCTACAGGTATCTCTGAAGGTGTTTGTTGGGTTGTCATAGATCTAGATTAGGATTTGTCACTCTGAGTATCAGAGAGGTATCTCTGGGCCCTCTCGCTAATGCACATCATAAGAAGCCTTGCAAGCAATGTGACTAATGAGTTAGTTACAGGATGATGCATTCGGAATGAGTAAAGAGACTTGCCGGTAATGAGATTGAACTAGGTATGAAGATACCGCGAATCTTGGGCAAGTAACATACTGATGACAAAGGGAATAACGTATATTGTCATTACGGTTCGACCGATAAAGATCTTCATAGAATTTGTAGAAGCCAATATGGGCATCTAGGTTCCGTTATTGGTTATTGACCGGAGAGGTGTCTCGGTCATGTCTACATAGTTCTCGAACCCGCAGGGTCGCACGCTTAACATTCGTTGACACTAGAGTAGTATTAGGATATTTGATGAGTGGTAACCAAATGTTGTTCGGAGTCCCGGATGAGATCTCGGACGTCATGAGGAGTCTCGGAATGGTCGAGAGGTAATGATTTATATATAGGAAGAAGTCGTATTTTGTGTTCCGGAAAAAGGTGCAGTTTTTTGGTATTGTACCGGGAAGCTTCCAGAAGGTTCCGGAGGATTCGGGAGGGTTCCGGAAGTCCACAAGTGGGTTCACCACGACCCAAGGGCTAGCATTGGCTGTCGGGAGGTGCCCTGGCCTTATTGGGCTAGGCGCACCAAGTCCTCAAAAGCCCATGTGGCTATGGATGGCAAATAAGGAAGGAGTCCTAGTAGGAATAGGATTGGACTTGGAGTCCAAGTCCTCTCCCCCTTAGCTGCGCCCTAGGGCTTGGAGGGGCTGTTTGCCACGCCCCTCCACCTATATATAGAGGGGAGGGGGCGCCCCAAGAGGATACACCAAGCCCTTGGCGCCCCTCTCTCTCCCGTTACTTCATAGTTTCACCGCCTCGTCCCGGCGACGCTTAGCGAAGCGCTGTCGGTGCTCCAACACCACCATCACTACCATGTCGTCGTGTTGGTTGTGATCCCATCTACTTCTCCTCTCCCGCTTGCTAGATCAAAATGGTGAGTAATAGTCCACGAAACGGGCCAAAATCAGCCAAAATAGTGAGTGTTAATAACCTGCACATAAGCGCACCTCGGGATTCAGAACCATGGAAATTGCTCCTTGCCCCAAAATGGTGAGTAATAGTCTATGAAACGGGTCAGAATCGTCAAAACGGTGAGTGATGATGAACGATACGTAATCGCACCTTGGGGTTCAGCAACCATAAAAATCGCTCCGAGACCCCAAAATGGTGAGTAGTGGTCCACGAAACGGGCTAGAATCGGCCACAACGGCGAGTGTTAATGTCATGCACGTAAGCGCACCTTGGGGTTCATAAACCAAGAAAATCGCTTCGGGGCCCAAAACGGTGAGTAATAGTCCACGAAACGGGCCAGAATCGGCCAAACCTGCGAGTGTTGATGACCGATAGGAAAATGCACCCCGAGGTTCATCAATCGTGGAAACCGCTCCGAGTCCCCAAAATGGTGAGTAATAGCCCATGAAACGGGCCAGAATCGGGCAAAATGCCGAGTGTTGATGACTGACACGTAAGCGCATCTTGGTGTTCAGCAACCATTAAAATCTCTTCGGGATCCTAAAACGGTGAGTAATAGTCCACGAAACGGGTCAGAATCGGCCAAAATGGCGAGTGTTAATGGCCTGCACGTAAGCGCACATTGGGTTTCGTAACCATAAAAATCACTCCGGGACACCAAATCAATGAGTAATAGCCCACAAAACGGGCCAGAATCGGCCCAAATGGTGAGTGTTGATGAACGACACGTAAGCGCGCCATGGGCCTCAGCAATCATAAAAATCACTCCGGGACTCCAAAATTATTAGTAATAGTCCATGAAACGGGCCAAAATCGGCCAAAATAGCAAGTGTTAATAACCTGCACGTAAGCGCACCTCGAGGTTCAGTAACCATGAAAATTGCTCCTTGCCCCAAAACGGTGAGTAATAGTCTATGAAACGGGTCAGAATCGTCAAAACGGTGAGTGTTGATGAATGATACATAAGCGCACCTTGGGGTTCAGCAACCATTAAAATCGCTTTGGGACCCCAAAATGGTGAATAATAGTCCACGAAACGAGCCAGAATCGGCCAAAATAGCGAGTGTTAATGACCTACACGTAAGAGCACGTCGGGGTTCAATAACCATGAAAATTGCTCCTTACCCAAAACGTTGAGTAATAGTCCATGAAACGGGTCAGAATCGGCCAAAACGGTGAGTGTTAATGAACGATACGTAAGCGCACCTTGGGGTTCAGCAACAATAAAAAACGCTTTGGGGCCCCAAAATGTTGAGTAATAGTCCACGAAACGGGTTAGAATCGGCTAAAATTGCGAGTGTTAATGACCTACACGTAAGCGTACCTCGGGGTTCAGTAACCATGGAAATTACTCCTTACGCCAAAACAGTGAGTAATGGTCCACGAAACGGGCCAAAATCGGCCAAAATGGCGAGTGTTAATGTCATGCACACAAGCGCACCTTGGGGTTCATAAACCAAGAAAATCGCTTCGGGACCGCAAAACGGTGAGTAATAGTCCACAAAACGGGCCAGAATCGGCCAAACCTATGAGTGTTGATGACCGATGGGAAAATGCACCCTGAGGTTCATCAATCGTGCAAATCGCTCTGAGACCCCAAAATGATGAGTAATACGCCATGAAACGGGCCAGAATCGGGCAAAATGGCGAGTGTGGATGAATGACACGTAAGCGAATCTTGGTGTTCAACAACCATTAAAATCGCTTCGGGACCACAAAACAGTGAGTAATAGTCCATGAAACGGGCCAGAGTCGGCCGAAATGGCGAGTGTTAATGACCTGCACGTAAGCGCACATTGGGGTTCATAACCATAAAAATCGCTCCGAAACACCAAATCGATGAATAATAGCCCATGAAACGGGCCTGAATCGGCGAAAATGGCGAGTGTTCATGAATGACACTTAAGCGCACCTTAGGCTTCAGCAACCATAAAAATCTCTCCGGGACCCGAAAATGGTGCATAACAGTCCATGAAACAGGCCAGAATCGACCAAAATAGCGAGTGTTAATGACCTGCACGTAAGAGCACGTTGGGGTTCAGTAACCATGGAAATGGCTCCTTACCCAAAAACGGTGAGTAATAGTCCATGAAACGGATCAGAATCGGCCAAAATGGTGAGTGTTAATGAACGATACGTAAGCGCACCTTGGGGTTCAGCAACAATAAAAATCGCTTTGGGGCCCCAAAATGTTGAGTAATAACCCACGAAACGGGTCCAGAATCGGCTAAAATTGTGAGTGTTAATGACCTGCACGTAAGCGCACCTTGAGGTTCAGTAACCATGGAAATTACTCCTTACACCAAAACAGTGAGTAATAGTCCATAAAATGGGTTGGAATCGGCCAAAACGGTAAGTTTTGATGAATGATACGTAAGCGCACCTTGGGGTTCAGCAACCATAAAAATCACTCTGGGACCCCAAAACGATGAGTAATAGTCCACGAAACGGGCTAGAATCAGACAAACTGCGAGTGTTGATGACCTGCACGTAGTCGCACCTTAGAGTTCAAAAACCATGAAAATCGCACCGAGACCCCAAAACGGTGAGGTATAATAGCCCATCAAACAGGCCAGAATCAGGCAAAACGGCGAGTGTTGATGACCGACAGGTAAGCGCAACTTGGGGTTCACTAACCATAAGAATCGCTTCGGGACCCTAAAACGGTGAGTAATAGTCCACGAAACGGTCTGGAATCGGCCAAAACTGTGGGTGTTAATGACCTGCACGTAAGCACACCTCGGGGATCATCAATCATGGAAATCGCTCTAGGACCTTAAAATGGTGAGCACTAGCCCATGAGACAGGTCGAATCATCCAAAACTACGAGTATTGAAGACATGCACGTAATAGCACATTGGAGTTAAACAACCAAGGAAATCGCACATGGACCCCAAAACGGTGAGTTATAGCTCATGAAACGGCCTAAAATCGTCTAGAACGGCGAGTGTTGATGAACGATACGTAAGCACACCTTAGGTTTAGCAATCATAAAAATCGCTCCGAGACCCCAAAATTATGAGTAATAGTCCACAAAACGAGCCAGAATCAACCAAAACGGCGACTGTTGATGACCTGCACGTAATCGCACCTTGGAGTTTTAAAAACCTTGGAAATCGCATCGGGACCCCAAAACGGTGAGTAATAGCACATGAAATGGGCCAGAATCCAGCAAAACAGCGAGTGTTGATGAATAACACGTAAGCGCATCTTGCGATTCAGCAACCATTAAAATCGCTTCGAGACCCCAAAACGGTGAGTGATAGTCCACGAAACGGGGCAGAATTGGCCAAGACTATGAGTGTAAATGACCTACACATAATCGCACATCGGGGTTCAGTAACCATAGAAATTGCTCCTTACACCCAAAACGGTGAGTAATAGTCCATGAAACAGGTCAAAATCGGCCAAAATGGCGAGTGTTGATGAACGATACGTAAGCGCACCTTGGGCTTCAGCAGCCATAAAAATCGTTCTGGAACCCCATAACGGTGAGTTATAGTCCACGAAACAGACCAGAATCGGCCAAAACGGTGAGTATTAAGTTCATGCACGTAAGCGCACCTTGGGGTTTATAAACCAAGAAAATCGCTTCGGGACCCAAAACGTTGAAATACTTTTTTGAATACATAGTAATATATTTTCCAAATACACGTTTTACATTTTGTAACGACAGTAAACATTTTATAAATCACACGAGCATTTTTTTTGCATTGTTACAGATTTTTAAAATTGTATACACTTTTATCAAACACATCTCACATATAGTCTTTTAAGGGTATGGCACATTTTTCTACATCACGCAAACAATTTTTTTTATGTTGTATACACTTCTTTTTAAAAATTTCACAGGCACATTTTTTTATTTTATTTTTTTGAATATTATTTTACATTGTACAATTTTATTTCCAAATACCACATACATTTAGCTAAACTCATGATATTTTTTAGATGTCACAAACATTTTCTTTACACATTTGTTTAGGTTTCAAAATTTGTTCCCAGTTTTCAATTTTCAAAAAGTATTCGCACTTTCAAAAAAATCCTGGTTTAAAAATTGTTTATGTTTCAAAATCGTGTTTGCTTTTTCAAAACATATTCATTTACTTAAAGTATTCAGAATTTTCAAAAAGTACTCACATCTTATAAAATGTTCGGACATTTCCAAATTTGTTTATGTTTTTAATATTTGTTTGCCCCTAAAAAATGTTTTCAAAGTTGAGCGCTTCTGTGTGTGCTTAACTAAATGAGGCCTCTTATTATATCACTCATAGTTGTCTCCACTAGTGGCTAGCGGGATGAGCTCAACTCTGCCACGTCCCAAATGCAAAGTTGTTTTTGCTACTTCCCGCTTTAAGGAAGAGAATGGCTTTTTAGGTCGCGCCTTAAGAAAAGGAAAAAGAAAACTCCAGCCCTGTCAAGTCCACAACCAACAATCCCAGGATTTAACATGCCACGTCGACAACCATGTTTGGGAACGCACTTAAAATTGAAAATAGACTGGGATCAAAGAGTTAGGTGTGCTGATTTCTGGGATTTGAAGTTTGCGGTTCGATTTAGCTTTCGTCTATAAACTCAAGGTTTACTTCAAACTATTTCCTTATGGAGGGAAGACACAAGGACACTGTGAATGAATGAGAACAACTAGTTGATGAATGCTCCTTCAGGAGTCTCACAATGATCAGCGCCCTCGACGCGCTCTCAGCTACCCGCCACGTGTCGCGCTCCGGACGCTCCCTCCAGATTTTTTTTATTTATTTTTCCGCACGTTTTTTGGCTTTTTGAAGGTTTTTTCTGTGTCTCTTTGATGTTTTGGTTTTTCACCGGTCTTCCTTAGCTTTTGGACAAAAAATTACGCAAAAAAATGAGTTTTTTTCTTCCGCAAGAGGCATGGTTTTGCTTTCGCGAGATGCACGACCATGCCTCTCAGAAACGAAAAGAAAACACATTTTTTGTTTTTTTTCTTCTGCGAGAGGCACGGTTTTGCTTTGCGAGAGGCACGATCATGCCTCTCGAAAAAGTAAAAAATGTTTTCTGTTTTTTTTCTTCCGCGAGGGGCAAGGTTTTGCTTCCGTGAGAGGCATGGTGGTGCTTTCACGAGAGGCACGGCCATGCCTTCTTGAAAACAAAAAAAAACATTTACATAAAAAGTGGCGTCCCTAAAACCATATATGGGCCGGCTCAATGTTGAGGAGGGGTGTACGCCAGTTTTAAAAAATCCCTATGACTAATGCCTAAGCGCAAAATAGGGTTTGGGTCACTCACTAGCCTATGTGCTGGGAAGCTCCGATTTAGCATTGTATCCGCTGGGAAGAGGGCAGCGCTTTGCCTCGCTCATGCGAGCCCTAGTGTGCGATCGCGTTGGGCTCCAGGCGGGCGGGAGGCCATAACATCATTTATTTGGTTTTTTGATATTTTCAGTTTTCATTATTTTTACTTTTTTGCGATGATTTAGTTTTTGATTGTTGCAAATATCCTAAATAATTATATTGCCAAAACAATTTACATAAAAAATGTTTCCCAAGCATTGGAAAAATGTTAAATGTGTACAAACAAAATTTTCTAATGTATACGGGAAATTTACATAAAAAGCACAATATGTCTTGAAAAAGTTGACCGCGTATTTAGAAATGTTAATCAAGAATTTCAAAATATTTTTGAACAAGTATTTGAAAATAATTAACTAAGCATTCGAGAAATGTTAAATGTGTGTAGAACAAATGTTGAACATGTGTTAAAAGAATGTCAATGTTGTATTTGAAAATGGTAGTTAAGAATCTAAAAAACATCAAAATACGTATAACAAATATGTTGACGTTATATGTATTAAAAAATGTTGATCTTTTCTTTGAAAAATGTTAAAAAAATCTATTGAAAATGTTGCCATCTTTAAAAGACGTTAACCAAGCATTAATAAATGTTAAAAATGTCTATAGAAATATGCCGACCACCTATTAAAAGATGTTAACCAAGTATTTGAAAAATGTTAAATGGGTATAAAGAAAATGTTTCTCATGTATACGAAAACATGTGTACAAAATATATACAACGTGTCTGCAAAAAGTTGATCATTTATTTATAAAATGCTAATCAAGCGGTTGAAAAAATGTTAAATAGGTATTTGAAAAATGTTAATCAAGCATCGGATTAATGTTAAATGTGTGTCAAAAATGTTGACCATATATTAAACAATGTTAGTCTTGTAACTAAGAATTATTACTGAAAATGTTAAAATGTGTATAGAAAAATGTTGAGCATGTATAGAATTCTTTTTTTAATCTATTAGTTCAAGTATGTTAAAATGTGCATAGAAAACGGATGACCTTGTATTTAAAAAATGCTAAGTATTAGAACAAATTTGGAAATACAATGGAAATCTGGAAATACAATGGAAAGAAAAAATACAATGTCTAACGATGGAAAAAGAAATCTGGAGAAGAACAAGGAAATCAAATATAAAAAGAAGAAAAAATTGGATAAACAAATCAAAAAATTGTACATGTGTTGAAGAAAAATGAAGAAAGATGATAATCGACAAAGAAATATAAATAAAACAAATAAAACGGTACAAAAATCTTATAAAGCCAAAATATAATAACGAAAGATACAAACCAGGTAAGAAACAAAAGGAAACCAAGAAAAAACGAAAATGAAAATGCAAAAAGAAAACAAGAAATTCCATGAAAAGTCGGTGCGAAAAGGAAAAGAAAAAAAACAAAAAACTAGAAAAGAAATGAAAAAACTGAAGAAGGAAGAATAAAAATATATAACCTTGAAAAGTGAGAAAAGACAAAGAAAAATGGTTGAAATACATCGAAAAACAGAAAACCATTGAGGAGACAAAAGAAAACAAAAGGAAAAAAACAAGAAAAAATCAAGAGAACTTGATCGAGCGCATCCTCATCTCGATGGAAACCCGATCAATTAAAATGAAAAATCGGCGAAACCAAAGTTGACAAAAGCGGTAGGCATAAGCAAGACGGGTGGCCTTCGCCTAGTGCCTAGGCGGTAATACAATTTTTACTATAACGGTGTATCTGTGGTTATTATATGTGTATCAATATTAATTTACGGCATATAAGTTAGCTACCAGCTACTGCAAATGGAATATGTGTCAGTTCGGCATGTCAATGCAATAATGCATGATTTCTTGCATGGGTAGCATTTTCTTGTTTGCCCAGCCTAAACTTTCATTCATGGCCTATGCGAAGCATTTGGCCATCGCCTAGTGCCCTAAGCATGCCTAACCCCCTCGTAGCACTGCATTTTCCAACAGAAGATGGAACTGAGTCGGCCAAGGCTACACGTGGGGAATAACCTTTCAGGCGAGGGCAACATATATCTGGTTAAAAGTTGGATATAGCTCACGCGCTAGTAAGAGGCCGAACGTGCACCTTTTG
>NC_041389.1:11238983-11256161 GCF_002162155.2 Triticum dicoccoides
TATAAATAACTCCAGGTTTAAAAAAAAGTTCAAATTTTAAAAAAGGGAATATTTGAAAGAAAAAAAGTTCAAGAAATCGTAACATTACAAAAAAGTTCGCATATTCAGGAAATGTTCATGATTTTGAAACACAATGTCCGGGAAATAAAAACATTCATGATTTCGTAGAATTGTATCATTTTGTAAAAATGTTTGTTAATCAAAAAATGGTCATGATTATTTAGAAAGTGTTCAAAAAATGAAAGTTCAAGGATAAAAGTATATTTGCTGGCTATTTTTAATGAATTCTTAAAAATTTCATGCATTTAAAAACATTTCATAAAAAAGGGTCGTGAATATGAAAAATTGTTCCCTCATTTCACTAAATTTGTATTCATTCAAAATATTTGGCGATTATAAAAAATGTTTATGGCTTCAAAAGTTGTGCACAGTTTTAAACAAAAATGAAAAATGAAAGAAAAGAACCAATATTTGAAACGAAACCGGTCGGACAAGGTTGTAGAACCTCCCAAAACCGGAAAGGAGGTAGTTGGGCTAGCCGAAAGGGTACCTAGTGGGAAAACCGGGGTACTGGCCTGTGTGCAGCTTAGTGCACAATGCTGGTCCGGTCCACATGCCCTTGGGTCCATTTCACATGTCCCTCTCCTAAATTGTTTGTCATTCACAGACACACACAAAAGGAAAAAAAAACTATTAGTCATGAGTTGATAACTGATGGGACTCCTCACTTCTGTCTCTATCAACTAGGGTATGATATATTATCAGTATCAATAATTATGTTAACAAGCACTATATATACTATGCCTGGTTGATGCAGCGATGTTGATGTAATGAACAATATAACTGAACATGATGATATTTTGAAATTGAAAACGAACTTTCATATGTATGATTTCCTACAATGATATGCCTAACCCTACATCGATGCCATATGGTGGATCAGCTGGCTGCTCACATACTAGAAACAATGATGAGTCAGCTAGCTACTAACAGTAACACACTAAGTTATAACAGTGACTTGATTGCATTCGATGGATCCATTGCCAATTGGTCATATAAAAAAGCGTGAGCGATCAAAGCTGATGGATAGATATGTATATCTGTGTGCATGCTTGCTGCATTATCCGCGCGCTGGTTGCATGCACGTCTGGTCAGCATTTATTCGGTGAATGCCTGTTGATATCCTTGGTTTCTTCTGGTGTTGGGTTCTTGTTGCGGGATTCCAGCGACTGATGCCGACACATGCTTTGTTTTTTCAACATGCATGCATGACCCTACCTATCTACAGTAGCTAGCTATAGACTTATCTGGCGGGTATAACAGATTAATTATTATTACCAGGTAGTAGAAACTGCATACTCCCTCCGTTCCTAAATATAAGTCTTTTTAGAGATTCCATTACGGATTACATACGAAACAAAATGAGTGAATCTACACTCTAAAGTATGTCTATATACATCCGTGTGTAGTTCGTAGTGGAATCTCTAAAAAAACTTATATTTTAAAACGGAGGGAGTACATGTCATGTAGGTGTTCATGTACTATTTAATTAGAGGATTGTCCTAACTAAACAAAGGGGTACTTAAGTACAAGATTACTTACTTGGTACTCCTTGTAGCCGCTGGTTAAGTTTGCTTTTCAGTAATTGAGGAACAACTTCAGGCCTCTAGTAGGGCTATGACACAGGAACATCACAAGCCTTTAAATTAAATAGAAAATAATAGTTACATAATGATTTTTTTCAAGAGTGAAATAACAATCAGCATCAGTTTGAATGCCTGGTGCCTCCTTTTTGACACCGGCCAAAGCAGCAGCGCGTAGAGTCAAAAGGGGGTCTCAGCAAAGAGCACAGGAAGTAGGCATGATGCTGATGGCGCTTTTGGTCTGGCTGGGGTTGGCCTCTCTCTAACTGAAAGAGAAGCAGCTAGTGCAAAACCCCACTACATGCACTGCTAGCTAGCTGCTAATTTGTCTTGTTCCATTGCATCTACCTCCAATCTACCTAAGCATGCATGTGTACATTGTTTTCTTCTGGCTCAGAGCTGTCCTCCTCTTCACCTCAATAAACTACTCTCTCCTTGTCTGAATTCATGTTGATTAACCAACTTAATTTATACTACTACTATATAAAATGTGCTAGCGAGCTACCTCTCCTTTTCTGAATGAATTCTTTATCTGTCACCTGATGTGTCTGATCAGTTACAGTAGGCTGACTCAAAGAGTATGTAGCTGTTAACTGGTTCCAGTAGTCATGCATATATACAGTACTCCCTCCGTCCCAAAATTCTTGTCTTAGATTTGTCCAAATACGGATGTATCAAATCACGTTTTAGTATTAGATAGATCCGTATCTAGATAAATATAAGACAAGAATTTAGGGATGGAGGGAGTAGCATAATTCTTGGATTACGTATGTACTATCAGCTATCAATCGATCAGTATGTGTTCATTCAACTAATTAAGGTACCGATCAGACCAAGCATGCAGAAAACTAATTAATCAATGAATTCGCGAGTACATACTCTACGTATACTGTATTTTGTGGATCCGCTAGTGAAGTACATGTTATTAGTATGTTGTTGATTTGTGACTCGGGTTGCCTAGTCGAGCAGGCAGTGCCGTGGTCAAACCACCGAACGGTTGTTTATGCTATGAATGCTTCATCTAAGCGCATCCATGCATTCTGTTAGTGGTCGATCTGGTAAGCACCGCCGATAAGATAAACCTAGCTACTCTCTGTGTACTGTCAAAAAGGAGGAGGAGGAGGAGCAGCCAGTGGAGTGGATTAATTTATGACCCACAGATATCTCTTGTCTCTGTTCTAGAAGCGCAAGCACACGTGTGGTTGCCTGCGGATTTGGCTAGCTACTGGATCGCGTGCTGTAATTAGACAGATGGAAGGGGAATCGAATCGAATCTGTACCGTAAAATTCATTCATATATTCCTGTCCCGAAAGGGAAGGAGAGAAAGGAATCCTGGGGACTGCCGACTGTGACAAGAAGAAAGAAGAAGAAGAAGAAGAAATACATCCATCCACCCGTCCAATCCTACCAAATGCAAGATTAATTTTTAGTTTGAGTGAATTGTACCTACCAGTAGAGCACGTGTGTAAGTTTTGTGCACCTTCCGATGGGGCACGTAAACGTAAGGGCATGCAGACAGCCACAAATTAACCTCAGGATTAATGTGCTGATTCCAACGGAGACGCTCTAGCTAATGGTCTACTAATCAGGCACGAGTTGTTAGTTGCAAAGAGAAAAAAGAGGTGAGCGGGTGCTTCTGCACAACAGCCCACTACATATACACAGCAAGCAAGCCAGCTGCTAATTTGTCTGGTTTCATTGCACCAACCAATCTATGTAAGCACTGTGTTGCTTTCTTCTAGCTATTGATTTCCTCCTCTTCACAGCAATATAGTACTCCTGAATTAACCAACTTAATTAAGTTTATAACTAAGAACGTGCTCCCTTGCATCATGTACCATCTGAATTCTTAAGAGTATGTCTATGACACATCTAGATGTGACATAACTATGTCACATCTAATTATGACATCATCACAACCTCATCCTAAAACAAGCCTATCTCCTCATTCTTATTTATTTGTTTGTTTGTTTGTTTTTTCCTTCTTTTTTTTTTGACTAGCGTGTATGCCGGCGCGCTGCCACCGCCATACATGTATGCCAGCAGCATCACTTTGCTTGTTCCAGGACCTATGCACGATCTTTGCCAGTAGCATTTTTTTACAGCTAGCTTCTTTTGCTTGTTCAGTCACTATTATTCACGTGGCAAAAACCAGTAAGCTCAATCGTGCAGGCGACCTGGCACGGTGACTCGCGAGCATCAGACTTTAATAATAGTACTATTAATGTGCTAGGTAGTGCCCCAGTCAGTCAGTGCAGTTATTTTCCTCTGTTGAGCTCTTGTGAAAAAAACAAAAGAACAACCACTGGCTGGCTTTTTCTTTCTTTACCCTTTTCATCCTTGGATTTCAGCGTCACTTATCTTTGAGTTGGCACATGGATTCCCATTGAAACAAAGAATGAAAACAATGGAACAAACCAATTGTCCCTCACACAAATCACATCAGGAATGACATGCCATGATGCAGATTAATTAGAGAAAAATTTAAATAGTTTGCAAATTAGATAGGAATTCGAAAATTTTAAAAAATGTTCACGAATTAATTTTTTTTGCAAATACAATTTTTACATGAAATTAAAAAGTATCCAAGAATTTAGAAAATGTTTATTGTTATTTATAAAAATTCAAAACAGAAATGAATTTGAAAGAAATTGTGATTTTCAAAAAAAAACACAATTTTCAGAAAATGTTTTAAGATCAGATGTAATCTTCTTTTGCGGTGTGTTTGTTGAGATCCGATGAATTGTGGATTTATTATCAGATTATCTATGAATATTATTTGAGTCTCCTCTGAATTATTATATGCATGATTTGATAGCTTTGTATTTCTCTTCGATTTGTTAATTTGGTTTGGCCAACTTGATTGATCTACCTTGCAATTGGAGAGGTGCTTTCTGATGGGTTCAATCTTGCGGTATCCTCTTCCAGTGACAGAAGGGGCAGCAAGGTACGTATTGTATTATTGCCATTAAGGGTAAATAGATGAGGTTTATATCATATTGCTTGAGTTTATCCCTTTACATCATGTCGTCTTGCTTAAAGCGTTACTCTGTTCTTATGAACTTAATACTCTAGATGCAAGCAGGAGTCGGCCGATATGTGGAGAAATAGTAGTAGATGAAGAATCATTTCGGTCTACCTGTCACAGACGTGATGCATATATTCATGATCATTTACTTAGATATCATCATAACTATGTGCTTTTCTATCAATTGTTCAACGGTAATTTGTTTACCCACCGTATACTTTATTCAAGAGAGAAGCCTCTAGTGAAATCTATGACCTCCGGGTCTATGTTTCATTATATATTTTCAGATCTATAAAATCGAAAACCCAAAAATACCTAGCTGAGTTTTATTTACTTTTATTTCTTTTATATCTATCACTATCATCTCACCCTTGCAAGTGACCATGAAGGGATCGACAACCCCTTTATCGCGTTGGGCGCAAGTGTTTGATTGTTTGTGCAGGTGCATATATTGGAGACTTGCTTGTACCTCCTACTAGATTGATACTTTGGTTCTCAACTGAGGGAAATACTTATCTCTACTTTACTGCATCACTCTTTCCTCTTCAAAGAAAAAACCAACGCAAGCTCAAGAAGTAGCAGATGGCGCGGCTCCCCCTCAAGCCTTTTGTTCCTCATCTCTGCTCTGAGCATGTTGGTGGACGAGGTCCTAAACGTTGTAGCATTTCGCTTCTCTGTTTGTACGCCCTTATTTTTCTTTTCTTTCTGTGGTTGTAAGATGTGGTTCATAGTAGTGATCTAAACGCTCTTATATTTTATTACAGAGGGAGTATTTCTAATTGTTTTGGCTTTGTTCAATTCAAAGGTTTGATCGTCTAAAAAATTAGTACAGACATTTCCTCCACGTCAAGATGCAAAAGGCAGTGGAAAAAGCCACACCCATGGTTTCGGCGAGTGGCCGATGGAGCTGCTTCCAAGTTCCAGCCCACTACAATTTGCTACTCCCTCCGTTCGAAATTACTTGTCGCGAAAACGGATGTATCTAGATGTATTTTAGTTCTAGATACATCCATTTTCAAGACAAGTAATTTGGAACGGAGGAAGTAGTAGCTAGTGGAGTGAAGTAGTTAATGGCCCGCACATATTTGTTTTTTTCTAATACGAGGGAGATACATATCTTCTTGTGTGTATTCTAGAAAGCACTTCCTTGTAGAAGCGAAAACGCACGGGTGGTTGGCCGCGGATTTGGCTTAGCCACTCTGGGTCGTGTGGTTTAGTTAGACGGCACGGACGGAATATAACGGAACCGAATCGAATCTGCACCGTACGTTCAACATATTCGTGTGCTGAAAGGGGGGAGAAGAAATCTTGAGGACTGCCGACTGTGACAAGAAGAAAAAGAAGAGGAAGATACCCATCCACCTGTCCATTTCTAAAGACCAATTTGTGAAGTAAACTGTGCTACCACCAGAGCACGTGCGTAAGTTTTGGCATGCATGCATGCGCTTTCCTACGGGGCACGGGCATGCGCCCTGGACACGAGGAATCCACTCATCAGACTCACAGGAAGATCATTGTGGATGTTGTGCTGCTGCACATGCATGCACGAACCGAAAATGTTCTACTGAATTGTTTATTACTTTCTCTTTTTTAAAACAATTTTTTTATTACTACTAGACTAATCAGGCTAGTTGGTTGGCACCTGGATGGATGGGCGATCGAGTGGTTTTGCACGGCGGGGATACGTAGAAAGGAGCAATCAATCATCCGTTGATCGATTCTGTCTTGTCTACTTGATAAAAAAGAAACGGAAAAGAAAAATCATTCATTCATGGTGCGTTGGTTCGTGTGAGTGCAGATTTGTCAAACGCGGCGGCTGGACCTCTCACGGCCTCACCTCAGGCTGGTCACAATGGGCAAAAACATAAGCTAGTAACTCTCTAGACTATGTTACTACCATCATAGTGGGTAGGAACATCTATGTAGGCCTCTCAGCATCACAAGTATGTCCCTTTTTATAAGGCCTTGCTTTGGAAAGGTGCATGCATGCAACCATTTCATTGGTTGCATTGAAAGTCATTGTTGTTGGTGCTAAGGCTGAAATATTAATAGACTTCATGCATGCTTTTTCATTGGCTGCATGCATGTGAGAGAGTGCATTGGGAGTAGCATGAAAGAATTAATGTGAGCAAATTACTATGTGTCTTGGTCTAAAAAAAGTTGTCTTTAGGCCTAATAAACCCGGACGGAGGAAGTATTTATTAGGTTATAGACTCATTGTTTTTTGGAGTGTGTGATGTTCCGGTAACTTAGCTATCAACATAAGCTAGTAACTAGCGGCGCGTCAGCGTCAGCTTCCGTCTTAAAGTCGGCTCGCTGCCTGTCTGGTTCCTCGACCCTTGCCCTTGCCGCTCGCCGCCCAACCCTTCTCATAAACGGACATAAACAAATAAACAAATAAACATTTTACAAGTCTCAGTGGGCCCACTTTACTGCACTCTCAATGTCAGAACCCCTCGCTTCGCTGCTCCCTCTGCCTGCCGCCGCCTAGCTGAGCTGCACCGTCGACCAACCTTTCGGTCGAAGGTGGACCTGCTAGTCAAAGAGTCAAAACCGCAGCCAAAACATCACAAAGGAGAACCATGACACTACAGCACAATAATAACAATGCTAGCTACTCCATACGTCCATAGCCCATGACACTACAGCACACGTACTACTATATCTACATGCTCCTGCCATTTAACGCCATGCTCTAGTCTACGGTGAGTGACATGCACGCATACGCCTCCTCCTAGATTAAGATGAGTCACAAGTCCATCTCACCGTCTCACTATCTTCTCATCGTTTGGTCGTCTGTATTTCTATGTGGTGACAAATCAACCCCAACTAGCACTGTCGTCAAGCTTTATACTTTTCTTGCATGCTTTGGACTTGGACCCATATAGATCATCCGATCGATTAGGACACACCACCACTTACTACCTAGTGCTGTGGGCTTTTGCGCTCCACAGCCAACCTCTCACCTTTTTCTTTTCCTTTCTAGATATAATGGAAGTAAACATAGTATACATTTTCTGGACTCTCTCAAGGGATAGCTATTTTAAGCTTAGGAATTAAAGGTGTCAAGACTTTGAGATGGCTAAAACTATTCATTGCAATCTGAAAGGAGGACTGTTTTAAGCATCTCTGAATTAAGGCCTTCAAAAGGACTACATTCCCCAACTGCTCGTGGTATCGAAAAGGACATGACACTGGAAACATATGTGGTCCGGCCCCTCTCCACCGTATACCACCGGACAAGACATTGGCTAGCTATGCTATAATGGGCACAAATTAGTAGAAGCAAAGCGAAGAAGAATACTTGATTAATTGCGCTACTATATAATCATCATGCTTTACTCATTTTGGTAGGGCACTACCCATGCAATCACATCATCCATTTTGGTAGGGTCAGCTGCAGCTGGCATGATACTCCGCGACGATGAAGGCAAGATTCTATTTTCAGCATACCGATACATCTTTCACTGCAATGATCCACTGGAAGCGGAAATACACGCCCTCATGCAGGGTATGGCTTTGGCTATACAACATACTTCGCTCCCGGTGGTTGTCGAGTCGGATTGTGCTGAAGCACTTTCAATCCTGTCTCACAATGGCCTTGTTAAGTCAGCTTATGGTCAGTTAGTTCTAGAGATCAAGGAACTTATGGGTAGGAGGGAGTTTTTACCTCAGAAAATTCATCGCAGCCAGAATTGTGTTGCAGATCGGTTGGCCAACTATAGCCGCTCCAAGAGAACCACAGCTGTGTGGTTACACACGGCTCCACTTTGTATTGAGGAGTTGTGGCCTCTTGATTGTAACATTAAAAACATGCAATAAAAACTCCCTTTATCCTGCAAAAAAATATATGCTCACTGGACATAATATACTAATGTGGCGGTGTAATTTTAATGACGAACGAAGGATTTTGTGTCTTAATATAGAAACAACTCTAATTCCGTGTCCGGGCCTTCCCATATTTAGGCTAGATACTAGGGGTGCCGGTCAGCCCGAGCATTTGAGGCATGTTTGAGACGCCTGTCTGGGTCTTTTTCTTTTGTGACCGGAGCGTCTGCCAAGGCGTTTGAGACGGGTTTAGAACGCCGGGCCGTGGATACTCTTAGTAGGTCGGTGGACAAGATAAGATACGAGAGTAGGAGACAAAAGTGCCAGGTCACACGAGGCACCACCAGCCGCAGGAGCAGCAGTGCTAGTGGTGATGATGTTCAAACGTGCAAGAAAGTCTACGCGGTTGCCTGAAAAACGTGGCGGATCGTCCTTCCTGAGCATCGATTCCCGGACAGTTCGCGTCCGTCACCCAACCCCGACGGCGACGTACATGCACGAAACCGGCCAACCCCGAACCGATTTCCGGCGACGGTTCGTTTGTTTGTTTGGAAGCATCCAGGGCATGTGTGTGTCAGCTGGACAACACATCTCTGTCGCTCTCATTGTCTCAACTCTCTCCCAAGAGTCATCTTGCGAAGCCCTTTTACTATGTTTCTCTGCAGAAATCCAGGCAGTTAGAAAGAATGTAGGTGCTGCTTAGATTATTTTTTCACTGCTTTGCTTTGACCTGCCTGACTGCTAACTATGCATTTTGTAAGCAAAATGGAGATGCTCATTTTAGTACTCCCTCCGTCAGGAAATACTTGTCGGAAAAATACATAAAAATGAATGTATTTAGAATTAAAAAACGTCTAGATACCTATATTTCTTGACAAGTATTTCCGGAAGGAGGGAGTATATTTTTCTCGGCAGAAACCCAGGCTGAGAAGTCAGTGAGTCAGTCAGTCAGACATATTTAATTGTTCAAATTGATGACCTAAAACTACGCGAATGACTTATTCACCTAGACGAAGGTAGTAGTATTATTTTTTCACTGCATAGTTTGACCTGCCAATGATTGATCTAGCAAGGAGAAGGAGAGGAATCAACGCACGCATGATGTCACTGGTAATTTCCTACAGTACTAATTAACTTTGGTACACACAAACAAGATTGGTTGGGTAATTCTTCACCAACGAACAATCTTCCTTCTTACTACTAACACAACACATGCTAGATGCTCTACACACGCTTGGACGCGTCGGCTCAGATCACGGCCGGCCGTTGCTCCGATCGGACGGCTATCGTGGATCCAAAATGCTCAGCTGCTGAACATTGAACGGCTAGGGGACGACGACCTTGACCTCCAGTGCCGGCTTGCCGTTGCCGGAGCACTCGCGGCCGACGGCGGCGTCCTCCAGCATCTGCACCACGGACCGCATCGACGGCCGCACCGCCGGCGTGCGGCTCGTGCACAGCACCGCCACGCGCAGCACCCGCACGGCCTCCTCCTTCTCCCACTCCTCCCGCGCCGCCGACGCGTCCACCAGCGCCATCGCCTTCTCCCGCCCGTTGCCGGCCCCGTCCAGCCGCCGCGACGCCCACTCCACCACGTCCTCGCCGTCGGCCACCGCGGCGCGCCCCGTCGCCAGCTCCAGCAGCACCACGCCGAAGCTGTACACGTCGCTCTTCTCGGTGACCTTGCGCGTGTACGCGTACTCGGGCGCCATGTACCCCACCGTGCCCGCCACCGCGCCGCCCGACGACGACCACGGCTCGCCCTGCAGCTTGCCGGAGCCGGCGTTGGCGTGGAGGATCTTGGCGAGGCCGAAGTCGGCGAGGCGGGGCTTGAAGGCCTCGTCGAGGAGGATGTTGCTGGACTTGACGTCGCGGTGGAGGATGGGCCGGTCGCCGCAGCCGTGGTGGAGGTACTCCAGCCCCCTGGCGGCGCCCACGGCGACCTCGTACCGCTCCGGCCAGCCGAGGCCGCCGAGCTTCCTGGCCGTGGGGCCGTGCAGGCGCTCGTAGAGGCTGCCGTTGGGGAGGTGCTCGTACACCAGCAGGCTCGCCGCGCCGTCCTCGCTCGTCACGCTGCACAGCAGCTTCACCACGTTCACGTGCCGGATGGAGCTCAGCGTGCCCACCTCCGCGTCGAACTCGCGGCACTGCCGCGCCGACGCCGACGCCGACCGGGGCAGCATGGCCGCCGTCGGGCCGGCGCTCGCGGCAGCCGCGGCGCGGGTCCGGGTGATGTGCTTCACGGCCACCACGGTGCCGCAGCCGAGCTTGACGCGGTACACATTCCCGGACCCGCCGCTGCCGATGAGGTTCTCGTCCCGGACGCCGCCCACGATCTCCCGCTCGTCGAACGCCATCATCCGGAACGACTTGACGTTCCAAGACCCCTTCTTCGCGAACAGCAGCTTGCCGCCGGCCATGGCCGCGGCCTCCGCGTGCTGCCGGCGCTTCTTGATGAATATCGCCACGCCGAGGACGGCGAGCAGCACCGCCATGCCGGCGAGGAGGCAGGTGACGAGCGTGCGCGCGGTGCTCCCAGAGCGGCCACCGTCTCCCGGCGTGCAGCGGCGGAGGAAGCCGGCGCCGTTGTTGGCGCACAGGCCGGGGTTTCCTTGGAAGCTCTCGCCGTAGGCCGAGATAGCCAGCCCCGCCGGCACGGGCCCGTCGAGCCGGTTATTGGACAGGTTCAGGTAGCTCAGCTTCAGCTCGGCGAGGATCGCCGGCACGGCGCCAGAGAGTTCGTTGCTCGAAATGTTCAACGAATTCAGCCGCGTGAGGCCACGCAGCTCAGTCGGGATCGCGCCGGCGAGCTTGTTCTCGGCGAGGTTCATCGTGCTGAGCGCCGAGCACGACCCGAGGCTCGCCGGGATGGCTCCGCTGATCCCGTTCCCGGCAATGTCCAGGCTGTCGAGACCGACCAGCTTGCCGATGCTCGGCGGTATCTCGCCGGAGAGCTCGTTCGACGACACGTCAATGCTCTGCAGCTTCCCAGCATCGCCTATGGATGACGGTATCGCGCCGGAGAATTTGTTCCCGGCGAGGTGGAGACTGGTGAGCGACGCGGCTTTCCCGATGCCTTCGCTGATGCCGCCGGTGAAGTGGTTCCCCTCGAGGTCGATGATCTCGGCGTTGGGAAGCGCCCAGAGTCCCTCGGGCACATCGCCGGTGAGCAAGTTCTTGCTGACCCTGAACCTCTGCAGCGTGGCGCAGGTCGCGTACGTGGCCGGAATCTCGCCGGAGAATCGATTCTCCAGCATCAGCAGCTTCAGCATGGTGCCGCGCTTGCACATGTCCGGCGGGATCGGCCCCGTGAGCGAGTTGGTGGACACGTCGATGAAGTTGAACTCCGACCAGCTCCCCAGTTTCGGCGGCAGGTCGCCGGTGAGGTTGTTGCTGTAGAGCGAGAGGTTGACGAGCTCCCTGAAGTCGCCGAACTCGGGGGGCACCTCGCCGGAGAGCCCGTTGTAGAAGAGCTGCAGCGAGACGAGCCGCGTGAGGGAGCGGAGCTCAGAGAGGCCACCGGTGAGCTGGTTCTGGGACGCGTCGAAGAACTGCAGCCTGGTGAGCCTCCCGAACCCCCGCGGGAGAGCGCCGGTGAGGGAGCAGTTGTAGAGCTCGAGGCTCTGGAGATTGACGAGCTGGGAGATCGCCGGGGGTATCTCGCCGGTGAGGGGGTTGTCGGCGAGCTCGAGGTCAACGAGCCTGGTGAGCCGGCCGATGGCCGCGGGGATGGGGCCGGCGATGTTGGCCGCGGAGAGGTAGAGCCGGGTGAGGTTGGTGAGTCTGGTGATCTCGGGCGGGAACGACTTGGTGGGCGTGAGGAAGGGATTGTCCCCGGCGGAGAGCGCCTGGAGGCCCGGCATGGCGGTGAGCGCGGACCAGGGGAAGGAGCCGGAGAAGGCGTTGGAGGAGAGGTTGAGCGTGCGGAGCCCGGTGAGCGGCGAGAGGTCGGGGATCTCACCGGAGAACGAGTTGAAGGGGAGGCTGAGCTCCTGGAGCCCCACGCACGCGTCGACGCCGGCGATGGTCCCCGCGAGCGCGTTCGACGGGAGCGAGAGCGTTGCGAGCGATTTCAGCGAGCCGCAGAGGACGTCGAACGGGACGGACTCGGCGGTGACGTTCATCTCGGGTACGGAGAGTGCAGTGACGGCGGAGCCGCGGCACGTGACGCCGGTGAAGTTGCAGGGCGTGGCCGCCGCGGCGTCCCAGGACGCGAAGAAGGCGTCGGCCGCGGGAGGGATGGCGAGGGACGACTTGAAGGCCATGAGGGCGTCCACCTCTGGGGGCGTCGCGGCGGAGGCGGCATGGAGGACGGCGGAGAGGAGGAGGGCGGCGACGGCGAGGTGGAGGTGGAGGTGGAAGGGGCGGGCGGGCGGCATGGCTGGGGAGGAGGAAAGGAAGCTTCTTTGTGTCAGAGTGCTTGGACTCACGGCTGACCGCGCTCGGTTTTAAGGTTGCGGTTAGCTAGTGGGCCCACCATTGTGACCGTACTGTGATAGTGTGCTAACAATAGTGCTTAGCTTAGGACTCTTTGATTCATGAAAGATACACTAGATTTTTTGTGGGAATAAACTACTTTCTGTGAATTTTTTAAAAAAGTTAACAAATTTTTGGTGGTTTCTAACCTCCAAATTGTTGGTCAGAATTATATTAACTTTAAACCAATTCAAATTTGATTCCAATTCATTAAAATTCACTATTGACATCGAATATTTCAATGAGGTTCATCATTTTTCTTCTATTGAAAGTTTTAACCTTGGCCTACAAACCTGAAAGACCTGCTGGAGTGCCACTTAGGGCCTGTTTGGAATGAGGCCTATCAGGTAGGTCTTCACTCAGGCAGAGATCTCAGCCTTAGGCCTCCAAAATCGGACGCCTGAGGTTCGTGCCTGACCCAGGCTCATTTTTGTGGAAGGGATCCAAACGGGCCCTTAATGGCGTGTTTTTCTGGAAAGGATGGTTACAAGGGAGCAGTTATGGATTTGTGATTATGAAGATTTTTTTTAGTTATTCATTCATTAATTGTTTGCTGTAATGTAATGTCTATATATCTTAAGCGTGTGATATACGCTAAATATATTTTTTGAAATACGAGTTTTAGTGACTTGCCTTTTTGAAATACGATTTTTAATGATTTTGCCTCTGAGTGTCGAATCAAATTTGGATTGTGATTGTGGGGCGATCGATTGGGTCCTCAGGAAGTTTGCTTAGTGTGGTGGTCGTGATCGACTTGTCGTTCTCCTGATTGCCAATTCAGTTATCATGTGTGCTCTTAGGGAGTAGGCTCCACCTTGCTAACTGTGATTCAGGATGAGAGTGCAGGGGGCCCTCTTCGGAGGTGGAGGCGGCTAGCACTATGACTTCACATTCTCAACAGGGAGCGTTCGAAGGTGAGATCCACTCCAGTGGCGCGGCTCCCCTCAGGACTTCTGTTCGTCTCTATTATGAGCTCATTGGTGGACAAGGTCCGCAACGTTGTTGTTTTCCACCTCTCAGTTTGTGACCTATTAGCTTTCATTCATCTTCATGTATCGACCGTTCTGGTTTGCATCCCCGTTTTCTTCTGTTTTTGGTGCTGGTGCGTTGTGGCTCGCTATAATCCTGGTCTGTTGATGGCTTTGTTCAAAGTTGGACTCGTCTCGAGCCTCTGCTATAAAAGAAGGGACGGATTTGTGATTAGAAGTATTCAATTGTTTGTTGATGGATAGTATGTTGGACTATGGAGTTGCGAATTTCCGAGAGGATGATCTACTAATGGTCGTCATAATGCATTTGTACCTTGAGTTTATGGTATACGTTAAAACATGAGTTTTGTAGTTTTGTTGACGATTGAGAAACGGCTATTTCTAAGTTGACGCTAAGAATCAGAGATGTTTGTGTAAGTACAAAGGGATGAAAGATCTTCTTTGGATGGTATGTGCGATGAATGAGATTTTCTTTAATCTCTTCAAACATATAATAAGATCTTTGGACGGGTATGGGCGATGAATGAGAAAAAAATTGGCAATCTCCTCAAACATATAGTTAAATGTCATATTTTGTTTCTTTGTGTTAGTGTTGTATCCCAAATTAAAAAGCTCTCATTCAACGTGTGTTGTGTGTGAGAGAAAACATGACTTAACTTAGGTGCGGCAATAAGAGTTGTATCTAGATTAAGAGTGTTTAAGGCACAAAATCCCTCGATTGCTCATTAAAAATGCACATTGCCACATTAGTAAACATATTGTGGTAGTCGGCACATTTTGTATACAGATGATGTGATTGCATTGGTGGTGCCGTACCAAAATGAGTAAAGCATGATGATTATATAGTAGTGTACTTATTCTTCTTTGCTTTGCTTCTACTAATTTGTGCCCATTATTATAGCATTGCTAGCCAATGTCTTGTCCGTTGGATACGATCGAGACGGGCCAGACCACATATCTTTCCAGTGTCATGTCCTTTTCGGTATCACGAGCAGTTGGGGGAATGTAGTCCTTTTGAAGCCCTTAATTCAGAGATGCTTAAAACAACCCTCCTTTCAGATTGCAATGAATAGTTTTAGCCATCTCGAAGTCTTGACACCTTTAATTCATAAGCTTAAACTAGCTCTCCCTTGAGCGAGTCCAGAAAATGTATATGTTTCCTTCCATTATCTAGAAAGAAAGGAAAAAAGGTGAGAGGTTGGTTGTGGAGCGCAAAAGCCCGCAGCACTAGGTAGTTAGTGGTGGTGCGTGTCCTAATCCGATGATCGATATGCGTCCAAAGCATGCAGGAAAAGTATAAAGCTTGACGGCAGTGCGAGTTGGGGTTGATTTGTCACCACATAGAAATACAGACGACCAAACGATGAGAAGATAGTGAGAGATGGCGAGATGGACGTGTGAGTAATCTAGTCTAGGAGGAGGTGTATGCGTGCATGGCACTCACCGTACACTAGAGCATGGTGTTGAATGGCAGGAGCATGTAGAATATAGTAGTACGTGTGCTCTAGTGTCATGGGCTATGGAGTTATATGGACTAGTGTTCATTATTGGTCCTTGCATGATTGGAAATCATCGTTCCGTTGAGCCCTTGGAATGCCGTGCCGTGCATCGCATTCCGTCTAGAAAGACAAAAGAAGGTGCGCTGAAAAGACAAAAGTAGAGAGATAGATAGATACATAGAGAGGTGATGGGTCGGCTGTTGGTCACTCGTTCATCTCATATATATATCATCTCATCTCATCTCATCTCATCATGTGTGTGTGTGTTGGGTTGGCCGGCGAGCGGCAAGGCAAGGGTCGAGGAACCACTTTAAGATGGAGGCTGACGCTGACGCTGACGCGCCGCTAGTGGTGGTGGCCACTAGCCACTGATATCTCCATCTCCATCTCCATCTCCATCCCCATCACGCTGTATGTAGTCCAGCCGCCGCGTTTGACAAATCTGCACACTCACACGAACCAACGCAACGCAACGCAACGCAGGCACCATGAATGAATGAATGAATGATTTTTCTTTTCCGTTTCTTTTTTGTCAACAAGACAAGACAGGATCGATCAACGGATGATTGCAAAACCACTGAGTAGAACACTCGCTAGATGGCTCTCCTTTTCTTCTTTCTCTTTGCGCTTGACCGCTCGCCCGTCGAGGTAGCAATAAACAATTCATTAGATGATTTTCGGTTCGTGCATGCACCTGCACAATGATTTTCCTGTCACTCTGATGAGTGGATTCCGGGTGCATGCCCGTGCCCCGTAGGAAAGTGCATGCCCAGACTTAGGCACGTGTTCTACTAGTAGTACAACCTGCTCCACATATTAGTCTTTAGAAATGGACGGGTGGATGGGTATCTTCTTCTTCTTCTTCTTCTTCTTCTTCTTCTTGTCACAGTCGGCAGTCCTCAGGATTCCTTTCTCTTCTCCCCTTTCAGCACACGAATATATTGTATGGAACTTGGAAGCAGCTCCATCGGTCACTCGCCGAAACCATGGACATGGCTTTTCCCACTGCCTTTTGTACCTCGACGTGGAGGTCATGTCTGTACTAATTTTTTAGACGATCAAAACTTTGATTTTTTTTTGAGCATATCAACACTTTGAATTTAATAAAGCGAAACCGATCAGAAATACCCCCTCTACAAAGAAATATAGTCCGTGAACAATGTAATAATGACTGGACTCGAGAGGAAATGAAGGGTTTGATTTGAAGACTACACAGATGGATCACATAGCGGGCGATCAGTGATTACCTTTGGTAACCTTTTATCATCGGTACAAGCTATCGCTTACCAGCCACATTTCGACCGGTATGTGATAATCATCTTGCCGAGTATAAAAGTCAATATCATCGACAACACAATAGAGGCCTGTCAATGTTAAGGCTCATCACCGACAGGTGGTCAATGGTCGGCTAGTGATGAGGGATCTCTGCTATTCTTATCTCTAGTGATGAGAAGGTCGCAGGGTACCAATTGCATAGCAACCCACGCTCCCCGCCGCCCATGTGGTCAAGGTGAAATAACCCTAGCTCTAGCAAACACCACCCACTCCACCTGATGCCGGCGCCTTGAAGCCCTAGGCCCTCATCAGAGCAGCATAGTGGCCAAGAACCTCGGCGGAGGCAGTGTAGGCATCCCGCCAGCTGCCTTCAGAGACATCGAGGGGGTGCGGAGGGTGAGGGGTGGTGGCGAGAGGAAAACGTCGTCGCCCCCGAGTC
>NC_041389.1:11256762-11261273 GCF_002162155.2 Triticum dicoccoides
TGTGTCGGCGAGCAGCAGCTCCTCGACCCACTCCCTGCGCCGGCAAGCAGCAGGCATACCCCCTCCCCCGCGCCGGCGAGAAGCAGCAGCTCCTCCACGCACTCCCTGCGCCGGCGAGCAGCAGGCACACCCCCTCCCCCGCGCCGGCGAGAAGCAGCAGCTCTGCCGCGCACCCCCTGCACCGGCGAGCAGCATCTCCTCCGCGCACTCCCTGCGCCGGCGAGCAGCACTTACATGCGGGCCAGGTCTATCATAAACGCGTTTGAAATGGATGAATCGATTGCTTTACACATATGGTAGTTTTTAGTCACAAATTAGCAAAAAAGTGGTAGTTTTCAGGACAAAATCATAAAGTGATAGTTTGTAGGCACGTTCCATGAATTGTGCTATTTTTTGGTTAAATACTCCTACTGATAGGTACAATTCAATTCACTCAAACTAAAAATTAATCTTGCATTCGGTAGGATTGGACGGGTGGATGGATGGGTATCTTCTCTCTTCTTGTCACAGTCGGCAGTCCCCAGGATTCCTTTCTCTCCTTCCCTTTCGGGACAGGAATATATGAATGAATTTTACGGTACATATTCGATTCGGTTCCATTCCATCGGTCTAATTACAGCATGCGATCCAGTAGCTAGCCAAATCCGCAGGCAACCACATGTGCACTACTAGGGAAAACCTTATACACAGAATTTAGCAGTAGCGCGCTATTCTGACCCGCGCTACTACTAAGTAGCAGTAGCGCGTGGCCTGAGAAACACGCTACTGGTAAATATTCGTAATCGTGTTCCGTATACAGACTATAGTAGTAGCGTGGGTTGTACGACACGCGCTACCACTAATAAATAATTGTAGCGCGTGAGATACTACCTGCGCTACTACTATTTGTCCACAAAATCCGCTGATGAACGCGATTTAGTAGGAGCGCGGATTTGCTAGGCCACGCTACCAGTGCGACCATAGTGGTAGGACGGCTCACGGGTACCGCATCCTCTCTCTCCCTTATCCCCTTAATCAATCTCCCCTTTCCCCCGACGCTCCCCAATCTCGCCTCGCCCTCGCCGCACCGCCCGTCGCCTCCCGCACACACCCCCACATCAGCAGATCAATCGACCTTCTCCCCCCTCCGTCCCCTCCCATTCCCGTGTCCCCATACCGTCGAAACCCTTAGCGGCTGCGGCGGCGGCGGCGCCCGTTCCGTTCCCTTCCTCATGGAGGACTTCGCGCGTGCAGTGGAGGACGGGCTCAAGCTGTCGAAGCGGCTCGTGCTGCCGGGCGGGCTGCCCCCGCCGCGGCCACCCGCGGGGATGGAGCGCGGACGCAGTCGTTAAGAGTGCGGAGGATCCGTTTGACACGGCCGTTTTGCTGGGATGTGTATGGGCATGTGAGATGAAAGGTAGTGCCGTGAGATGCGAGAAGGTGACGCGCGGCAGCGTTGTCAAACTCTTTTCCGTTGTCAGTTTGAAGGGCGAGAATAGGTCGCCCGAACTGGGTGGACGCCATGGGAGCAGCGACAAGGGGAGGATGCGGCGGCTCGGGTGTGTGGAAGGATGCGGCGGCGGCGTGGAGTAGGGTTAGGGTTTTGGGGTGCAGCGGCGGCTAGAGAGGGGAGGCAGTGGCGGCAGATGGGAGAGCGGCGGCTGCGAGGGGAAGGGGGAGCGGCGGCAGCGGTGGTCAGCGGCGGCGGCGACGGAGGGAGGCGTCGGCGGCGGCTGTTGGGCGCGGCGGCGGCTTGGGGCGAAAGCGGGAAGGGGATCGGCGTGCTAAACTGATACCATGTTAGTTAGGAAGAATGAGATTGCGCGAATCGATAATCATTGATCGTGTGCATGGTGCACATATATAGGTACAGGGTGGACCGGCTTCGACTTGTCTCCCAAGATATACAAATATACGGGGGAGAGAGAGATATACACAACGATATAAATACAAACCCTAGTCCTATACATATGCAATGTATAACGTACGCTCAACACTTGTCTCCCCCTTTTTGACAGTACACAGAGAGTAGCTAGGTTTATCTTATCGGCGGTGCTTAACAGATGGATTGACCACTAACCTAACAGAATGCATGGACGCGAGCAGATCAGATGAATCGTGCATAGCATAAACAACCGTTGGGTGGTTTGACTAGGGCACTGCCTGGTCGATCGACGAGGCAACCTGAGTGACAAATCAACGAGATAGCAATAATATAAGTCACTGTCAGATCCACAAAAGGCATTATGCCTGGTACTTGCAAATTCATTGATTAATTAGTTTTATTATGCATATGCTTGGTCTGATCGATGCCTCAATTAGCTCCATGAACATAATCCAAGAATTAAACCACTATGGATGACAACTGGAACCAGTTAATTAATAGCTCCGTACTCCCTGAGTCAGCCTACTGTAACTGATCGGACACATCATGTGATAAATAAAGAATTCAGAGAAAGGAGAGCTAGCACATTCTTTGCAATGAAGTTGGTTAATCAATAAAAATTCAGACAAGGAGAGAGTAGTTTATTGAGGTGAAGAGGAGGACAGCACTGAGCCAGAAGAAAACAACGTAGACATGCATATGCTTAGGCAGATTATTGGTAGATTGGTAGATGCAATGGAACAAGACAAATTAGCAGCTAGCTAGCTGTTCATGTAGTGGGGTTTTGCACTAGCTGCTTCTCTTTCTGTTAGAGAGAGGCCAAACCAAAAGCGCAATCGGCATCATGCCTACTTTCTGTGCTCTTTGCTGAGACCCCTTTTTGACTCTACGCGCTGCTGCTTTGGCCGGTGTCAAAAAAGGAGGCACCAGGCATTTCCCTCTTGATGAAACAATTCATTATGTAATTATTATTTTCCCTTTAAAGGCTTGTGATGCTCCTGTATCCAGAGGCCTGTGGGTTTTTTCTTCCATTATTTGAAAAACAAAATTAACCGGCAGCTACAAGGATTAATAAACAAGTAATCTAGTAGTACTTAATCCTCCCTTCGTTTAGTTGGGACAATCGTCCTCTAATTAACTACTACCTGAACACCCTGCATGACATGTGTGCAGTTTGTACTAGTACCTAGTAAAAATTATTTTAATTAATGTGTTAAATCAGCCAGATAAGTCTAGCTATAGCTAGGTAGGAAGATCAGGTTGAAGAGCAAGCATGTGTCGGCATCAGTCGCTGGAATCCCGCAACAACAACCCAACACCAGTCATCCGCCGAATAGATGCTCACCAGCCGTGCATGCAACCAGCGCGCGAATAATGCAGCAAGTATGCACACAGATATACATATCTATCCATCAAGTTTGACCACTCAAGCTTTTTTATATGACCAATGACAATGGGTACGGTGGATGGATGGATCCATCGAATGCAATCAAGTCACTGTTATAACTTAGGGTGTTACTGTTAGTAGCTAGCTGACTCATCATTGTTTCTAGTATGTGAGCAGCCAGCTGATCCACCAGATGGCATCGATGCAGGTTAGGCATATCATTGGAGGAAATCATACATATGAAAGCTCGTTTTCAATTTCAGAATATCAACATGTTCAGTTATATTGTTCCTTACATCAACATCGGTGCATCAACCAGGCATAGTATATATATTATATAGTGCCTGTTCACATAATTATTGATACTGATAATATATCATACCCTAGTTGATAGAGACAGGAGTGAGGAGTCCCATCAGTTATCAACCCTTGACTAATAGTTTTTCCTTTTTCCTTTTGTGTTTTTTAGGCAACATCACGAAGCTTTTATTAAGTCCACGATGACAGACAATTTAGGAGAGGGGCATGTGAAATGGGTCAAAGGGCATGTGGACCGGACCAGCATTGTGCAGTAAGCTGCACACAGGCCAGTACCCCGGTTTTCCCACTAGCTACACTTTCGGCTGGCCCATTTATCTCCTTTCCGGTTTTCGGTAGGTTCTACAACCTTCTCCGATCGGTTTCATTTCAAATATAGGTTCTTTCCTTTCATTTTTCATTTTTGTTTAAAATTGTGCACAACTTTTGAAGCCATAAACATTTTTTATAATCGCCGAATATTTTGAATAAATGCAAATTTAGTGAAATGTGGGAACAATTTTTCATATTCACGACCCTTTTTTTACGAAATGTTTTTAAATGCATGAAATTTTTAACAATTCATTAAAAATAACCAGCAAATATACTTTTATCCTTGAACTTTCATTTTTTGAACACTTTCTAAATAATCATGAACATTTTTTGATTAACAAACATTTTTACAAAATGATACAATTCTACGAAATCACGAATATTTTTTATTTCCCAGACATTGTGTTTCAAAATCATGAACATTTCCTGAATATGCAAACATTTTTGTAAATCATGACCATTGTTTTTGAACCGCAAACATGTTACGATTTCTTGAACTTTTTTTTTCAAATATCCCCTTTTTAAAATTTGAAGTTTTTTTAAACCTGGGGTTATTTAAAGGAAGAAAACTAAAATAAGAAAAGGAAATCGAGATAATGAAATATAAAAAGGAAAAAATGAAATGAAGAA
>NC_041389.1:11261615-11270361 GCF_002162155.2 Triticum dicoccoides
GGCCCAAAAGGTGCACGTTCGGCCTCTTACCAGGACGTGAGCTATATCTACCTTTTAACCAGATATATGTTGCCCTCGCCTGAAAGGTTATTCCGCACGTGTAGCCTTGGCCGGCTCAGTTTCATCTTCAGTTGGAAAATGCAGTGCTACGAGGGGGTTAGGCATGTTTAGGGCACTAGGCGATGACCAAATGATTCGCATAGGGCATGAATGAAAGTCCTGCATATAATAACATGTTTAGGGCAAACAAGAAAATGCTACCCATGCAAGAAATCCTGCATTATTGCATTAATATTCCAAACTGACACATATTCCATTTTGCAGTAGCTGGTAGCTGACTTATATGTCGTAAATTAATATTGATACACATATAATAACCACATATACATCCTCATAGTAAAAATTCTATTACCGCCTAGGCTGCTTAAGCACGGCCAAGGCACTAGGCGAAGGCCAACCGTCTTGCTTACGCCTACCTTTTTTTCAACCTTGGTTTCGCCAATTTTTCATTTTGATTGATCGACGGGTTTCCATCGAGATGAGGTTGCGCTCGATCAAGTTCTCTTGATTTTTTCTTTTTTTTTACTTTTGTTTTCTTTTGTTTCCTTAATGGTTTTCTTCAGTTTTCTGTCTTTTGATGTCTTTCACCGTTTTTCTTTGTCTTTTCTCGCTTTTCAAGGTTATATATTTTTATTCTTCCTTCTTCAGTTTTTTCATTTCTTTTCTAGTTTTATGTTTCTTTCCTTTTCCTTTTCGCACCGACTTATCTTGGAATTTCTTGTTTTCTTTTTTCATTTTCATTTTCGTTTTTTCTTGGTTTCCTTTTGTTTCTTACCTGGTTTGTATCTTTCCTTATAATATTTTGGCTTTATAAGATTTTGGTACCGTTTTATTTGTTTTATTTATATTTCTTTGTCGATTGTCATCTTTTTTCATTTTACTTCAACACATGTACAATTTCTTGATGTGTTCATCCATTTTTTTTCTTTATTTCTTTTTTATTTGATTTCCTTGTTCTTCTCCAGATTTCTTTTTCCATCGTTAGACTTTGTATTTTTTTTTCTTTCGTTTTTCTTTGATTTCTCTTTTTTATTTCTTTCTCTTTTCCTTTTCTTGATATTTATCAGCTTTTCCTTTTTTTTGTTTCCTTCTTGGTTGGCAATGGTTTTTTCTTTGTTTCTTTATGGTTTCCACTGTTTCTACTATTTTTGCACTTTTTCTTTGGTTTTTTAATTTTTCCCTTTTTTCTTTTGTTTCTTTTTCGGTTTTCATTTTTCTGTTTTTGTCTGTTTCTTCTAGTTTTCATTCTACATTTGTCGTATACATCAAGAAATTTGTTCTAATACTTCGCATTTTTTAAATACAAAGTCATCAGTTTTCTATGCACATTTTAACATACTTGGACTAATAGATTAAAAAAAAGAATTCTATACATGGTCAACAAAGTCATCAGTTTTCTATACACATTTTAACATTTTCAAATGCTTTAGTAATAATTCTTAGTTACAAGACTAACATTGTTTAATATATGGTCAACATTTTTTACACACATTTAACATTAATCCGATGCTTGATTAACATTTTTCAAATACCTATTTAACATTTTTTCAACCGCTTGATTAACATTTTATAAATAAATGATCAACTCTTTGCAGATACATTGTATATATTTTGTACACATGTTTTCATATACATGAGAAACATTTTCTTTATACCCACTTAACATTTTTCAAATACTTGGTTAACATCTTTTAATAGGTGGTTGGCATATTTCTATAGACATTTTGAACATTTATTAAATGCTTGGTTAACGTTTTTTAAAGATGCAACATTTTCAATAGATATTTTTAACATTTTTCAAAGAAAAGATTAACACTTTTTAATAAATACCAGGTCAACATATTTGTTATACATATTTTGACGTTTTTTAGATTCTTAACTACCATTTTCAAATACAACCTTGACATTCTTTTAATACATGGTCAACAATTGTTCTACACACATTTAACATTTCTCGAATGCTTAGTTAATTCATTTCAAATACTTGTTCAAAAATATTTTGAAATTCTTGATTAACATTTCTAAATACACGGTCAATTTTTCAAGACATATTCTTCATTTTTATGTAAATTTCCCGTATACATTAGAAAACTTTGTTTGTACACATTTAACATTTTTCCAATGCTTGGTAAACATTTTTTATGTTTTATGTAAGTTTTTTTGGCAATATAATTATTTAGGATATTTGCAACAATCAAAAACTAAATCGTCGCAAAAAAAGTAAAAATAATGAAAACTAAAGATATGAAAAAACCAAATAAACGATGTTATGGCCTCCCACCCGCCTGGAGCCTGACGCGATCGCACACTAGGGCTCGCATAAGCGAGACAAAGCGCTGCCCTCTTCCCAGCGGATACAACGCTAAATCAGAGCTTCCGAGCACATAGGCTAGTGGGTGACCCAAACCCTATTTTGCGCTTTAGGCACTAGTCATAGTGATTTTTTGAAACCGGCGGACCCCCCTCCTCAACATTGAGGCGGCCCATATACGGTTTTTGGGACGCCACTTTTTATGCAAATGTTTTTTTTGTTTTCGAGAAGGCATGGCCTCTCGCGAAAGCACCACCATGCCTCTCACGGAAAAAAAAAATAGAAAACACCTTTTTACGTTATCCAGAGGCATGAACGTGCCTCTCGCAAAAGCAAAACCATGCCTCTCACAGAAGGAAAAAAACAGAAAATGTGTTTTTGTCCGTTTCTGAGAGGCTTGGTCGTGCCTCTCGCGGATGCAAAACCATGCCACCCGCGGAAGAAAAAAAACTCATTTTTTTGCGTAATATTTGTCCAAAAGCTAAGAAAGACCGGTGAAAAACCAAAATATCGAAGAAACCTAGAAAAAACATTAAAAAAGCCGAAAACACGGGCAGAAAAATAAATAAAAAACAAAATCTGGAGGGAGCGCCCGGAGCGCGACACGTGGCGGGTAGCTGAGAGTGCGTCGAGTGCGCTGATCATTGTGAGACTCCCAAAGGAGTATTCGTCAACTAGTTGCTCTCATTCATTCACAGTGTCCTTGTTTCTTCCCTCCAGAAGGAAGTAATCTGAAGTAAACCTAGATCTGTAGACGAAAGCTAAATCGAACCGCAAACTTTAAATCCCAGAAATCAGCACACCGACCTCTTTGATCCCAGTCTATTTCAACTTTGAGTGCGTTTCCAAACATGGATTGTCGACGTGGCATGTTAAATCTCGAGATTGTTGGTTGTGGACTTGACGGGCCCGGAGTTTTCTTTTTTCCTTCTCTTAAGGCGCGACCTAAAAAGCCATTCTCTTCCTTAAAGCGCGAAGTAGCAAAAACGACTTTGCATTTGGGACGTGGCGGAGTTGAGCTCATCCCGCTAGCCACTAGTGGAGACAACTATGAGTGATATAATAAGAGGCCTCATTTAGTTAAGCACACACAGAAGCGCTGAACTTTGAAAACATTTTTAGGGGCAAACAAATATTAAAAACATAAACAAATTTGGAAATGTCAGAACATTTTAAAAGATGTGAGTTCTTTTTGAAAATTCTGAACACTTTAAGTAAATGAATATGTTCTGATAAAGCAAACACGATTTTGAAACATAAACAATTTTTAAGCAAGATTTTTTTTTGAAAGTGCGAATACTTTTTGAAAATTGAAAACTGGGAACAAATTTTGAAACCTGAACAATTGTGTAAAGAAAATGTTTGTGACATCTAAAACATATCACGAGTTTAGCTAAATGTATGTGGTATTTGGAAAAAAAATTTGTACTATGTAAAATAATATTCAAAAATAAAATAAAAAAATGTGCTTGTGAAGTTTTTAAAAAGAAGTGTATACAATGTAAAAAAAATGTTTGCGTGATGTAGAAAAATGTGCCATACCCTTAACAGACTATATGTGAGATGTGTTTGACAAAAGTGTATACAATTTTAAAAATCTGTAACAATGCAAAAAAATTGTTCATGTACTTTATAAAATGTTTACTGTCATTACAAAATGTAAAACGTGTATTTCGAAAAAATATTACTGTGTATTCAAAAAAGTATTGGTCAATTTTACTGTGTATTCAAAATGTTTCTTAGTTTATGAACCCCAAGGTGCGCTTACGTGCATCACATTAATACTCGCCGTTTCGGTCAATTCTGGTCCGTTTCGTGGACTAATCACCATTTTGGTGTCCCGGAGCGATTTTTATGGTTGCTGAAGTCCAAGGTGCGATTACGTGTCGTTCATCAACACTCACCATTTTGACCGATTCTGATCCGTTTCATGGACTATTACTCACCGTTTTGGGTAAGGACCAATTTACATGGTTACTGAACCTCGAGGTGCGCTTACGTGCAGGTCATTTGCACTCGCAGTTTTGGTCGATTCTGGACCGTCTCGTGGACTATTACTCACCGTTTTGGGGCCCCGAATCGATTTTCATGGTTGCTGAACCCTAAGATGCGCTTACGTGTCATTTATCAACACTCGCTGTTTTGCCCATTTTGACCGGTTTCATGGGCTATTACTCACCATTTTGGGGTCCGGATGCGTTTTACATGGTTTTTGAACTCCAAGGTGCGATTACATGCAGGTCATCAATACTCGCCGTTTTGCCTGATTCTGACCCGTTTTCTGGACTATTACTCACCATTTTGGGGTCTCGAAGCGATTTTTATGATTGCTAAACCACAAGCTGTGCTTACGTATCGTTCATCAACACTCGCCGTTTTGGCCGATTCTAACCCGTTTAATGGGCTATTATTCACCGTTTTATGGTCCCCGTGCAATTTCCATGGTTGTTAAACTCGAAGGTGCTATTACGTGCATGTCATCAACACTCACCGTTTTGGATGATTCGACCCGTCTGATGGGCTATTCTCACCATTTTGAGGTCCTGGAGCGATTTCAACGATTGATGATCCCTGAGGTGCGTTTACGTGCAAATGATCAACACTAGCAGCTTTGGCCGATTTTGGCGCGTTTCATGGACTATTACTCACCATTTGGGTCTCGGAGCGATTTCGACGATTGATGAACCTCAGGATGCATTTACCTATCGGTCATCAACACTCGCAGGTCGCAGGTTGGGCCGATCCTAACCCGTTTCATGGACTATTACTCACGGTTTTGGGGGTCCAGAAGCGATTTTCTTGGTTGATGAACCCCAAGGTGCGCTTACGTGCATGACATTAACACTCGCCGTTTTGTCCGATTCTGGCACGTTTCATGGACTATTACTCACCGTTTTGGGGTCCAGAGTGATTTTTATGGTTGCTGAACCCCAAGGTGCGCTTATGTATCGTTCATCAAAACTCACCATTTTGCCGATTCTGACCCGTTTCATGGACTACTACTCACCGTTTTAAGGTAAGGAGAAATTTCCATGGTTACTGAACCCCGAGGTGTGCTTACGTGCAGGTCATTAACACTCGCTATTTTAGCCATTTCAGGCCCGTTTCGTCGACTTATTACTCATCATTTTAGGGTCCCGAAGCAATTTTTATGGTTGCTGAACCCCAAGGTGCGCTTACGTATCGTTCATCAATAGTCGCCATTTTGTCCGATTCTGGCCGTTTCATAGGCTTTAACTCATCGATTTGGGGTTCCAGAGCGATTTTTATGATTACTGAACCCCAATGTGCGCTTATGTGCATGTCATTAACACTCGCTATTTTGGATGATTCTGGCCCATTTGGTGGACTATTATCACCATTTTGGAGTCCCGGAGCGATTTTTATGGTTGCTGAAGCCCAAGGTGCGCTTACGTGTTGTTCATCCACACTTGCCATTTTGGACGATTCAGGCGCGTTTCATGGGCTATTACTTATCGATTTGGTGTTCCGGAGCTATTTTTATGGTTACTAAACCCCAATGTGCGCTTACGTGCAGGTCATGAAGACTCGTAGTTTTGCCCGATTCAGGCCCATTTCTTGCAGTATTACTCACCGTTTTGGGGTTCCGAAGTGATTTTTATGGTTGCTGAAGCCCAAGGTGCGCTTACGTGCCGTTCATCAACACTCGTCATTTTGGTCGATTCTGTCTCGTTTCATGGGCTAATACTCATCGATTTGGGGTTCCGGAGCGATTTTTATGGTTACTGAACCCCAATGTGCGCTTACGTGCAGGTCATTAGCACTTGCCATTTTGGCTGATTCTGGCCCATTTCGTAAAATATTACTCACCGTTTTGGGGTCCCGAATCGATTTTAACGGTTGCTGAACCCAAGATGCGCTTACGTGTCATTCTTCAACACTCGTCGTTTTGTCCGATCCTGACCCGTTTCATGGGCTATTACTCACCATTTTGGGGTCCCGGTGCGATTTCCATGGTTTTTGAACTCCAAGGCGCGATTAGGTGCATGTCATCAACACTCGTCGTTTTGGCTGATTCTGACCCGTTTCGTGGACCACTTTGGGGTCTCGGAGGAATTTTTATGATTGGTAAACCCCAAGGTGTGCTTACGTATCATTCATCAACACTCGCCGTTTTGGACGATTCTAGTCCGTTTCATGGGCAATTACTCACCGTTTTGGGTCCCTGTGCGATTTCCATGGTTGTGCAATTTCCTGTGCATGTCATCAACACTCGCCGTTTTGGCTGATTCAGGCCGTCTCATGGGATATTGCTCACATTTTTGTGGACCTGGAGCGATTTCCATGATTAAAGATCCCCGAGGTGCGTTTACGTGTAGGTCATCAACACTAGCAGTTTTGGGCGATTTTGGCGCGTTTCATGGACTATTAGTCACCATTTTGGGTCTCGGAGTGATTTCCGTGATTGATGAACCTCAGGGTGCATTTACTTATCAGTCATCAACACTCGTAGGTTTTTCCGATTCTGGCCCGTTTCATGGACTATTACTCACCGTTTTGGGGTCCCGAAGCGATTTTCTTGGTTTATGAACCCCAAGGTGCGCTTACGTGCATGGCATTAACACTCGCCGTTTGGTCGATTCTGACCCGTTTTGTGGACTATTACTCACCGTTTTGTGGTTCCGAAGCGATTTTTATGGTTGCTGAACCCCAAGATGCGCTTACGTATCGTTCATCAACACTCACCGTTTTGGCCGATTCTGACCCGTTTCACACACTATTACTCACTGTTTTTGGGTAATGAGCAATTTCCATGGTTACTGAACCCCGAGGTGTGCTTACGTGCATGTCATTAACAATCGATATTTTGGCCGATTCTGACCCGTTTCGTGGACTATTATTCACCATTTTGGGGCCCCGGAGCGATTTTTATGGTTGCTGAAGTCCAAGGTGCGATTATGTGTCGTTCATCAACACTCACCATTTTGGCCGATTTATTGCCCGTTTCATGGGCTATTACTCATCGATTTGGGGTTCCAGAGCGATTTTTATGATTACTGAACCCCAATTTGCGCTTACATGCAGGTCATTAATGCTCGCAGTTTTGGCCGATTCTGGTACGTTTTGTGGACTATTACTCACCATTTTGGGGTCCCGGAGCGATTTTTATGGTTGCCAAACCCCAAGCCGCGCTTACGTTTGGTTCATCAACACTCGCTGTTTTGGCTGATTCTAGCCCGTTTCATGGGCTATTACTCACCTATTTGGGGTCCCGGAGTGATCTTTATGGTTACTCAACCCCAAGGTGCACTTACTTGTCATGGTCATTAAGACTCGCAATTTTGGCCGATTCTAGCCCGTTTCGTGAACTATTCTCATATTTTGGGGTCCTGGAGCGATTTCCACGTTTGACGACCCCCGGGGCGGGCTTACATGTCTTTCATCATCACTCGCCGTTTTGGCCGATTCTAGCCCGTTTCATGAGCAACTCACCGTTTTGGGGTCCCTGTGTGATTTCCATGGTTGTTGAACTCCAAGGTGCTATTACGTGCAGGTCATCAACACTCGCCATTTTGGCTAATTCGGATCGTCCCATGGGCTATTGCTCACCATGTTGAGGTCCTAGAGCGATTTCCCTGATTAATGATCCTCGAGGCATGTTTACGTGTAGGTCATCAACCCTAGCAGTTTTGGCCGACTTTGGCGCGTTTTGTGGACTATTACTCACCATTTTGGAATCTCAGAGCGATTTCCACGATTGTTGAACCTCGGGGCGCATTTACCTATCGGTCATCAACACTCACAGGTTTGGACGATTCAGGCCCGTTTCATGGGCTATTACTCACCGTTTTGGGGTCCTAGAGCGATTTCCATGGTTGTTGAACCCTAAGGTGCGCTTGTGTGCAGGTCATCAACACTAGTCGTTTTGGTTGATTCTGGCCCATCTCACTGGCTATTGCTCACCATTTTGATGTCCTGAAGCGATTTCCATGATTAATGATCCCCGAGATGCGTTTACGTGTAGGTCATTAACACTAGCAGTTTTGGCCGATTTTGGCACGTTTCGAGGACTATTACTTACCATTTTGGGGTCTCGGTGCGATTTCCACGATTGATGAACCTCGGGGTGCATTTACCTATCGGTCATCAATACTCCCTGGTTTGGCCATTTCTGGCCCGTTTCATCGGCTATTACTCACCGTTTTGGGGTCCTGGGGCGATTTCCATGGTTGTTAAACCCTAAGGTGCGCTTATGTGCAGGTCATTGACGCTCGTCGTTTTGGTTGATTCTGGTCCGTCTCATTGTCTATTGCTCACCATTTTGAGGTCCTATAGCGATTTCGATGATTAATGATCCCCGAGGTGCGTTTACGTGTAGGTCATCAACACTAGCAGTTTTGGCCGATTTTGGCG
>NC_041389.1:11270504-11278781 GCF_002162155.2 Triticum dicoccoides
GGGTCTCGGTGCGATTTCCATGATTGTTGAACCTCGGGGCGCATTTACCTATCGGTCATCAACACTCGCAGGTTTGGTCGATTCTGGCCCGTTTCATGGGCTATTACTCACCGTTTTGGGGTCCTGGAGCGATTTCCATGGTTGTTGAACCCTAAGGTGCGCTTATGTGCAGGTCATCAACACTAGTCGTTTTGGTTGATTCTGGCCCGTCTCATTGGCTATTGCTCACCATTTTGATGTCCTAGAGCGATTTCCACGATTAATGATCCTCGAGGTGCGTTTACGTGTAGGTCATCAACACTAGCAGTTTTGGCCAATTTTGGCGCGTTTCGAGGACTATTACTCACCATTTTGGGGTCTCGGTGCGATTTCCGCGATTGATGAACCTCGGGGTGCATTTACCTATCGGTCATCAACACTCCCTGGTTTGTCCGGTTCTGGCCCGTTTCATGGGCTAGTACTCACCGTTTTGGGGTCCTGGGGCGATTTCCATGGTTGTTGAACCCTAAGGTGCGCTTATGCACAGGTCATCAACACTCATTGTTTTGGTTGATTCTGGCCCGTCTCATTGGCTATTGCTCACCATTTTGAGGTCCTAGAGCGATTTCCATAATTAATGATCCCCGATTTGTGTTTACGTGTAGGTCATCAACACTAGCAGTTTTGGCCGATTTTGGCGCGTTTCGTTGATTATTACTCACCATTTTGGTGTCTCGGTGCGATTTCCACGATTGATGAACCTCATGGTGCATTTAGCTACCGGTCATCAACACTCGCAGGTTTGGCCGATTCGGGCCCGTTTCATGGACTATTACTCAGTGATTTGGGGTCCCAAAGGAATTTTCTTGGTTGATGAACCCCAAGGAGCGCTTATATGCATGAGATTAACACTCGCCGTTTTGGCCGATTATGGCCTGTTTCATGGACTGTTACTCACGTTTTGGGGTCCCAGAGCAATTTTTATGGTTGCTGAACCCAAAGGTGCACTTACGTATCGTTCATTAACACTAACCGTTTTGGTCGTTTCTGACCCGTTTCATGGACTATTACTCACCGTTTTGGGGTAAGGAGAAATTTCCATGGTTACTGAACACCAAGGTGCACTTATGTGCAGGTCATTTTGAACCCCAATGTGTGCTTACATGCAGGTCATTAACACTAGCTATTTTGGACGATTCTAGCACGTTTCGTGGATTATTATTCACCATTTTGGGGTCCCAGAGCGATTTTTATGGTTGCTGAAGCCCAAGGTGCGCTTACGTGTCGTTCATCGACAATCGCCAATTTGGCCGATTCTGGCCCGTTTCATGGACTATTACTTACCGATTTGGTGTTCCGGAGCGATTATTATGGTTACTAAACCCCAATGTGCGCTTACGTGCAGGTCATTAACACTCACAGTTTTGGCCGATTGAGGCCCATTTCATGCACTATTACTCACCGTTTTGGGGTCCCGAAGCGATTTTTATGGTTGCTGGAGCCCAAGGTGCACTTACATGTCGTTCAACAACACTCGCCATTTTGGCCGATTCTGGCCCGTTTCATGGGCTAATACTCATCGATTTGGGGTTCGGGAGCGATTTTTATGGTTACTGAACCCCAATGTGCGCTTACGTGGAGGTCATTTTGGCCGTTTTGGCCGATTCTGGCCTGTTTCATGAATTATTACTCACCGTTTTGGGGTCCCGAAGCGATTTTAATGGTTGCTGAACCCCAACATGCGCTTAAGTGTCATTCTTCAACACTCGCCGTTTTCCCGATACTGGCCCGTCTCATGGGCTATTACTCATCGTTTTGGGGTCCCGGTGCGATTACCATGGTTTTTGAACTCCTAGGTGCGATTACGTGCATGTCATCAACACTCGCCGTTTTGGCTGATTCTGGCACGTTTCATGGACCATTTCGGGGGTCCCGGAGCGATTTTTATGATTTCTGAACCCCAAGGTGTGCTTACGTATCGTTCGTCAATACTCACCGCTTTGGCTGACTCTAGCCCGTTTCATGGGCTATTACTCACCGTTTTGGGGTCCCTGTGCGATTTCCATGGTTGTAAAACTCTAAGGTGCTATTACGTGCACGTCATCAACACTCACCGTTTTGGCTGATTCGGCCCATCACATGGGCAATTGCTCACCTTTTTGAGGACCTGTAGCAATTTCCACGATTAATGATCTCCGAGGTTCGTTTACGTGTAGGTCATCAACGCTAGCAGTTTTGGCTGATTTTGGCGCGTTTCATGGACTATTAGTCACCATTTTGGGGTTTCGGAGTGATTTCCATGATTGATGAACCTCGGCGTGCATTTACTGTCAGTCATCAACACTCCTAGGTTTGTCCGATTCTGGCCCGTTTAGTGGACTATTACTCACCTTTTTGGGGTACCAAAGCGATTTTGTTGGTTTATGAACCCCAAGGTACACTTACGTACATGACATTAACACTTGCCATTTTGGCTGACTCTGACCCGTTTCGTGGACTATTACTCATCGTTTTGGGGTCCCGGAGCAATTTTTATGGTTGCTGATCCTAAGGTGCTCTTATGTTTCGTTCATCGACACTCACCATTTTGTTCAATTCTGACCCGTTTCATGGACTATTACTCACTGTTTTGGGGTAAGGAGCAATTTCCATGGTTACTGAACCCTGAGGTGCGCTTACATGCAGGTCATTAACACTCGCTATTTTGGCCGATTTTGGCCCGTTTCGTGGACTATTATTCACCATTTTGGGGCCAAGAGCGATTTTTATGGTTGCTGAAGCCCAAGGTGCGCTTACGTGTCGTTTATCAACACTCGCCATTTTGGCTGATTCTTGCCGTTTCATGGGCTATTACTCATTGATTTGGGGTTCCGGAGCGATTTTTATAGTTACTGGACCCCAATGTGCGATTACGTGCAGGTCATTAACACTCATAGTTTTGGGGTCCCGAAGCGATTTTTATGGTTGCTGAAGCCCAAGGTGCGCTTACGTGTCGTTCAACAACACTCGCTATTTTGGCCGATTCTGGCCCGTTTCATGGGTTATTGCTCACAGTTTTGGGGTCCCTGTGCGATTTCCATGGTTGTAGAACTCCAAGGCGCTATTACGTGCAAGTCATCAACACTTGCCGTATTGGCTGATTTGGCCGGTCTCATGGGCTATTGCTCACCATCTTGAGGACCTGGAGCGATTTCCATGATTAATGATCCCGAGGTGCGTTTACATGTATGTCATCAACACTAGCAGTTTTGGCCGATTTTGGCGCTTTTCGTGGACTATTAGTTACCATTTGGGGGTCTTGGAGTTATTTCCATGATTGATGAACCTCGGGGTGCATTTATCTATCAGTCATCAACACTCGTAGGTTTGTCCGATTCTGGCCCGTTTCGTGGACTATTACTCACCGTTTTGGGGTCCCGAGGCGATTTTCTTGGTTTACGAACCCCAAGGTGCGCTTACGTGCAGGACATTAACACTCACCGTTTTTGCCGATTCTGACCCGTTTTGGTGACTATAACTCACCGTTTTGGGGTCCCGACGTGATTTTTATGGTTGGTGAACCCCTAGGTGCGCTTACATATCGTTCATCAACACTCACCGTTTTGGCCGATTCTGACCCGTTTAATGGACTATTACTCACCGTTTTGGGGCAAGGAGCAATTTCCATGGTTACTGAACCCCGAGGTGCGCTTACGTGCATGACATTAACATTCGCTATTTTGGCCGATTCTGGCCCGTTTTGTGGACTCTTACTCACCATTTTGGGGTCCCGGAGTGAATTTTATGGTTGCTTAAGCCCAAGGTGCGCTTACATGTCGTTCATCAACACTCGCCATTTTTGTCGATTTTGGACCATTTCATGGGCTATTACTCATCGATTTGGGGTTCCGGAGCAATTTTTATGGTTACTGAACCCCAATGTGCGCTTACGTGCACGTCATTAACACTCACAGTGTTGGCCGATTCTGCCCCGTTTCATGGACTATTACTCACCGTTTTGCGGTCCAGAAGCAATTTTAATGGTTGCTGAACCCCAAGATGTGCTTACATGTCATTCATCAATAATTGCTGTTTTGCCCGATTCTGGCCCGTTTCATGGGCTATTACTCACCGTTTTGGGGTCCCGGTGCAATTTTCAGTGGTTTTTGAACTCCAAGGTGTGATTACGTGCAGGTCATGAACACTCGCTGTTTTGGCTGATTCTGGCCAGTTTCATTGACTATTCTCACCATTTTGTGGTCCTGGAGCGATTTTTTCGGTTACTGAACCCCATGGTGCGCTTACTTGTTAGTCATCATAACTTGCTGTTTTGGCCGATTCTCGCCCATTTCATGGGCTATTACTCAACATTTTGGGGTCCCGGTGCGATTTCCATGGTCTTTGAACTCCAAGATGTGATTACGTGCAGGTCATTAACACTCGCCGTTTTGGCTGATTCTGGCCCGTTTCGTGGACTGTTACTCACAATTTTGGGGTCCCGATGCGATTTTTATGGTTTCTAAACCCCAAGGTGTGCTTACGTATGGTTCATCAACACTCGCCGTTTTGACTGATTCTAGCCCGTTTCATGGGCTATTACTCACCTATCTGGGGTCCCGGAGCGATCTTTATGGTTACTGAACCCCAAGGTGCGCTTACATGTCATGGTCATTAACACTCACAATTTTGGCTGATTCTGGCCCGTTTCATGGACTATTACTCACAATTTTGGGGTCCTGGAGCGATTTCGACGATTGCCGATCCCAAGGGTGCGTTTACATGTCGTTCATCAACACTCGTCGTTTTGGCCGATTCTAGCCCATTTCATTGGTTATTACTCACCGTTTTGGGGTCCCTGTGCGATTTCCATGCTTGTTGAACTCCAAGGTGCTATTACGTGTATGTCATCAACACTCGCCATTTTGGCTAATTCGGACCATCTCATGGCCTATTTCTCACCATCTCAAGGTCCTAGAGCGATTTCCCCGATTAATGATCCCCGAGGTGCGTGTATGTGTAGGTCATCAACACTAGCAGTTTTAGCTGACTTTGGCGTGTTTCGTGGACTATTACTCACCATTTGGGGGTCTTAGAGCAATTTCCACGATTGATGAACCTCGCGGTGCATTTACCGATCGGTCATTAACACTCGCAGGTTTGGCCGATTCTGGCCCTTTTCATGGGCTATTACTCACCGTTTTAGGGTCCTGGAGCGATTTCCGTGGTTGTTGAACCCTAAGGTGCGCTTATGTGCAGGTCATCAACACTAGTCGTTTTGGTTGATTCTGGCCCGTCTCATTGGCTATTGCTCACCATTTTGATGTCCTGGAGCGATTTCCACGATTAATGATCCCCGAGGTGCGTTTATGTTTAGGTCATCAACACTAGCAGTTTTGGCTGATTTTGGTGTGTTTCATGGACTATTACTCACCATTTTGGGGTCTTGATGCAATTTCCACGATTGATGAACTTCGGGGTGCATTTACCTATTGGTCATTAACACTCGCAGGTTTGGCCGATTTGGGCCCGTTTCGTGGACTATTACTCACCGTTTTGGGGCCAGAAGCGATTTTCTTGGTTCATGAACCCCAAGGAGAGCTTACATGCATGACATTAACACTCGCCATGTTGGCCGATTCTGGCCTGTTTCGTGGACCATTACTCTCCATTTTGGGGTCCTACAACGATTTTTATGGTTGCTGAACCCAAAGGTCCGCTTACGTATCGTTCATCAACACTCACCATTTTGGCCGATTCTGACCCGTTTCATGGACTATTACTCACCGTTTTTGGGTAAGGAGCAATTTCCATGGTTACTGAACCTCGAGGTGCACTTATGTGCAAGTCATTAACACTCGCTATTTTCGCCGATTCTGGCCCGTTTCGTGGACTATTACTCACCATTTTGTGGTCCCAAAGTGATTTTTATGGTTGTTGAACCCCAAGGTGCGCTTACGTGTTGTTCATCAACACTTGCCATTTTGGCCGATTCTGGCCCATTTCATGGGCTTTAACTCATCGATTTGGGGTTCCAGAGCGATTTTTATGGTTACTGTACCCCAATGTGCACTTACCTGCAGGTCATTAGCACTCGCCATTTTGGCCGATTCTAGCCTGTTTCGTGAACTATTATTCACCATTTTGGGGCCCCGGAGTGATTTTTATGGTTGCTGGAGCCCAAGGTGCGCTTACGTGTCGTTCATCAACACTCACCATTTTGGCTGATTCTTTTCCGTTTCATGGGCGATTACTCATCGATTTGGGGTCCCTGTGCATTTCCATGGTTTTTGAACTCCAAGATGTGCTTACGTGCACGTCATCAACACTCGCCGTTATGGCTGATTCGGCCCATCTCATGGGCTATTGCTCACCTTTTTGAGGACCTGGAGCGATTCACACGATTAATGATCCCGAGGTGCGTTTTCGTGTAGGTCATCAACACTAGTAGTTTTGGCCAATTTTGGTGCGTTTCGTGGACTATTAGTCACCATTTTGGGGTCTCGGAGTGATTTCCATGATTGATGAACCACATGGTGCATTTACCTATCAGTCATCAACACTCATAGGTTTGTCAGATTCTGGCCTGTTTCATGGCCTATTACTCACCGTTTTGGGGTCCCGAAGCGATTTTCTTGAACTATGAACCCCAAGGTGCGCTTACGTGCATGGCATTAACACTCGCCGTTTTGGCCGATTCTGACCCGTTTCATGGACTATTACTCACCGTTTCGGGGTCCCGGACCGATTTTAATGGTTGCTGAACCCCAAGGTGCGCTTACGTATCGTTCCTCAACACTCACCGTTTTGTCCGATTCTTACCCGTTTCATGGACTATTACTCACGTTTTGGGGAAAGGAGCAATTTCCATGGTTACTGAACCCGAGGTGCGCTTACGTGCAGGTCATTAACACTCGATATTTTGGCCGATTCTGACCCGTTTCGTGGACTATTATTCACCATTTTGGGGCCCCGGAGCGATTTTTATGGTTACTGAAGTCCAAGGTGCGCTTATGTGTTATTCATCAACACTCGCCATTTTGGCCGATTCTTGCCTGTTTGATGGGCTATTACTCATCGATTTGGGGTTCCAGAGTGATTTTTATGATTACTGAACCCCAATGTGCGCTTATGTGTAGGTCATTAACACTCGCAGTTTTGGCCGATTCTGGTACGTTTCGTGGACTATTACTCACCATTTTGCAGCCCCGGAGCGATTTTTACGGTTGCCAAACCCCAAGGCGTGCTTACGTTTGGTTCATCAACACTCGCTGTTTTGGCTGATTCTAGCCCGTTTCATGGGCTATTACTCACCTATTTGGGGTCTCGGAGCGATTTTTATGGTTGCCAAACCCCAAGCCGCGCTTACGTTTGGTTCATCAACACTCGCTGTTTTGGCTGATTCTAGCCCGTTTCATGGGCACTCACCTATTTGGGGTCCCGGAGTGATCTTTTTGGTTACTCAACCCCAAGGTGCACTTACGTGTCATGGTCATTAACACTCGCAATTTTGGCCGATTCTGGCCCGTTTCGTGAACTATTACTCACATTTTGGGGTCCTGGAGCGATTTCCACGTTTGACGACCCCCGGGGTGGGCTTACATGTCTTTCATCATCACTCGCCGTTTTGGCCCATTCTAGCCCGTTTCATGAGCAACTCACCGTTTTGGGGTCCCTATTAGATTTCCATGGTTGTTAAACTCCAAGGTGCTATTACATGCAGGTCATCAACACTCGCCATTTTGGCTAATTCGGATCTTCCCATGGGCTATAGCTCACTATGTTGAGGTCCTAGGGCGATTTCCCTGATTAATGATCCTCGAGGCATGTTTACGTGTAGGTCATCAACCCTAGCAGTTCTGGCCGACTTTGGCACATTTTGTGGACTATTATTCACCATTTTGGAATCTCAGAGCGATTTCCACGATTGTTGAACCTCGGGGCGCATTTACCTATCGGTCATCTACACTCGTAGGTTTGGCTGATTCTGGCCCGTTTCATGGGCAATTACTCACCGTTTTGGGGTCATGGAGCGATTTCCATGGTTGTTGAACCCTAAGGTGCGCTTATGTACAAGTCATCAACACTAGTCGTTTTGGTTGATTCTGGCCCGTCTCATTGGCTATTGCTCACCATTTTGATGTCCTGGAGCGATTTCCAGGATTAATGATCCCCGAGGTGCGTTTACGTGTAGGTCATCAACACTAGCAGTTTTGGCCGATTTTGGCGCGTTTCGAGGACTATTACTCAGCATTTTGGGGTCTCGGTGCGATTTCCACGATTGATGAACCTTGGGGTGTATTTACCTATCGGTCATCAACA
>NC_041389.1:11278791-11285310 GCF_002162155.2 Triticum dicoccoides
CCCTGATTAATGATCCTCGAGGCATGTTTACGTGTAGGTCATCAACCCTAGCAGTTTTGGCCGACTTTGGCACGTTTTGTGGACTATTATTCACCATTTTGGAATCTCAGAGCGATTTCCACGATTGTTGAACCTCGGGGCGCATTTACCTATCGGTCATCTACACTCGTAGGTTTGGCTGATTCTGGCCCGTTTCATGGGCAATTACTCACCGTTTTGGGGTCATGGAGCGATTTCCATGGTTGTTGAACCCTAAGGTGCGCTTATGTATAGGTCATCAACACTAGTCGTTTTGGTTGATTCTGGCCCGTCTCATTGGCTATTGCTCACAATTTTGATGTCCTGGAGCGATTTCCAGGATTAATGATCCCCGAGGTGCGTTTACGTGTAGGTCATCAACACTAGCAGTTTTGGCCGATTTTGGCGCGTTTCGAGGACTATTACTCAGCATTTTGGGGTCTCGGTGCGATTTCCACGATTGATGAACCTTGGGGTGTATTTACCTATCGGTCATCAACACTCCCAGGTTGGCTGTTTCTGGCCCGTTTCATGGGCTATTACTCACCGTTTTGGGGTCCTGTGGCGATTTCCATGGTTGTTAAACCCTAAGGTGCGCTTATGTGCAGGTCATCGATGCTCGTCATTTTGGTTGATTTTGGCCCGTCTCATTGGCTATTGCTCACCATTTTGAGGTCCTAGAGCGATTTCCATAATTAATGATCCCCGATGTGTGTTTACATGTAGGTCATCAACACTAGCAGTTTTGGCCGATTTTGGCGCGTTCTACTCACCATTTTGGTGTCTCGGTGCGATTTCCACGATTGGTGAACCTCGGGGTGTATTGCCCATTTTGTGGACTATTACTCACCGTTTTGGGGGTCCCAAAGCGAATTTCTTGGTTGATGAACCACAAGGAGCGCTTACATGCATGACATAAACACTCACCGTTTTGGCCGTTTCTGGCCTGTTTCGTGGACTATTACTCATCGTTTTGGGGTCCCGGAGCAATTTTTATGGTTGCTAAACCCCAAGGTGCGCTTACGTATCATTCATCAACACTCACAGTTTTGGCCGATTCTGACCCGTTTCATGGACTATTACTCACCGTTTTGGGATAAGGAGCAATTTCCATGGTAACTGAACCCCGAGGTGCACTTACGTGCATAAGTCATTAACACTCGCTATTTTGGCCGATTCTGGACCTTTTCGTGGACTGTTACTCACTATTTTGGGGTCCCAGTGTGATTTTGATGGTTGCTGAGGCCCAAGGTGCGCTTACGTGTCTTTCATCAACACTCATCATTTTGGTCGATTCTGGCCCGTTTCATGGGCTATTACTCCTCGATTTGGGGTTCCGGAGCGATTTTATGGTTACTGAACAACAGTGTGCGCTTACATGCAGGTCATTAACACTCACAGTCTTGGCCGATTCTGGCCCGTTTCATGGACTATTACTCTCCATTTTGCGGTCCAGAAGCGATTTAAATGGTTGCTGAACCCCAAGATGTGCTTATATTTCATTCATCAACAATCGCCGTTTTGCCCGATTCTGGCCCATTTCATGGGCTATTACTCAGCGTTTTGGGGTCCCATAGCAATTTCCATGGTTTTTGAACTCCAAGATGTGATTACGTGTAGGTCATCAACACTCGCTATTTTGGCTTATTCTGGCTAGTTTGTGGTCCCGGAGCGGTCTTTATGATTGCTAAACCCCAAGGTGTGCTTACGTATCGTTCATCAACATTCACCATTTTGGCTGATTCTAGCCCGTTTCATGGGCTATTACTCACCGATTTAGGGTCCCGGAGCGATTTCTTTGGTTATTGAACCCCAAGGTGTGCTTACCTGTCTGTCATCATAACTCATCGTTTTGGCCGCTTCTCGCCCGTTTCATGGGCTATTACTCAGCGTTTTGGGGTCCCGGTGCTATTTCCCTGTTCTTTGAACTCTAAAGTGCGATTACGTGCAGGTCATCAACACTCACCGTTTTGGTTGATTCTTTCCCGTTTCGTGGACTATTACACACCATTTTGTGGTCCCGGAGCGATTTTTATGGTTGCTAAACCCCAAGGTGCGCTTACGTACGATTCATCAACACTCACCATTTTAACTGATTATAGCCCGTTTCATGGGCTATTACTCACCGTTTCGGGGTCCCTGTGCGATTTCCATGGTTGTAAAACTCCAAGGTGCTATTATGTGCACGTCATCAACACTCGCCGTTTTGGCTAATTCGGACCGTCTCATGGGCTATTGCTCACCATCTTGACATCCTGGAGCGATTTCCATGATTAATGATCCCCGAAATGCGTTTACGTGTAGGTCATCAACACTAGTAGTTTTGGCTGACTTTGGCGCGTTTCATAGACTATTACTCACCATTTTGGGGTCTAGAGCGATTTCCATGATTTATAAACCTCGGGGTGCATTTACCTATCGGTCATCAACACTCACAGGCTTGGCCGATTTAGGCCTGTGTCATGGGCTATTACTCAGCGTTTTGGGGTCCGATAGAGATTTGCATGATTGTTGAACCCTAAGGTGCGCTTATGTGCAGGTCATCAACACTTGTCGTTTTGGTTGATTCTGGCCCGTGTCATTGGCTATTGCTCACCACTTTGAGGTCCTGGAGCGATTTCCACGATTAATGATCCCCGAGGTGCGTTTATGTGTAGGTCATCAACACTAGCAGTTTTCGCCGATTTTGGCGCGTTTCGTGGACTATTACTCACCATTTTGGGGTCTCAGTGCGATTTCCATGATTGATGAACCTCAGGGTGCATTTAGCTATCGGTCATCAACACTCGCAGGTTTGGCCGATTCGGGCCCGTTTCATGGACTATTACTCACTGTTTTGGGGTCCCGAAGCGATTTTCTTGGTTGATGAACCCCAAGGAGCGCTTACATGCATGAGATTAACACTCGCCGTTTTGGCCGATTGTGGCCTGTTTCGTGGACTATTACTCACCGTTTTGGTGTCCGAGAGCGATTTTTATGGTTGTTGAACCCAAAGGTGCGCTTACGTATCGTTCATCAACACTCACTGTTTTGGCCGATTCTGACCCGTTTCGTGGACTATTACTCACCGTTTTGGGGTAAGGAGAAATTGCATGGTTACTGAACCCAAGGTGCACTTATGTGCAGGTCAATTTGAACCCCAATGTGTGCTTACGTGCAGGTCATTAACACTCGCAATTTTGGACGATTCTGGCACGTTTCGTGGATTATTATTCACCATTTTGGGGTCCCAGAGCGATTTTATGGTTGCTGAAGCCCAAGGTGCGCTTACATGTCGTTCAACAACACTCGCCATTTTAGCCGATTCTGGCCTGTTTCATGGGCTAATGCTCATCGATTTGGGGTTCCGGAGCGATTTTTATGGTTACTGAACCCCAATGTGCTCTTACGTGGAGGTCATTAGCACTCGCCATTTTCGCAGATTCTGGCCCGTTGCGTGAACTATTACTCACCGTTTTGGGGTCCCGAAGTGGTTTTAATGGTTGCTAAACCCCAAGATGCGCTTACGTGTCATTCTTCAACACTTGCCGTTTTGCCCGATCCTGGCCCGTCTCATGGGCTTTTACTCATCGTTTTGGGGTCCCGGTGCGATTTCCATGGTTTTTGAACTCCTAGGTGCGATTACGTGCATGTCATCAACACTCGTCGTTTTGGCTGATTCTGGCACGTTTCATGGACCATTTTGGGGTCCCAGAGCGATTTTTATGATTGCTAAACTCCAAGGTGTGCTTACATATCGTTCATCAATACTCGTCGCTTTGGCTGATTCTAGCCCGTTTCATGAGCAACTCACCGTTTTGGGGTCCCGGAGTGATCTTTATGGTTACTCAACCCCAAGGTGCACTTACTTGTCATGGTCATTAAGACTCGCAATTTTGGCCGATTCTAGCCCGTTTCGTGAACTATTCTCATATTTTGGGGTCCTGGAGCGATTTCCACGTTTGACGACCCCCGGGGCGGGCTTACATGTCTTTCATCATCACTCGCCGTTTTGGCCGATTCTAGCCCGTTTCATGAGCAACTCACCGTTTTGGGGTCCCTGTGTGATTTCCATGGTTGTTGAACTCCAAGGTGCTATTACGTGCAGGTCATCAACACTCGCCATTTTGGCTAATTCGGATCGTCCCATGGGCTATTGCTCACCATGTTGAGGCCCTAGAGCGATTTCCCTGATTAATGATCCTCGAGGCATGTTTACGTGTAGGTCATCAACCCTAGCAGTTTTGGCCGACTTTGGCGCGTTTTGTGGACTATTACTCACCATTTTGGAATTTCAGAGCGATTTCCACGATTGTTGAACCTCGGGGCGCATTTACCTATCGGTCATCAACACTCACAGGTTTGGCCGATTCAGGCCCGTTTCATGGGCTATTACTCACCGTTTTGGGGTCCTAGAGCGATTTCCATGGTTGTTGAACCCTAAGGTGCGCTTGTGTGCAGGTCATCAACACTAGTCGTTTTGGTTGATTCTGGCCCATCTCACTGGCTATTGCTCACCATTTTGATGTCCTGAAGCGATTTCCATGATTAATGATCCCCGAGATGCGTTTACGTGTAGGTCATTAACACTAGCAGTTTTGGCCGATTTTGGCACGTTTCGAGGACTATTACTTACCATTTTGGGGTCTCGGTGCGATTTCCACGATAGATGAACCTTGGGGTGCATTTACCTATCGGTCATCAACACTCCCTGGTTTGGCCATTTCTGGCCCGTTTCATTGGCTATTACTCACCATTTTGGGGTCCTGGGGCGATTTCCATGGTTGTTAAACCCTAAGGTGCGCTTATGTGCAGGTCATTGACGCTCGTCGTTTTGGTTGATTCTGGCCCGTCTCATTGGCTATTGCTCACCATTTTGAGGTCCTATAGCGATTTCGACGATTAATGATCCCCGAGGTGCGTTTACGTGTAGGTCATCAACACTAGCAGTTTTGGCCGATTTGGCGCGTTTCGTGGACTATTACTCACCATTTTGGGGTCTCGGTGCGATTTCCACGATTGTTGAACCTCGGGGCGCATTTACCTATCGGTCATCAACACTCGCAGGTTTGGCCGATTCTGGCCCGTTTCATGGGCTATTACTCACCGTTTTGGGGTCCTGGAGCGATTTCCATGGTTGTTGAACCCTAAGGTGCGCTTATGTGCAGGTCATCAACACTAGTCGTTTTGGTTGATTCTGGCCCGTCTCATTGGCTATTGCTCACCATTTTGATGTCCTGGAGCGATTTCCACGATTAATGATCCTCGAGGTGCGTTTACGTGTAGGTCATCAACACTAGCAGTTTTGGCCAATTTTGGCGCGTTTCGAGGACTATTACTCACCATTTTGGGGTCTCGGTGCGATTTCCACGATTGATGAACCTCGGGGTGCATTTACCTATCGGTCATCAACACTCCCTGGTTTGTCCGGTTCTGGCCCGTTTCATGGGCTATTACTCACCGTTTTGGGGTCCTGGGGCGATTTCCATGGTTGTTGAACCCTAAGGTGCGCTTATGCACAGGTCATCAACACTCATTGTTTTGGTTGATTCTGGCCCGTCTCATTGGCTATTGCTCACCATTTTGAGGTCCTAGAGAGATTTCCATAATTAATGATCCCCGATTTGTGTTTACGTGTAGGTCATCAACACTAGCAGTTTTGGCCGATTTTGGCGCGTTTCGTTGATTATTACTCACCATTTTGGTGTCTCGGTGCGATTTCCACGATTGATGAACCTCATGGTGCATTTAGCTACCGGTCATCAACACTCGCAGGTTTGGCCGATTCGGGCCCGTTTCATGGACTATTACTCAGTGATTTGGGGTCCCAAAGGAATTTTCTTGGTTGATGAACCCCAAGGAGCGCTTATATGCATGAGATTAACACTCGCCGTTTTGGCCGATTATGGCTTGTTTCGTGGACTGTTACTCACGTTTTGGGGTCCTAGAGCAATTTTTATGGTTGCTGAACCCAAAGGTGCACTTACGTATCGTTCATTAACACTAACCGTTTTGGTCGTTTCTGACCCGTTTCATGGACTATTACTCACCGTTTTGGGGTAAGGAGAAATTTCCATGGTTACTGAACACCAAGGTGCACTTATGTGCAGGTCATTTTGAACCCCAATGTGTGCTTACATGCAGGTCATTAACACTAGCTATTTTGGACGATTCTAGCACGTTTCGCGGATTATTATTCACCATTTTGGGGTCCCAGAGCGATTTTTATGGTTGCTGAAGCCCAAGGTGCGCTTACGTGTCGTTCATCGACAATCGCCAATTTGGCCGATTCTGGCCCGTTTCATGGACTATTACTTACCGATTTGGTGTTCCGGAGCGATTATTATGGTTACTAAACCCCAATGTGCGCTTACGTGCAGGTCATTAACACTCACAGTTTTGGCCGATTGAGGCCCATTTCATGCACTATTACTCACCGTTTTGGGGTCCCGAAGCGATTTTTATGGTTGCTGGAGCCCAAGGTGCACTTACATGTCGTTCAACAACACTCGCCATTTTGGC
>NC_041389.1:11285320-11295260 GCF_002162155.2 Triticum dicoccoides
GCGATTTTTATGGTTACTGAACCCCAATGTGCGCTTACGTGGAGGTCATTTTGGCCGTTTTGGCCGATTCTGGCCTGTTTCATGAATTATTACTCACCATTTTGGGGTCCCGAAGCAATTTTAATGGTTGTGAACCCCAACATGCGCTTAAGTGTCATTCTTCAACACTCGCCGTTTTCCCGATACTGGCCCGTCTCATGGGCTATTACTCATCGTTTTGGGGTCCCGGTGCGATTTCCATGGTTTTTGAACTCCTAGGTGCGATTACGTGCATGTCATCAACACTCGCCGTTTTGGCTGATTCTGGCACGTTTCATGGACCATTTCGGGGGTCCCGGAGCGATTTTTATGATTTCTGAACCCCAAGGTGTGCTTACGTATCGTTCATCAATACTCACCGCTTTGGCTGACTCTAGCCCGTTTCATGGGCTATTACTCACCGTTTTGGGGTCCCTGTGCGATTTCCATGGTTGTAAAACTCTAAGGTGCTATTACGTGCACGTCATCAACACTCACCGTTTTGGCTGATTCGGCCCATCACATGGGCAATTGCTCACCTTTTTGAGGACCTGTAGCAATTTCCACGATTAATGATCTCCGAGGTTCGTTTACGTGTAGGTCTTCAACGCTAGCAGTTTTGGCTGATTTTGGCGCGTTTCATGGACTATTAGTCACCATTTTGGGGTTTCGGAGTGATTTCGATGACTGATGAACCTCGGGGTGCATTTACTGTCAGTCATCAACACTCCTAGGTTGTCCGATTCTGGCCCGTTTAGTGGACTATTACTCACCTTTTTGGGGTACCAAAGCGATTTTGTTGGTTTATGAACCCCAAGGTACACTTACGTACATGACATTAACACTTCCCATTTTGGCTGACTCTGACCCGTTTCGTGGACTATTACTCATCGTTTTGGGGTCCCGGAGCGATTTTTATGGTTGCTGAATCCTAAGGTGCTCTTATGTTTCGTTCATCGACACTCACCATTTTGTTCAATTCTGACCCGTTTCATGGACTATTACTCACTGTTTTGGGGTAAGGAGCAATTTCCATGGTTACTGAACCCTGAGGTGCGCTTACATGCAGGTCATTAACACTCGCTATTTTGGCCGATTTTGGCCCGTTTCGTGGACTATTATTCACCATTTTGGGGCCAAGAGCGATTTTTATGGTTGCTGAAGCCCAAGGTGCGCTTAGGTGTCGTTTATCAACACTCGCCATTTTGGCTGATTCTTGCCGTTTCATGGGCTATTACTCATTGATTTGGGGTTCCGGAGCGATTTTTATAGTTACTGGACCCCAATGTGCGATTACGTGCAGGTCATTAACACTCATAGTTTTGGGGTCCCGAAGCGATTTTTATGGTTGCTGAAGCCCAAGGTGCGCTTACGTGTCGTTCAACAACACTCGCTATTTTGGCCGATTCTGGCCCGTTTCATGGGTTATTGCTCACAGTTTTGGGGTCCCTGTGCGATTTCCATGGTTGTAGAACTCCAAGGCGCTATTACGTGCAAGTCATCAACACTTGCCGTATTGGCTGATTTGGCCGGTCTCATGGGCTACTGCTCACCATCTTGAGGACCTGGAGCGATTTCCATGATTAATGATCCCGAGGTGCGTTTACATGTATGTCATCAACACTAGCAGTTTTGGCCGATTTTGGCGCGTTTCGTGGACTATTAGTTACCATTTGGGGGTCTTGGAGTTATTTCCATGATTGATGAACCTCGGGGTGCATTTACCTATCAGTCATCAACACTCGTAGGTTTGTCCGATTCTGGCCCGTTTCGTGGACTATTACTCACCGTTTTGGGGTCCCGAAGCGATTTTCTTGGTTTATGAACCCCAAGGTGCGCTTACGTGCGGGACATTAACACTCACCGTTTTTGCCGATTCTGACCCGTTTTGGTGACTATAACTCACCGTTTTGGGGTCCCGACGTGATTTTTATGGTTGGTGAACCCCTAGGTGCGCTTACATATCGTTCATCAACACTCACCGTTTTGGCCGATTCTGACCCGTTTAATGGACTATTACTCACCGTTTTGGGGCAAGGAGCAATTTCCATGGTTACTGAACCCCGAGGTGCGCTTACGTGCATGACATTAACATTCGCTATTTTGGCCGATTCTGGCCCGTTTTGTGGACTCTTACTCACCATTTTGGGGTCCCGGAGTGAATTTTATGGTTGCTTAAGCCCCAGGTGCGCTTACATGTCGTTCATCAACACTCGCCATTTTTGTCGATTTTGGACCATTTCATGGGCTATTACTCATCGATTTGGGGTTCCGGAGCAATTTTTATGGTTACTGAACCCCAATGTGCGCTTACGTGCACGTCATTAACACTCACAGTGTTGGCCGATTCTGCCCCGTTTCATGGACTATTACTCACCGTTTTGCGGTCCAGAAGCGATTTTAATGGTTGCTGAACCCCAAGATGTGCTTACATGTCATTCATCAATAATTGCCGTTTTGCCCGATTCTGGCCCGTTTCATGGGCTATTACTCACCGTTTTGGGGTCCCGGTGCAATTTTCAGTGGTTTTTGAACTCCAAGGTGTGATTACGTGCAGGTCATGAACACTCGCTGTTTTGGCTGATTCTGGCCAGTTTCATTGACTATTCTCACCATTTTGTGGTCCTGGAGCGATTTTTTCGGTTACTGAACCCCATGGTGCGCTTACTTGTTAGTCATCATAACTTGCTGTTTTGGCCGATTCTCCCCATTTCATGGGCTATTACTCAACATTTTGGGGTCCCGGTGCGATTTCCATGGTCTTTGAACTCCAAGATGTGATTACGTGCAGGTCATTAACACTCGCCGTTTTGGCTGATTCTGGCCCGTTTCGTGGACTGTTACTCACAATTTTGGGGTCCCGATGCGATTTTTATGGTTTCTAAACCCCAAGGTGTGCTTACGTATGGTTCATCAACACTCGCCATTTTGACTGATTCTAGCCCGTTTCATGGGCTATTACTCACCTATCTGGGGTCCCGGAGCGATCTTTATGGTTACTGAACCCCAAGGTGCGCTTACGTGTCATGGTCATTAACACTCACAATTTTGGCTGATTCTGGCCCGTTTCATGGACTATTACTCACAATTTTGGGGTCCTGGAGCGATTTCCATGATTGCCGATCCCAAGGGTGCGTTTACATGTCGTTCATCAACACTCGTCGTTTTGGCCGATTCTAGCCCATTTCATTGGTTATTACTCACCGTTTTGGGGTCCCTGTGCGATTTCCATGGTTGTTGAACTCCAAGGTGCTATTATGTGTATGTCATCAACACTCGCCGTTTTGGCTAATTCGGACCATCTCATGGCCTATTTCTCACCATCTCAAGGTCCTGGAGCGATTTCCCCGATTAATGATCCCCGAGGTGCGTGTATGTGTAGGTCATCAACACTAGCAGTTTTAGCTGACTTTGGCGTGTTTCGTGGACTATTACTCACCATTTGGGGGTCTTAGAGCAATTTCCACGATTGATGAACCTCGCGGTGCATTTACCGATCGGTCATTAACACTCGCAGGTTTGTCCGATTCTGGCCCTTTTCATGGGCTATTACTCACCGTTTTAGGGTCCTGGAGCGATTTTCGTGGTTGTTGAACCCTAAGGTGCGCTTATGTGCAGGTCATCAACACTAGTCGTTTTGGTTGATTCTGGCCCGTCTCATTGGCTATTGCTCACCATTTTGATGTCCTGGAGCGATTTCCACGATTAATGATCCCCGAGGTGCGTTTATGTGTAGGTCATCAACACTAGCAGTTTTGGCTGATTTTGGTGTGTTTCATGGACTATTACTCACCATTTTGGGGTCTTGATGCAATTTCCACGATTGATGAACTTCGGGGTGCATTTACCTATTGGTCATGAACACTCGCAGGTTTGGCCGATTTGGGCCCGTTTCGTGGACTATTACTCACCGTTTTGGGGCCAGAAGCGATTTTCTTGGTTCATGAACCCCAAGGAGAGCTTACATGCATGACATTAACACTCGCCATGTTGGCCGATTCTGGCCTGTTTCGTGGACCATTACTCTCCATTTTGGGGTCCTACAACGATTTTTATGGTTGCTGAACCCAAAGGTCCGCTTACGTATCGTTCATCAACACTCACCATTTTGGCCGATTCTGACCCGTTTCATGGACTATTACTCACCGTTTTGGGGTAAGGAGCAATTTCCATGGTTACTGAACCCCGAGGTGCACTTATGTGCAAGTCATTAACACTCGCTATTTTCGCCGATTCTGGCCTGTTTCGTGGACTATTACTCACCATTTTGTGGTCCCAAAGTGATTTTTATGGTTGCTGAACCCCAAGGTGCGCTTACGTGTTGTTCATCAACACTTGCCATTTTGGCCGATTCTGGCCCATTTCATGGGCTTTAACTCATCGATTTGGGGTTCCAGAGCGATTTTTGTGGTTACTGAACCCCAATGTGCACTTACCTGAGGTCATTAGCACTCGCCATTTTGGCCGATTCTAGCCTGTTTCGTGAACTATTATTCACCATTTTGGGGCCCCGGAGTGATTTTTATGGTTGTTGGAGCCCAAGGTGCGCTTACGTGTCGTTCATCAACACTCACCATTTTGGCTGATTCTTTCCGTTTCATGGGCGATTACTCATCGATTTGGGGTCCCTGTGCATTTCCATGGTTTTTGAACTCCAAGATGTGCTTACGTGCACGTCATCAACACTCGCCGTTATGGCTGATTCGGCCCATCTCATGGGCTATTGCTCACCTTTTTGAGGACCTGGAGCGATTTCCACGATTAATGATCCCGAGGTGCATTTTCGTGTAGGTCATCAACACTAGTAGTTTTGGCCAATTTTGGTGCGTTTCGTGGACTATTAGTCACCATTTTGGGGTCTCGGAGTGATTTCCATGATTGATGAACCACATGGTGCATTTACCTATCAGTCATCAACACTCATAGGTTTGTCAGATTCTGGCCCGTTTCATGGCCTATTACTCACCGTTTTGGGGTCCCGAAGCGATTTTCTAGAACTATGAACCCCAAGGTGCGCTTACGTGCATGGCACTAACACTCGCCGTTTTGGCCGATTCTGACCCGTTTCATGGACTATTACTCACCGTTTTGGGGTCCCGGACCGATTTTAATGGTTGCTGAACCCCAAGGTGCGCTTACGTATCGTTCCTCAACACTCACCGTTTTGTCCGATTCTTACCCGTTTCATGGACTATTACTCACGTTTTGGGGAAAGGAGCAATTTCCATGGTTACTGAACCCGAGGTGCGCTTACGTGCAGGTCATTAACACTCGATATTTTGGCCGATTCTGACCCGTTTCGTGGACTATTATTCACCATTTTGGGGCCCCGGAGCGATTTTTATGGTTGCTGAAGTCCAAGGTGCGCTTATGTGTTATTCATCAACACTCGCCATTTTGGCCGATTCTTGCCTGTTTGATGGGCTATTACTCATCGATTTGGGGTTCCAGAGCGATTTTTATGATTACTGAACCCCAATGTGCGCTTATGTGTAGGTCATTAACACTCGCAGTTTTGGCCGATTCTGGTACGTTTCGTGGACTATTACTCACCATTTTGCAGCCCCGGAGCGATTTTTATGGTTGCCAAACCCCAAGGCGTGCTTACGTTTGGTTCATCAACACTCGCTGTTTTGGCTGATTCTAGCCCGTTTCATGGGCTATTACTCACCTATTTGGGGTCCCGGAGTGATCTTTATGGTTACTCAACCCCAAGGTGCACTTACGTGTCATGGTCATTAACACTCGCAATTTTGGCCGATTCTGGCCCGTTTCGTGAACTATTACTCACATTTTGGGGTCCTGGAGCGATTTCCACGTTTGACGACCCCCGGGGTGGGCTTACATGTCTTTCATCATCACTCGCCGTTTTGGCCCATTCTAGCCCGTTTCATGAGCAACCCACCGTTTTGGGGTCCCTATTAGATTTCCATGGTTGTTGAACTCCAAGGTGCTATTACATGCAGGTCATCAACACTCGCCATTTTGGCTAATTCGGATCTTCCCATGGGCTATAGCTCACTATGTTGAGGTCCTAGGGCGATTCCCCTGATTAATGATCCTCGAGGCATGTTTACGTGTAGGTCATCAACCCTAGCAGTTTTGGCCGACTTTGGCACGTTTTGTGGACTATTATTCACCATTTTGGAATCTCAGAGCGATTTCCACGATTGTTGAACCTCGGGGCGCATTTACCTATCGGTCATCTACACTCGTAGGTTTGGCTGATTCTGGCCCGTTTCATGGGCAATTACTCACCGTTTTGGGGTCATGGAGCGATTTCCATGGTTGTTGAACCCTAAGGTGCGCTTATGTATAGGTCATCAACACTAGTCGTTTTGGTTGATTCTGGCCCGTCTCATTGGCTATTGCTCACAATTTTGATGTCCTGGAGCGATTTCCAGGATTAATGATCCCCGAGGTGCGTTTACGTGTAGGTCATCAACACTAGCAGTTTTGGCCGATTTTGGCGCGTTTCGAGGACTATTACTCAGCATTTTGGGGTCTCGGTGCGATTTCCACGATTGATGAACCTTGGGGTGTATTTACCTATCGGTCATCAACACTCCCAGGTTGGCTGTTTCTGGCCCGTTTCATGGGCTATTACTCACCGTTTTGGGGTCCTGGGGCGATTTCCATGGTTGTTAAACCCTAAGGTGCGCTTATGTGCAGGTCATCGATGCTCGTCATTTTGGTTGATTTTGGCCCGTCTCATTGGCTATTGCTCACCATTTTGAGGTCCTAGAGCGATTTCCATAATTAATGATCCCCGATGTGTGTTTACGTGTAGGTCATCAACACTAGCAGTTTTGGCCGATTTTGGCGCGTTCTACTCACCATTTTGGTGTCTCGGTGCGATTTCCACGATTGGTGAACCTCGGGGTGTATTGCCCGTTTTGTGGACTATTACTCACCGTTTTGGGGGTCCCAAAGCGAATTTCTTGGTTGATGAACCACAAGGAGCGCTTACATGCATGACATAAGCACTCACCGTTTTGGCCGTTTCTGGCCTGTTTCGTGGACTATTACTCATCGTTTTGGGGTCCCGGAGCAATTTTTATGGTTGCTAAACCCCAAGGTGCGCTTACGTATCATTCATCAACACTCAGAGTTTTGGCCGATTTTGACCCGTTTCATGGACTATTACTCACCGTTTTGGGATAAGGAGCAATTTCCATGGTAACTGAACCCCGAGGTGCACTTACGTGCATAGGTCATTAACACTCGCTATTTTGGCCGATTCTGGACCTTTTCATGGACTGCTACTCACTATTTTGGGGTCCCAGTGTGATTTTGATGGTTGCTGAGGCCCAAGGTGCGCTTACGTGTCGTTCATCAACACTCATCATTTTGGTCGATTCTGGCCCGTTTCATGGGCTATTACTCGATTTGGGGTTCCGGAGCGATTTTATGGTTACTGAACAACAGTGTGCGCTTACATGCAGGTCATTAACACTCACAGTCTTGGCCGATTGTGGCCCGTTTCGTGGACTATTACTCTCCATTTTGCGGTCGAGAAGCGATTTAAATGGTTGCTGAACCCCAAGATGTGCTTATATTTCATTCATCAACAATCGCCGTTTTGCCCGATTCTGGCCCATTTCATGGGCAATTACTCAGCGTTTTGGGGTCCCATAGCAATTTCCATGGTTTTTGAACTCCAAGATGTGATTACGTGTAGGTCATCAACACTCGCTATTTTGGCTTATTCTGGCTAGTTTGTGGTCCCGGAGCGGTCTTTATGATTGCTAAACCCCAAGGTGTGCTTACGTATCATTCATCAACATTCACCGTTTTGGCTGATTCTAGCCCGTTTCATGGGCTATTACTCACCGATTTAGGGTCCCGGAGTGATTTCTTTGGTTATTGAACCCCAAGGTGTGCTTACCTGTCTGTCATCATAACTCATCGTTTTGGCCGCTTCTCGCCCGTTTCATGGGCTATTACTCAGCGTTTTGGGGTCCGGTGCTATTTCCCTGTTCTTTGAACTCTAAAGTGCGATTACGTGCAGGTCATCAACACTCACCGTTTTGGTTGATTCTTTCCCGTTTCGTGGACTATTACACACCATTTTGTGGTCCCGGAGCGATTTTTATGGTTGCTAAACCCCAAGGTGCGCTTACGTACGATTCATCAACACTCACCATTTTAACTGATTATAGCCCGTTTCATGGGCTATTACTCACCGTTTTGGGGTCCCTGTGCGATTTCCATGGTTGTAAAACTCCAAGGTGCTATTATGTGCACGTCATTAACACTCGCCGTTTTGGCTAATTCGGACCGTCTCATGGGCTATTGCTCACCATCTTGACATCCTGGAGCGATTTCCATGATTAATGATCCCCGAAGTGCGTTTACGTGTAGGTCATCAACACTAGTAGTTTTGGCCGACTTTGGCGCGTTTCATAGACTATTACTCACCATTTTGGGGTCTAGAGCGATTTCCACGATTGACAAACCTCGGGGTGCATTTACCTATCGGTCATCAACACTCACAGGCTTGGCCGATTTAGGCCTGTGTCATGGGCTATTACTCAGCGTTTTGGGGTCCGATAGAGATTTGCATGATTGTTGAACCTTAAGGTGCGCTTATGTGCAGGTCATCAACACTCGTCGTTTTGGTTGATTCTGGCCCGTGTCATTGGCTATTGCTCACCACTTTGAGGTCCTGGAGCGATTTCCACGATTAATGATCCCCGAGGTGCGTTTATGTGTAGGTCATCAACACTAGCAGTTTTCGCCGATTTTGGCGCGTTTCGTGGACTATTACTCACCATTTTGGGGTCTCAGTGCGATTTCCATGATTGATGAACCTCAGGGTGCATTTAGCTATCGGTCATCAACACTCGCAGGTTTGGCCGATTCGGGCCCGTTTCATGGACTATTACTCACTGTTTTGGGGTCCCGAAGCGATTTTCTTGGTTGATGAACCCCAAGGAGCGCTTACATGCATGAGATTAACACTCGCCGTTTTGGCCGATTGTGGCCTGTTTCGTGGACTATTACTCATCGTTTTGGGGTCCGAGAGCGATTTTTATGGTTGTTGAACCCAAAGGTGCGCTTACGTATCGTTCATCAACACTCACTGTTTTGGCCGATTCTGACCCGTTTCATGGACTATTACTCACCGTTTTGGGGTAAGGAGAAATTTGCATGGTTACTGAACCCAAGGTGCACTTATGTGCAGGTCAATTTGAACCCCAATGTGTGCTTACGTGCAGGTCATTAACACTCGCTATTTTGGACGATTCTGGCACGTTTCGTGGTTTATTATTCACCATTTTGGGGTCCCAGAGCGATTTTTATGGTTGCTGAAGCCCAAGGTGCGCTTACATGTCGTTCAACAACACTCGCCATTTTAGCCGATTCTGGCCCGTTTCATGGGCTAATGCTCATCGATTTGGGGTTCCGGAGCGATTTTTATGGTTACTAAACCCCAATGTGCGCTTACGTGGAGGTCATTAGCACTCGCCATTTTCGCAGATTCTGGCCCGTTTCGTGAACTATTACTCACCGTTTTGGGGTCCCGAAGTGATTTTAATGGTTGCTAAACCCCAAGATGCGCTTACGTGTCATTCTTCAACACTTGCCGTTTTGCCCGATCCTGGCCCGTCTCATGGGCTTTTACTCATCGTTTTGGGGTCCCGGTGCGATTTCCATGGTTTTTGAACTCCTAGGTGCGATTACGTGCATGTCATCAACACTCGTCGTTTTGGCTGATTCTGGCACGTTTCATGGACCATTTTGGGGTCCCGGAGCGATTTTTATGATTGCTAAACTCCAAGGTGTGCTTACATATCGTTCATCAATACTCTTCGCTTTGGCTGATTCTAGCCCGTTTCATGGGCTATTACTCACCTATTTGGGGTCCCGGAGTGATCTTTATGGTTACTCAACCCCAAGGTGCACTTACTTGTCATGG
>NC_041389.1:11295270-11297116 GCF_002162155.2 Triticum dicoccoides
TTTTCGTGTAGGTCATCAACACTAGTAGTTTTGGCCAATTTTGGTGCGTTTCGTGGACTATTAGTCACCATTTTGGGGTCTCGGAGTGATTTCCATGATTGATGAACCACATGGTGCATTTACCTATCAGTCATCAACACTCATAGGTTTGTCAGATTCTGGCCCGTTTCATGGCCTATTACTCACCGTTTTGGGGTCCCGAAGCGATTTTCTAGAACTATGAACCCCAAGGTGCGCTTACGTGCATGGCACTAACACTCGCCGTTTTGGCCGATTCTGACCCGTTTCATGGACTATTACTCACCGTTTTGGGGTCCCGGACCGATTTTAATGGTTGCTGAACCCCAAGGTGCGCTTACGTATCGTTCCTCAACACTCACCGTTTTGTCCGATTCTTACCCGTTTCATGGACTATTACTCACGTTTTGGGGAAAGGAGCAATTTCCATGGTTACTGAACCCGAGGTGCGCTTACGTGCAGGTCATTAACACTCGATATTTTGGCCGATTCTGACCCGTTTCGTGGACTATTATTCACCATTTTGGGGCCCCGGAGCGATTTTTATGGTTGCTGAAGTCCAAGGTGCGCATATGTGTTATTCATCAACACTCGCCATTTTGGCCGATTCTTGCCTGTTTGATGGGCTATTACTCATCGATTTGGGGTTCCAGAGCGATTTTTATGATTACTGAACCCCAATGTGCGCTTATGTGTAGGTCATTAACACTCGCAGTTTTGGCCGATTCTGGTACGTTTCGTGGACTATTACTCACCATTTTGCAGCCCCGGAGTGATTTTTATGGTTGCCAAACCCCAAGGCGTGCTTACGTTTGGTTCATCAACACTCGCTGTTTTGGCTGATTCTAGCCCGTTTCATGGGCTATTACTCACCTATTTGGGGTCCCGGAGTGATCTTTATGGTTACTCAACCCCAAGGTGCACTTACGTGTCATGGTCATTAACACTCGCAATTTTGGCCGATTCTGGCCCGTTTCGTGAACTATTACTCACATTTTGGGGTCCTGGAGCGATTTCCACGTTTGACGACCCCCGGGGTGGGCTTACATGTCTTTCATCATCACTCGCCGTTTTGGCCCATTCTAGCCCGTTTCATGAGCAACTCACCGTTTTGGGGTCCCTATTAGATTTCCATGGTTGTTGAACTCCAAGGTGCTATTACATGCAGGTCATCAACACTCGCCATTTTGGCTAATTCGGATCTTCCCATGGGCTATAGCTCACTATGTTGAGGTCCTAGGGCGATTTCCCTGATTAATGATCCTCGAGGCATGTTTACGTGTAGGTCATCAACCCTAGCAGTTTTGGCCGACTTTGGCACGTTTTGTGGACTATTATTCACCATTTTGGAATCTCAGAGCGATTTCCACGATTGTTGAACCTCGGGGCGCATTTACCTATCGGTCATCTACACTCGTAGGTTTGGCTGATTCTGGCCCGTTTCATGGGCAATTACTCACCGTTTTGGGGTCATGGAGCGATTTCCATGGTTGTTGAACCCTAAGGTGCGCTTATGTATAGGTCATCAACACTAGTCGTTTTGGTTGATTCTGGCCCGTCTCATTGGCTATTGCTCACAATTTTGATGTCCTGGAGCGATTTCCAGGATTAATGATCCCCGAGGTGCGTTTACGTGTAGGTCATCAACACTAGCAGTTTTGGCCGATTTTGGCGCGTTTCGAGGACTATTACTCAGCATTTTGGGGTCTCGGTGCGATTTCCACGATTGATGAACCTTGGGGTGTATTTACCTATCGGTCATCAACACTCCCAGGTTGGCTGTTTCTGGCCCGTTTCATGGGCTATTACTCACCGTTTTGGGGTCCTG
>NC_041389.1:11302577-11303835 GCF_002162155.2 Triticum dicoccoides
TATGTGTTATTCATCAACACTCGCCATTTTGGCCGATTCTTGCCTGTTTGATGGGCTATTACTCATCGATTTGGGGTTCCAGAGCGATTTTTATGATTACTGAACCCCAATGTGCGCTTATGTGTAGGTCATTAACACTCGCAGTTTTGGCCGATTCTGGTACGTTTCGTGGACTATTACTCACCATTTTGCAGCCCCGGAGCGATTTTTATGGTTGCCAAACCCCAAGGCGTGCTTACGTTTGGTTCATCAACACTCGCTGTTTTGGCTGATTCTAGCCCGTTTCATGGGCTATTACTCACCTATTTGGGGTCCCGGAGTGATCTTTATGGTTACTCAACCCCAAGGTGCACTTACGTGTCATGGTCATTAACACTCGCAATTTTGGCCGATTCTGGCCCGTTTCGTGAACTATTACTCACATTTTGGGGTCCTGGAGCGATTTCCACGTTTGACGACCCCTGGGGTGGGCTTACATGTCTTTCATCATCACTCGCCGTTTTGGCCCATTCTAGCCCGTTTCATGAGCAACTCACCGTTTTGGGGTCCCTATTAGATTTCCATGGTTGTTGAACTCCAAGGTGCTATTACATGCAGGTCATCAACACTCGCCATTTTTGGCTAATTCGGATCTTCCCATGGGCTATAGCTCACTATGTTGAGGTCCTAGGGCGATTCCCCTGATTAATGATCCTCGAGGCATGTTTACGTGTAGGTCATCAACCCTAGCAGTTTTGGCCGACTTTGGCACGTTTTGTGGACTATTATTCACCATTTTGGAATCTCAGAGCGATTTCCACGATTGTTGAACCTCGGGGCGCATTTACCTATCGGTCATCTACACTCGTAGGTTTGGCTGATTCTGGCCCGTTTCATGGGCAATTACTCACCGTTTTGGGGTCATGGAGCGATTTCCATGGTTGTTGAACCCTAAGGTGCGCTTATGTATAGGTCATCAACACTAGTCGTTTTGGTTGATTCTGGCCCGTCTCATTGGCTATTGCTCACAATTTTGATGTCCTGGAGCGATTTCCAGGATTAATGATCCCCGAGGTGCGTTTACGTGTAGGTCATCAACACTAGCAGTTTTGGCCGATTTTGGCGCGTTTCGAGGACTATTACTCAGCATTTTGGGGTCTCGGTGCGATTTCCACGATTGATGAACCTTGGGGTGTATTTACCTATCGGTCATCAACACTCCCAGGTTGGCTGTTTCTGGCCCGTTTCATGGGCTATTACTCACCGTTTTGGGGTCCTG
>NC_041389.1:11310037-11312108 GCF_002162155.2 Triticum dicoccoides
TACTCATCGTTTTGGGGTCCCGGAGCAATTTTTATGGTTGCTAAACCCCAAGGTGCGCTTACGTATCATTCATCAACACTCAGAGTTTTGGCCGATTTTGACCCGTTTCATGGACTATTACTCACCGTTTTGGGATAAGGAGCAATTTCCATGGTAACTGAACCCCGAGGTGCACTTACGTGCATAGGTCATTAACACTCGCTATTTTGGCCGATTCTGGACCTTTTCATGGACTGCTACTCACTATTTTGGGGTCCCAGTGTGATTTTGATGGTTGCTGAGGCCCAAGGTGCGCTTACGTGTCGTTCATCAACACTCATCATTTTGGTCGATTCTGGCCCGTTTCATGGGCTATTACTCCTCGATTTGGGGTTCCGGAGCGATTTTATGGTTACTGAACAACAGTGTGCGCTTACATGCAGGTCATTAACACTCACAGTCTTGGCCGATTCTGGCCCGTTTCGTGGACTATTACTCTCCATTTTGCGGTCGAGAAGCGATTTAAATGGTGGCTGAACCCCAAGATGTGCTTATATTTCATTCATCAACAATCGCCGTTTTGCCCGATTCTGGCCCATTTCATGGGCAATTACTCAGCGTTTTGGGGTCCCATAGCAATTTCCATGGTTTTTGAACTCCAAGATGTGATTACGTGTAGGTCATCAACACTCGCTATTTTGGCTTATTCTGGCTAGTTTGTGGTCCCGGAGCGGTCTTTATGATTGCTAAACCCCAAGGTGTGCTTACGTATCGTTCATCAACATTCACCGTTTTGGCTGATTCTAGCCCGTTTCATGGGCTATTACTCACCGATTTAGGGTCCCGAAGTGATTTCTTTGGTTATTGAACCCCAAGGTGTGCTTACCTGTCTGTCATCATAACTCATCGTTTTGGCCGCTTCTCGCCCGTTTCATGGGCTATTACTCAGCGTTTTGGGGTCCGGTGCTATTTCCCTGTTCTTTGAACTCTAAAGTGCGATTACGTGCAGGTCATCAACACTCACCGTTTTGGTTGATTCTTTCCCGTTTCGTGGACTATTACACACCATTTTGTGGTCCCGGAGCGATTTTTATGGTTGCTAAACCCCAAGGTGCGCTTACGTACGATTCATCAACACTCACCATTTTAACTGATTATAGCCCGTTTCATGGGCTATTACTCACCGTTTTGGGGTCCCTGTGCGATTTCCATGGTTGTAAAACTCCAAGGTGCTATTATGTGCACGTCATCAATACTCGCCGTTTTGGCTAATTCGGACCGTCTCATGGGCTATTGCTCACCATCTTGACATCCTGGAGCGATTTCCATGATTAATGATCCCCGAAGTGCGTTTACGTGTAGGTCATCAACACTAGTAGTTTTGGCCGACTTTGGCGCGTTTCATAGACTATTACTCACCATTTTGGGGTCTAGAGCGATTTCCACGATTGACAAACCTCGGGGTGCATTTACCTATCGGTCATCAACACTCACAGGCTTGGCCGATTTAGGCCTGTGTCATGGGCTATTACTCAGCGTTTTGGGGTCCGATAGAGATTTGCATGATTGTTGAACCCTAAGGTGCGCTTATGTGCAGGTCATCAACACTCGTCGTTTTGGTTGATTCTGGCCCGTGTCATTGGCTATTGCTCACCACTTTGAGGTCCTGGAGCGATTTCCACGATTAATGATCCCCGAGGTGCGTTTATGTGTAGGTCATCAACACTAGCAGTTTTCGCCGATTTTGGCGCGTTTCGTGGACTATTACTCACCATTTTGGGGTCTCAGTGCGATTTCCATGATTGATGAACCTCAGGGTGCATTTAGCTATCGGTCATCAACACTCGCAGGTTTGGCCGATTCGGGCCCGTTTCATGGACTATTACTCACTGTTTTGGGGTCCCGAAGCGATTTTCTTGGTTGATGAACCCCAAGGAGCGCTTACATGCATGAGATTAACACTCGCCGTTTTGGCCGATTGTGGCCTGTTTCGTGGACTATTACTCACCGTTTTGGGGTCCGAGAGCGATTTTTATGGTTGTTGAACCCAAAGGTGCGCTTACGTATCGTTCATCAACACTCACTGTTTTGG
>NC_041389.1:11312820-11313417 GCF_002162155.2 Triticum dicoccoides
GGGGTCCCGGTGCGATTTCCATGGTTTTTGAACTCCTAGGTGCGATTACGTGCATGTCATCAACACTCGTCGTTTTGGCTGATTCTGGCACGTTTCATGGACCATTTTGGGGTCCCGGAGCGATTTTTATGATTGCTAAACTCCAAGGTGTGCTTACATATCGTTCATCAATACTCTTCGCTTTGGCTGATTCTAGCCCGTTTCATGGGCTATTACTCACCTATTTGGGGTCCCGGAGTGATCTTTATGGTTACTCAACCCCAAGGTGCACTTACTTGTCATGGTCATTAAGACTCACAATTTTGGCCGATTCTAGCCCGTTTCGTGAACTATTCTCACATTTTGGGGTCCTGGAGCGATTTCCACGTTTGACGACCCCCGGGGTGGGCTTACATGTCTTTCATCATCACTCGCCGTTTTGGCCGATTCTAGCCCGTTTCATGAGCAACTCACCGTTTTGGGGTCCCTTTGTGATTTCCATGGTTGTTGAACTCCAAGGTGCTATTACGTGCAGGTCATCAACACTCGCCATTTTGGCTAATTCGGATTGTCCCATGGGCTATTGCTCACCATGTTGAGGTCCTAGAGCGATTTCCC